>NC_141152.1:13881880-14206880 GCF_053477565.2 Lygodium microphyllum
AGGTTGATCTAACTTTGAGGAGCCTTTCTAACATAAGATTGCACCTACTCCTTCAACAGATGCATTAGGTTGCACATGGAATTCCTTCGTCCAATTAGGAGATTGTAGGTTGGGTGCTTTAATAAGACTGGTTTAGAGTGTTGAAAGCTTCTTCACAATCAGTGGTGCAATTAAACTCTGCATCTTTCCTCAAGAACTTATGCAAGGGGGACTACCTTTGTTGCAAATTGTGCAATGAACCGTCTATAATAGCCCATATGGCCAAGAAATCCCCTCAACTGTTTTAGATTGCTTGGTGTGGTTAGAGATGCAATCTTCTCAATCTTGGTAGGGTTTGTTGCTATCCCTTGTGTAGAGACAATGTGGCCCAGAAGAACTCTTGAAGAGACTCCGAAGATGCATTTCTCGGGGTTGAGGGAGATCCCATACTCTCGACATCCATCAAAGCAATGTCCTAGGTGTCCCCAATGCTCATGGATTAGGCTGTAAATATAGAAATCATCTAGGTATGCCTCAATAAAATCATACATGTAATTTTGGAATGCGTCCATCATCACTCTTTGAAAGGTAGAAGATAGAGCCCAAACGGCATCACTCTATAAGCATAGGTTCCCCATTATGTTGTGAAGGTTGTTTTGGATTGATTTTCTTTTGCTATCTGGACTTGGTTGTATCCATTGAATCCATCTAGTTGGTCTATGAAGGGAATAAGAAAATGGTCCTTCTTTGTCTTAGAATTCAACTTTTGAAAGTCCACACATATTTGCAGCTTTTCATTTTTCTCGAATATTACCACAATGGGTGAAACCCATTCACTATTGGCACTAGATAGATAAACTCATATTCAAGGAGCTTCAATAATTCAACTTTCACTAAGGCTGAGTAATTTGGATTCATATGCCTCTGTCTTTGTGTCCTAGGTTTGGCATTAGGCTCAAGGTCAATGTGATGCTGGCACATTGTGGGATCAATCCCCTTTAGATCTTTATATGACCATGCAAACATGTCCAAGTTCTCCTTCAATAGGTCATGCATGACACTAATAACTGATCTTCTAAAAGACTAGTACCCACCTTCATGTGACATTTAGTACCATATGTATTCACAAAAGTTAATTTCTTTTCACCTTTCACTTCATGGATGAAGGTCCCACAAACTACTTGTGGGTATAGATCTGACTCCTTCAAGAGGGAGTGGCCTTCTCGTTTGATGCTCCACTAGAAGTGACTTCTTCTTTCCATGGGGTCTTGAGTGCCTCTTTGGGATGCTGAAATGGTACTATGGCTATTTCAAATTTTATGGGAGAGTTAATTATCTCTTGGCTCAAGGGCTCATCTTCTGAGGATGCCTCTAGGAACATCATATAATAGGAACCATCTGAGTTCTGCTTGGCTCGAAGGACTAGTGTTTGTTGGCACAAGGGGAATCATCATCGTCCTTTCTTGAGAAGGGTAAATTAGGGCAACAAGAGCCACTACTTGTAATGAAAGCAATCAACCATGGAATGAAATCTAACTGAAATTGAAAATTAACTAGGCTACAACAAAGAATTAACAAATCTATTGCACCAAGACATCCTCATCATGTATTAATGGTTGGGGATTCAAGAATACATGACGGCCATGGCTGAGTGCTTCATAGGCTAGAAAGAAGCTAACTCCAAGAAAATGGTAAAGCCAAGATTATTGAATGATTCCAAGATGTCTTGCCTTTGGCCTCTAGTCCCTTTTATTCTAACCCTCTTCCAAACTTAAGGGCTGTTCACACATGTACACATAGGCTAAAGCTAAATTTACAAAGGCTGGAATTAATCCAAGGTGCAAATATTAATGTTGTATTTTTCCTTCATGACAAACCATCCCTTCCTGAAGATGGTTTTGTCCTCAAAACCAAGAAGTAATGGCCTATATCCAAGTCAAGAATGATAGTAATCATGCCCATTCATCTTCCAAATGATAAGAAAGCACTGTCCATGAAAAGAAGACCTTTTGCATGCCAAACTGTGAGAAAACTGGCTGCTGTCCAAACAGGGCTAATTCACTAAAACTGCCATAACTTTTGATATATTGGTCCAAATAAGGCGTACGAGGTGTGGAAACGAAGTATACACTCCCAAGCATCACCCCATAACATCAGAATCAAATTTTGATGAAGTCAGGACAGTTTTATTGTCTGCAAAAATTTCATACAGCAAGCTGTCTCTGCACAGTCACTGCATACTGCATCATATATCATCCTGTAATAGCCAAGGAAAGTTACTGACATAAGTGGATGGTTGCCAAGAAGACTCTTCAATGGGCAAATTCTTCCACTTAATAAGATACTCAATGAGAGTACGATTTCTGAGAACTTTCTCTCTCTTTCCAATAATGCTTTCAGGTTCATATATGATCAATCCTGCCTCATCCAATGGTGGTAACTCTTCCAATACTTGTACATTGGGCCCAACATACTTCTTCAGCTGTGAAATATGGAATACATCATGTATTCTAGTGGAGGATGGTAGCTGAAGTTTATAAGCAAGCTCTCCAATTTTGTCCAGAATCAAATATGGTCCATAAAACCTATGAGCAAGCTTGTTATTCCCACCCTTTAGTGAAGCATAATGCGTCTTGGGCACTTTGAGAAATACCCAATCTCCAACCTTGAAGTCTAAATGTCTTCTTTTCTCATCAGCATAAACCTTCATTACGTCTTGTGCTTTCCTTATGCTGTCCTTGCATTGCCTCATGAGCAACTCCATTCTTTCCAACTCTTCCTTTGCTTGTGGGTTGATGTCTTCATGGAATAAAACTGATGGAAGTTGAACTTTATACCCATAAAGAGCTTCAAACGGAGACATCCCAATGCTCATGTGATGCGTGTTATTATAGCAAAATTCAGCAAGGTGGATCCAACGATTCCATGAAGCTTGTGTGTCATGACAATAATGCCTAAGGTACACTTCCACCCAATGATTTACTCTCTCCGTTTGCCCATCAGTCTGAGGGTGATAGGCCGTGCTAGGAGTGAGGAAAGTACCCATAGAGGAGAATAGACTTTTCCAAAAGTTGCCCATAAACTTCGAATCACGGTTTGATACTATTCTCATAGGCATACCATGTAGTTTGAACACACCTTCCATAAATTGCTCGGCGACTTGTCTTGCTGAATATTGGACTTTAGTTGGGATAAAGTGGGCTGATTTGGTCAATCTATCAACTACCACATAGATACTATTCCATCCATGACTGGTAGTAGGCAATCCCATTATGAAATCCATGGAAATATCTGTCCATTTGCCCGTAGGTATAGGTAAAGGCTGAAGTAAGCCAGCTGGTAATAGAGTGGAATCCTTATTTTGCTGACACTCCAAGCACTGAGATACATACTCTTTAACATCTTTCCATAGACCTTTCCAATAAAAACTTTGATGAACTCTATCAAACGTCTTGAAAAGGCCCAAGTGACCAGCCATTGGCGATGAATGCATCTCTTGAAGCACCTTCAGCTTGAATTTACTGCTGGGAATCAAGTACACTTTACCCTTAAACCATAAGAGGCCATTATGCACTTTAAAATTAGGAAATTCAGCATCACACCCTTGCTGTAATTTCTGTAAAATATGGGCAGCATGCTCATCAAGCACATATTCCTCTTGAATGTCTTCAATCCACTCCTTATAGATGGTGGACACAGTAGATAGACTGCATGCCCACATTCTTGATAACGCATCAGCCACCACATTATCCTTGCCAGCCATGTATGATATTTCAAAATCATATGATTGCAAAGTAGCCAACCATCTCTTTTGCTTGGGAGAAAGATTGGGCTGCGAGAGAAAATATCTCAAGACCCTATGATCGCTTTTGACTTTGAAGTGTGTCCCATAGAGGTAGTGGTGCCATTTCTTGATTGCATGTAAAATAGCAAGCATCTCCTGCTCATAAACATGCATCTCTCTCTCTTTGTTATCAAATTTTCTGCTCTCAAATGCAATGACACCATGCTCCTGTACCAAAACTGCTCCCAAACCTCTACCACTGGCATCTGCATAAATGGTAAAAGTCTTGGAGAAGTCAGGGCAAACTAGTATGGGTGCTGAAACAAGCAATTCTTTCAGCTCATTAAAGCTCTTGTCAGCGATCTCATCCCAAAAGAAGGCCTCCTTTTTCAGCCGATCGGTAAGAGGAGCTGCAACATGAGCATAGTTCTTCATAAACCGTCGGTAAAAGGATGACAAACCAAGGAACCCTCTTAATGAAGTGGCATTGGTTGGTGTAGGCCATTCTTTGATGCACTGAACCTTCTTAGGATCCACTTTGATTCCATCTTCTCCCACTATATGACCCAAGTACTCCACTTCCTTTGTCATAAAAGAGCATTTAGTGGCCTTGGCAAACAGTTTGTGTATCCTCAATATGTCAAAGACCTCTTTTACATGCTGCAAATGGTCTTCTTTATTCTTGCTATAGATCAAAATGTCATCAAAGAATACCAAAACTGTTTTAAAGAGCAATGGCTGAAGTATCTTATTCATGAGAGACTGGAATGTGGCTGGAGCATTTGATAACCCAAAAGGCATAACCATAAACTGATAAAGACCCCTCTCCGTCCTGAAGGCTGTTTTGAATTCATCCCCTTCCTTCATGCGTATTTGATGATATCCCGATCTCAAGTCAATTTTTGAAAACACCTTGGCATCCTTCAATTCATCTAAGAGATCATCTATTCTAGGTATGGGATACCTATTCTTGATAGTGACCTTGTTGAGATCGCGGTAATCAATGCACATTCGAAAGGAGCCATCTTTCTTCTTCACAAGAAGGACTGGAGAAGCAAAAGGTGATTGGCTTGCCTTAATGAGACCCATTTCCAAAAGCTCTTTGACTTGGCGTTCTACCTCTTCTCTTTCCACTTTGGAGAGGCGATATGGTGGTTTGTTGATGGGCTTTGTATTGGGCAGCAAGTCAATGGGATGATCCACTTCTCTTTTGGGAGGAAGAGAGGTAGGTGGCTGGAAAATATCATCATATTCTTTCAGCAATTTACAAAGACATGGGTCCATATTGTTGGTAGAAGAAGAGGGCTGATCCTCTTCAATCTTGGAAAGAAGAATGGTGAACATACATGCCTTTGCATTTATCTCTTTCTTAACCTTCTTGGGACTGATCATCTCCATTCTTTTCTTTTCAGCTCCATGTAGTGTTACTTGTTGTCCACACCATTTAAACTCCATTTCCATGTTGTTGAGATCCATGGTAAAGCTGCCCAAAGATTTCAGCCAGTTGCAGCCAAGTATTATATCAATGGGACCCATTTCTAATGCAATTAGGCTCACTGATGTAGTGCACAATGGGGAAAGGGTGATAGGTACATTTGGACAGCATTGATTGCTCATCTCAAAATTTCCATTTGCCACTTGGATTTTGAGTGATGTAGGCATTTCATGCGTATTCAATTTCAGCCCATTGAGTGACTTAGCATTAATGAAGCTATGTGTACTTCCCGTATCTATGAGTATATGAGCGGTCCTTCCTTTGATTTGACCTTTAAGGCGTAGGGTATTATCCCCTCTTGAACCACTCCATGCATCACTTGATATGGCACATAGCGATGGATGTAAATCAGTCCATGAATCATCCAAATAATGACCACCCGGGTCGAAAGGAAACCCATCCATCGGATCATAGAACTCATCATGGCCATTCTCTTCATTTTCATGCGCCTCTTCTTGAGTTGTTGTGACATCAAGCTGAGCCAAGCTTCCTTCAATAGATTCAACATCGGAATCATCCTCGATGATCATGCTAATCTTCATATTTTTGGCCTTGCATTTGGACTTATGATCGGGTGACCATTTCTCTCCACATTTGTAGCATAGACCTTTCGCATACATATCTTTGAGCTTATCATTCGATACATGTTTGCCTTGAGTAGGGACTGAAGTTTTGGCATTTATATCAGTCTTCTTTCCATCAAATCTATTTTCAGCATTAGGTCTGAAATTACTGCTTTGTTTTGACCCAAACACAGTAGGAAAAGTGGGTATCTTGCTGTAGGTATTGCTGAAAGTATTTGATGGCTTCCCAATATGCTGAAAATCAGTTTTAGCATGCCCATAATGGCTTGATGTCCTTGAGAACTGCGTAGGCTGAAAAGAATGCCCTGTTTTTGGCTGAAAACCCTTGTATTTCTGCCCATAACGTTCAGCCAATTGAATGGCAGCTTGTAGGGATGTAGGATTCATGGCTCCAACTTCAGAAGAAAGAATAGGTTCCAAACCAAATATGTATTTATTCAACTTGGCACTATCGGAGACCCCATGAACATACATCGAGAGGTTCAAAAACTGATTTGAGTACTCTCTAACCGAGAGACCACGTTGCTCAAGTGCATACCACTTTTTCTCTAACCGCTCTTTTTCAATAGAGGAAACAAAGACTTCAATCATAGCATTTTTCAATGCATCCCAAGACAAGAAGTCATGTCCCATCCTCGCCATATATCTCCACCAAGTGTGAGCATAGCCTTCTAGATGAAGGGCTGCAAATTTTACTTTGGCATTCTCGGGCCTTGGGTAAAGGGAAAAATACATCTCTAACTTGTCAAACCACTCCTCCAACTCCGTGGGTGAAGGGTTCTCTCCCTTGAAGTTTGAGATAATTATTTTCTCCTTGTACTCTCTCTCGTATTGAGGAGGTTGTCCATTAGGGTGCTGCTGCCCACTATGGTTTTGTGGCCCAAAAGAATTGCCAAAAGGTCCTTGCCTAGGATATTCATTATTTCCATGCCCTTGTGCATAAGGAGTTTGCTGTCCATAATGCATACCATGACTTTGTGGCTGGAAACAATGTCCTTGAGGATGAAAGTATGTGTTGCTCACATTGGGAGGTTGTCCATGCATCGGTGAATTGAAAGGTGGTTGCTGCCCATTATTTTGCTGATTCCAACCATGATTTGACATGGGACTTGGCCTATTGGCCTGCACTTGAGAAGAGAAATTATGTTGTGGCTGTCCAAAAGCATTTGGGGCTGAATTCACATGTCCATGTGGCTGCCCATAAGAGTTTGGGGCTGAATTAATATGGACTTGCTCATAGCCACCAACATTTGCTTGAGGGTAAAATTGCTTGTAGAAAGAGTTGCACCCATGGATGTCTTCATCATGCTTTGAGTTTGTTTGCACTCTTTCTTGAAGATCCTGCCCATGCGGCTGAAAGTGACCCTTTTGTTGATGGAATTGTGGCTGAAGTGAAGTGGGATGAACAAAATCCTTAGCTTTAGATGATTCTCCAACTTCAAATTGACCTACCACCTTAGGAGTAAGTGGTTTAGGTGGTTCTTCAGCCCTATGCGGGTGTGGGATATTAAGACCAGCTGTAGGCAACATTTTCTCACCAAGAAGTGCTACAAGCTTGTCAATACCCAACCTCATACCCTCGAAACCTGATTTCATATCCTTTATGTCATTTGACAATTGTTGAAAACTGTTTGAATTCATTGAGATATGAGACGTCTCTATGGGTTGATTGGTAGGGGAGTGAGTGGAGCTTGCATCGACCTCATCGTTCTCATAATGCATTCGGTAAATGGCATCTTGAGAAGTGTCATGATGTTCACCCCTTTCCTGTTGATGTTCATCCCTTTCCTGCTGATATTCCTTCAATTCTTCATTGATAGTATCCAAAACAGGGTCTCTCTTCTTATTCCTAGCCATGGGTTGATTTCTGTCCTGAATTTCCTGTAGTAGAAAAACTTGATTATCTTTACTTCTAGAGCTCCAAATTACGAGGTCTTTGGCTCTATTCAAAGCTTGAAGAACCCTCAATCCAACGATCTATCAAGTGCAGAAAATGGATGAGTATAGAAATTTCTGTAAGGGATTTTCTGTTGCTGTCTGAAAATTCCTGCAGGCAGTGAATACCCTGTTCTAGTCAATTAATGGCTTGTACCATCAATACCAAGCATGTACCAACTTCATAAACTTGTAGGAGAGTCTCATACGTCTGCCCATACTGAAAATGACCTCAGTAACCAGTAAAATGGCTGTCTGACTCAAAGTAGACTGCAATCTTTAATGAGGGTATGTATACATACTCTGTTCCAATCTTTCAGGCTGAACCATAGTGTCTTTACCATAGGATGCATACATTTTACTGTAGCCATATGTCTTCATACATTTGCCATACCATACATTTGCCAATATCACAAGAATTCACTGTCCATAACTCATGTTGTAGGCTGATTTCAAGTGCCTTTGAGATTTGTACCTGCACCTAAACTTGAAAATACGTGGGATCCGAGACCCGAGGGGTTTGCAAAGTTCCCTCTCGGGCCGGGTTGTGCTCCCCTTCAGGGTCCTCGTCGGTAGGGGAGGGTCACCTCTCTTTTGTCCTACCGACTCGCCCGGCATCCACTTTTCCTCGTGGGCAAGTACATGGCAAGTGAATTCTAGCTCTAAAAATCAGTATGATATGCATGGAATAGGAAGGAAATACAATTGCCTTTCATTTGCCCTTTTCATGATATGCAAGATTGGAATTGAAAAGGCTGAAATGTAAATGAGAAATGGGGAGGTATTTACCTCAGCAGTGACTCACTGCTTACAAAGCTTTTCTCACTTACCAATTGGGTAATGATTTTCTTATGATCAAGAGGCAAAATAGGCAATCAATTTCATGTCAGGGTTAGGCAATAAAGATTGAGTAATGAAGCTCAAGAAATTACTGATTTCAGTGAATGGAAGTAGATGGGTAATGCTCATTCATTATGGAAGAGTTTGAGGCATTTAGAGATGGCCATTTCAGTAAATTGAAGAGGTTTAGTAAAGACAATGACTGACATAACCTATAGGCTTCATGTAATGCATTAGGCTATGAATGAAAGCTTCATTAATCCTCTTATTTCTCTTCAGCAATTGGAAATGAGATCAGCAACAATTGGATGTAAAGAGAAATTAAGAGTGATTAGAGTACCTCATTTAATTGATTGGAGAAGAGCATTGTTGATGGAATGACCTTCAATCCATAATGCTTGACATAGGTGAGCTGAGCTTGATAATCCAGCTAAAATCAGTCCAAGAGATCTTCAATATTCAAGGATAATCCCTTCCTTGATAAGCTTTAGCTTCATTAATCCCATGAAAGCTCCATGACTCCATAAATGCTCCAAATGTGGGTTGATGAAGACCAATTACCTTCTCTACTTGAAGTAGGTTGCAATAGGTAATAGAGAGAGCTTCAATGTGTCCAAGAGATCCCGAAATTTGAGAGGAAATGCCAAAATTTAATGGCATAAAAGCTTCATGCTGTCCATTGAACACCTAGACCTCCATTGGCTTCAATCTCTTCAATGTCGGTCCAATGTTGATGGATTCTTGAGGGGGACTGGTTGAGGAAGCTTCAGAGATGCTTTGCCCACAAAAGCCCCATGAATTGCTTTAAAAAATTTCAGGAATCTTTAATGCTGTCCCAGACTGTTACACATAGAGTTTGCAATCTCCATATCCAAGCTCCAACAAAGCTTCAAGCTTCAAGATCAATCAATGTTGGTACTAGGATGTATGTAGAGGCCTCAGGGAGTATAATAGAGCAAAAACCCTTTGATCTTGATGAAGAAATGTGAGAAATTTGAGTGCTGTCCAAAACTGTCATAAAACTCCATAACCAGGGTTTTGAAGAAGAGGGAAAACTCCAAACTGATAAGGATCTTGAAGAAATTGGTGAGATATCTCTTGTCCAAGGTTGGAAGATCAATAGCAATGCTCAAGAGGCATCATCACCCTGAATTTTCTCACGCAGTATAAGAGTATGTACTGGCGGCGCAAACAGCGTGAGTACATACTCACGTACCAGAAATCAGCAATGGTGCTAAGTAGCTACATTAGCTACTCCACTTGAAGCTCTTGAGGCAGGGAAAGAGGTCATCCAACACATTCTCATGATAGAAGTGAGAAGGAGAAGATCTGATGTTGTCTTGGCCATGGATTCTTGTGGAAAGCTTGAAGAAATGAGGAAAGGGAAGAAGAAACCCTTCCTTCTCAAAAGTAACCACAGTTAAAATGTCCTGTAACCATTTGTTTGTACACTTACCCCAAATTTTGGCTCAATCTTGATCACGTCCTGCTATTTTGGCTGGAGCCTTCCATTTCTTCCATTGGTAATGCCAAGAATCACCATCTTCATCCTTGTTTGTAGCAGACCTTCACATGTAACTCCGGTTAAAATCTTCATGTCCTGTCAAGTCCTGTCACTCAAATTCCTAACTATGGTTTGCTCTCTCTAGCCTAGGAAACTGAATCTAGTACTTGAAAATGACTTCTGCAAGGATCTAAGCTACTGCTCTGATACCAATGTAATGAAAGCAATCAACCATGGAATGAAATCTAACTGAAATTGAAAATTAACTAGGCTACAACAAAGAATTAACAAATCTATTGCACCAAGACATCCTCATCATGTATTAATGGTTGGGGATTCAAGAATACATGACGGCCATGGCTGAGTGCTTCATAGGCTAGAAAGAAGCTAACTCCAAGAAAATGGTAAAGCCAAGATTATTGAATGATTCCAAGATGTCTTGCCTTTGGCCTCTAGTCCCTTTTATTCTAACCCTCTTCCAAACTTAAGGGCTGTTCACACATGTACACATAGGCTAAAGCTAAATTTACAAAGGCTGGAATTAATCCAAGGTGCAAATATTAATGTTGTATTTTTCCTTCATGACACTACTAAAGGATGGCTTATTTTGCTTAAACCATTTCTTATGGAGGTTTTGCATGTGATGTGACTCATTAACTAGTCCAAAGGATACTAGAGTCATTCTGTCTAACAACATGGGATCTTCAGCTTCAATCGCTTGTAGGATTTCATCCTCATTAGTATTCTTCTATGGTTGTATAGCTTCTTTCATGTCACTTTATTGTCTTCATCTTGACTTTCATCCTCATCTTCTACTATAGACTCTGTCTCTACCTCTGTAGGGGCTCTGTACAAGAAAAACGGACTCTCTATTGTATCCTCTGCTTTTGCTTCTCCCTCTGGCTCTGCTCTTATGTTTGTCTCTGTCTCTGGATCTACTATGGTCATGTAACAGGGAGAGCAGTACATCATGTCTCTATCTCACTGTAAAAATTGATTTTAGAAGTCATTCCTAGTTTAG
Source organism: Lygodium microphyllum (assembly GCF_053477565.2). Classification (NCBI taxonomy): domain Eukaryota; kingdom Viridiplantae; phylum Streptophyta; class Polypodiopsida; order Schizaeales; family Lygodiaceae; genus Lygodium; species Lygodium microphyllum. Next base: position 13,893,023 of record NC_141152.1, read on the forward strand.
GCAGTAGGTATTCATCCATCGACTATGACTTTTCTTCTTTTAGAAGTTGGCTTATAGTGCCTACTGTCAGGGACTGTGCCTCTATTTTCTTGGGAAAGATTTGTTTGATAGCTTCTTTTTCTGCTGATATACCATCAGTAACTTTGTCAGAGGAGTCTATTAAGAGTTTGATAGAGGTGGATCCATTACCTTTTTTTGAGTCATACAACTTCAATACCACCTTGTTGGGTCCTTTGCCTAGGATCAAGGTTCCTTTGAACCAATTTATTTGTGCTCTTGCTTCAAAAAGACATGATCTTCCAAGCAGAGTAGTAGAGGATATAAGGTTCCGTAGGAATTTGGTTTTACTACCAGATAGGTTAGCCAATTGTCTCGTCCTGTGAGAGTTGTCTTCACATATGGGAGAATGCCTAAAGGCTTAATTCTACTTTGGTTTGCTAGTTTGATAAGCTATTGTATACCTTGCAAGCCTAGATACTTCATTATTACATTCGTCATTATGTTCACTGATGAATCCCCATCAATCAATATATCTGCAATAAAACATCCTTCAATCCATACTCCAATCTTTGGAGTACCAAGATCCAAGAAGACATTAACCACGTCCACTTATTTCATAGGCTCTGGGACTTTGTTGGACTTGATGGTAGCTATGGGGGAAATCCTTAGGCCATGTTATCTTGTCAGTATACTTTTGAATTTCTTTTGGTAGGTAGTTGGGAGATCTACACTTCTTCTATCACTGGGGGTACTTTTGCATCCTCAATCTCTTGGACCTCTAGTCATGTCTTTGTAACTGTCTATGTATCCTTCTATGAACTGAACTGCTCTACACTATAGTGTTTTGTTCTGTACTATTTTATTTCTCTTTTGGAAGATTAAACTTCTTAGTTTTGGTAGAGGGAATGTTGTCTTTTGGAACTATGGGTTCTCTCTTCTTGGTATGTGTTATTGTGGCAACCTCCAATTCCACCAAGTTGGAGGTAGGTTCTTGGGTCTTTTGTTGATTATCAGTGGTGTTGGCTTTAGGATGACTAGGATAGTGTTTTGTAGCATGGCCTTCTCCTTTGCATTGATTGCATAAGGATTTGTAGTCCATGGACCTCCGAGGAGGGTTTAGACAATTTGGTGAGATGTCCCTTTTCTCTGTATCTGTAATACTCAACTTCTAATCTCTAGCCACCATGAGACTGTTGTCCTCTATAACTTTGAGAGGGAGACCTCCTTGGGTAAAAATTAGAATTAAACTCTCTAGACTTTGGTATGATATCCTAGGTAGTCATCTTGGATTCCAACAAGTTGAATCTTACTTCTTCGTCTTTCTTCCTTCTTTCATGCATCTCCTTTAGAGAGTAGATATCCTCTATATGTTTCTTCCTTAAATAGTATGAACAAAAGGCTCCAAGGATAGTTGGTTTTTGGGTATATTAAGTGACTAAATGTCCCACTTGATGGCACTTTTCGCACCATGTATTCGGTCGTATCACATCTCTTCCACCTCATGTAGGATTGGATTATGTTGGCAGTATTCACCTTCAGTGTTTGCAATTGTTCTATAATCACATCCATCGGCTCCTTCTTGATACTTGCAAATGAATTGGACAAATAGTCCTTCAAATTTTCTACTCTTAGAGTATTCATAGTAGGGTTTTGCAAAGTCTCTATAATCACTGCATAGATTGGTTGGGTTGATCCATGTTGGGGTAAAGGCGCCTGTGTCTACATGCACGTGTATTACTACATTGATAATACCGACACTTGCACACTGCATGTGATGGGCACTCATCATTGTCACTTCATTCTTTATTCTTTCAGTGACATTTGAATAAAGGAAAGGCTGGTCACACATTGTGATGGTTGGAGTTTCCACATCTTGAGTCTCTCTTTCTTGCTCTCTTGCAAGCTCCATCCATAGTAGCTCACACCTCTCTTACTTCTGCTTGCTCGTGCTTCCAGTTGGGCTTCTCCCTTCAACTGGTATTAGAGACATGTTCTTCGTGAGCTTAAGCTTAATCTAGCATTGCTTCAGCTCTCATTCGAGTGGATTTCACCATTGGTAGCTACAGCTCCACTTCTTGAGGTTCATATTAATCTCATTCCTCTAGGACTTCTTAGGACCTATTGGGGCTATCTCAGCCTACATTGAGCTATTTTGGAGAGTATTCAGCTCAATATTTAGGGCTACAAATATAAACACATTTTTTTCGTTGTGGCCACTTTCAAGTACTTGTGCTTGCTCAGCCACTCCCCTGCATTGGACAAAGGCTTTAGCATTGTTTACCACTCCTATCGGCATTGATCATTAACATTGAGCATTGGTTTTGAGTCATGGAGATTCATCTATTAGCTGTGCAAATAGGGAGGCAATATGTTGTCATAAAATAGAAACAGCCATATCTTCAATGTTTGGAGCTCGTATATGCTTCTTGGGATGCTTGTATGCCTATGTTTTGTTACCAGATACTTTGGGGATCATATGTAATTGGTTTGAGATGCTATTTGACTGATTTGAACACTCTTTTAGCTCAATTTTCTCATAGATATCATTGCTATCATAATAGGGCTGAATGCTATTTATTTGAAAAATGTCATGCTCTTGGCTTATGTGATGCTCTTAGGATGCTCATTTGATACTAGACACTTGGGAAATGTTTGGGAAATGTATTGGAAAGCTTTTGGATTGGTTTGAGCCCATATTTGGCTCAGTTTTATTTTCATTTTTACTAATGTAATAAGCATGCCACTTAATATTATTTTATCAATAAAGGCATATGCCTATTGCTTGTCCGATGCTTCTTGGCTACTTGGGATGATACATTGATGTTTATGGTTGATGCCACATGCTTGTCCATGCTCCTAGAATCTCACTTTTGCTCAGTTTTGACTGTCAGTTTATTGTTGTACATATAGTGGACAACAAGATTTTAATAGGTATAGTCTATGCCTAATGCTCTTTCATGCTATTTGGGCATTCTATCAGATGTATTGGTGCATGATATTGAAGCTCTATGCTTGGTTATGCTAGTGAATACAATCAAGCTTTGATTTGAGCTTAAGACATTTGACATTGGCTATCAATTTCTTCATTGGATGCTTCAGAGGTCTATGAACTTACGATCTTGAAGCTTTTATTGGGTCTTATGCTCTCGGCTATGTACTGGATGTATCTTGGATGCTTGGATGCCACTCACATGAGGATTTGAGTTTTTTTTTTCTCATTTGGCATCTAATATTTTATTCAAGTGGGAGCCGCTTTCTTGACACTTGGATGTCACATTGAGCTTTGGATTTTATTTGTAGTGAGCTTGATTATATTGTACCTCATTTTCAGCATGCTATAATTGTAGACTATCGTATTGTTATGAGAGTAGTCTCCTCCATTAGATGCTATTTTGGTCATAGTTTGTGAAAAACTCATTATTTGGTTCGTACCTATTGTTTTTAGCTTATTCTGATAGTGGTTTTAGGGCTGTTTGCATGTATTACAATAGTTTATTTGGTCTGTACTGTGCCTCTTTTTCCTATAGTATGGTTGGTCATTCAAATGACAATGCCATCTTCAATATTGAAAAGTTGGATGGCAACAATTATGGCTATTGAAAGACCCAAATCTAGCAAGTTTTGGTGTAGAAATCTCAGATTAGGCCAATCAAATGTAAAAGCATTAAGCATGAAGGTCACGATCAGGATGTATGGAATGACTTATATAAGCATTGCAGGTCCATGATTATCTTGTCCCTCAACAAGCAAGCTTATTATAATGTTGTCACGGATGGGCTGTTTGCATGGAATCTTTGGGAGAAAATCCATAATCTCTATGATAAGCAAAGCCCTGCTTCTCAGATGTATATTGGCTAAAGAAACTTATGGATCTTCATATGAAGGAAGGTACTAGTGTTTATCAGCATTTGAGTGAGTTTCATGCTATCATGTGGCCAGCTGTCATCATAGGGTATTGACTTTAAGGACAATATTCCACCTTTATTATTGTTGGTCACATTGCATGTTTAAAATGTCAGATCTAGAGCATGGCAGAAACTATGATGGATAGAAGATGAAGATTAGATTCATGTTGACATAAACAATGAGTAGACAACTGTTACACAAGTGAATTAGGTTCCAAGATGGAAGCTTGGACTCATAAACACAATCTTGTGTAGTGGACTAACAATGGCACTAATTGAAAGAGGAAAGCATCATGATATTGCATTAAAAAGGAGAGCAAGTACAATGCTTTATAGGAATAGACTAGGATGTACTTTCCACCATTGTGCATATGGGATTCTGCATCCTGAGCCCACACTGCTCCATACAAAGAGGCTAAGCCAGGTGTGATTGCCAATATCTCAACACTCCTCCTCAATCACAACTAGAGAAGTACAAGTGTGTAGAGGCTTTAGTGAGCAACCATTTGCAAAGTGTGGGCACACCACAAACATGGTAAACACTAGAGGTTGTTGCAGAAAAGGCTAAGTGTGGGTACTAAAGACATGGTGGACATCCAGAGGCTATAACACAGGCCTCACAAAGTGTACAGAGGTTGTAGTACAAGGGTATATGAGGAGTTTACAAGCTTATGTCAGAAGCATTAGGGCTAGGCAATACAAGGCTAAAAAAGTTTATTAGAATAGAATGACTGATGAGTCTTGTCCTTCTCCTGGTGGTCTTATTCTTCTTTTTCTTCTTTTGCTCCATGGTCTTCTTCTTCTTTAATAGCAACTAGACAACATGCCTTTTGAGACCTCTTCCTGGCATGACAAAATTTCTCCATGTGCCCAATCTTTTTGCAGAAGTCACATACCAACTAATCTTTCTTGCCCCTGTACATGGTACCTACATATAACATCTGTTCGTCTTTAGAGGTGTTTGGTTCTTCTTTGGATTTTTTCTTCTTTTCTTCTTCTAGTCGGGAGGCCTTAATGTCAACTAGTTTAGGACTAGGCATGTTGATCAATGTAGTTGATACATTATTATAGTCAGGAGGCAGGCTTTTTAACAACACACCAATATAAATATCTTCATCTATCTTGAGATCAATTCTTGCAAAGCTGAGTTAAGAGACTTTCCATGTAGTTTAAATGAGTTGCAAGAGATGTTTTTGATTTCATATCTAGCCTGAAAAATTCAATCAGTAATCCATACTTAGATGACTTTGATTGTGCACCAAACAAAGTATCTAATCTCTTCCATGTATCATTAAAGGTTTCACGTGTATCCACATGGTAGATGTAGCTGTCATCCAATTCCAGCTTAATGATGGCGTGTGCTTTGGCATCATTCTTTTGCCAAGTAACTGCAAGGTCCACATCCCGAGGCTTCTTCTCTTTGCCATTGATAATGGCCCAAAGACCCTTTTTCATCAGGATGAGCTTGATGTGGGTTTTCCAAGTGTAAGACCCGACCCCTTTGAACCGAATAGTTGGAGAGTCTTTGCCCATGCTAGAGCAGAAAATCAGCACAAAAAACTCTCAGATTTGAGCAGTATAATATTTAATTGTGTCAAGGGACACAAGAAATGTAGTGTCAAATAACACTTGATAAGTATCAATACATACTATGCTTTCAAGCACTTGATGTTGAGAGTTTGATGCTTGGATTTCTCCCCTCCTTGCTAATTTGATGGGAAATGCTTGCTGGAAACTTCAATTCTCAGTGGATCAAAGTGGCAGAGGTTTGGTTTGAGTGGTTGGAGAGAGTGGTGAAGGACTCTCTTATCAACATTTCTTCTACTTCCTTCTTTTCAATGTCTCTAAATTGGGCTTTCATTTTACTATAGAGGGGAATATATTTAGCTCTAAAGGTATCAAAATTCATTCTTTTGAGGCTCTCCATAGTACCATTGTCTTGATAATACCAACTTTGGAGGGTTTCAATAGCATAGGTTGTGAAGAACACTCTGTCTACTAGCTTCTAGTGGGTTGCCAATTGGACAAATAGAAGGTTATCAATGCACCAAGCATCCCATGTGTCTTGATGTTGAGTATCCACAAACAAATTCCAACTCTTTTCGTTCTTATTCTTGTGAACTTCAACTGACCACAACTCCTGAAGCTTCTTCATAATCTCCCACTTGATGATATCTAGAAATTCTTCAATGAAGCCAATCTCCCATGGATGGCCATTCTCTCTAATTCTACTTTTCTCTTCAATTTTGTGGGAAATTTTGACTATTGTGATATAGCTTTCTATAGCTTTAGAAGACATTGGAATCAATCTGTCACATAGAGCCCGAATCAAGATAGTAACATGATTCTGCCATTGAGGGATACACTTCTTGTAGAAATTGGCTTTGGCAATGAAGATCTCAAATTCTTCAACAGTAGCAATAATTCTACAATCTTCCATTACTTTTCTTCCTCTTCAACAATGCCACTTTTTCCATTTTTAGGATGGCAATCTTCCTCAACTGCGCACTAGAAACATGGTGCTCTTGAGATAACACCAAGGAAATATGGATCTTCCTACAAGAAAATCTATCTTATATTCATCAACAAGCTTGTTTTTATCCTTTATGTAACCACAATAGGAAAAAGAACACTAGGCATAACAAATCTTCATACATCATCATAAAAAGAATCTCCCACGGCTTTATCTTTAACAAAATTGATCAGATTTTTCATATTCTTCTTAGAATCCATCAAAGAACCACAAAAAAAAAGAATACTCCACTTTGAATATAATTTCATCACATAGTATTCATCTTCAATGTCTTCATAGTCCTCTTTTAATATCTCATGTAGATACAATGTTTTTTAGCAAAGAAATGACTTTCTCTCATACTTGATCTCTCTCACATATGTCCTCACTCAATAGTACATTGGAATTAGAATTAATAATCCTCTCTTGGTCATGGATAACCCTCCCAAGAGGTATGTCTGATATGAAGAGTCACCAGAGCCACTACAATGTCCCTTGAGAGTTCACTACTGTCATTGTCACTATAGTCTCACTTTAAGTCTTCTTCAGCTACTTATTTTGCTTCTTTGAGCTATTTTAAGATCTCATTATTCCTCTTTCAAGATTACAAAACATTCCCAAGCTAAACATCCATATCCCACAGAACATTCACACAAGCAAACATCATAGAAACAAAGGCTCTACAAAAGCTCAACAAAACACAATAGACAATCAACAGAAGGCATAAAAATCATACAACTTCAACCAAAACCATTTCAAAGCATCCAAAACCATTCAAAATACTCTCAATAACTCCTCAAAAAACTTATTCATTATCTCAGCCTTACAAATAGAAAGAAAATAGATCAAAGCAGAGGTAAAATAGAGCCTATCAGAACCAAACAGACTCATTATTTACAAAACCTATCAAAACATCATATTTCAACTTAAAAATATCATGAAGTTCTCAAAAAAAATCAACCCATCCCAAAAAATTCCAAAAACACTTCCAATTCATCAAAAATAAATCAACAAACCCTTAAAATCAACCATTCAATTCACAAAAATAACAAAAACTAGCTCAAAAAACAAGTTAGTTTAGCACTCAATAGTCCCATAGACCTCACCCTATTAGAAAATTTTCCATGCGATAGGACCACACACTTTAATTGTCCCTAATCAACTTGTCACCAAAAACTTGAGTAATTTGTGTCATTCCTAACATTATGATAGTTGCAATTTCAAAAAAACTAGCATTATGTAGTGTGCTAAACCATATTCAAGCATGTGAACAAGTTGTGAGCATCAACCACTCAAATTTAAGATTAAAAAGCATTACACATACTCAAGATAATACATATAAATTGAGTTGCAATGATATGGTTGTCATACATGTGTCCAACTACTATCACATATATTTGTACATCATGCCCATATATCATGCATCATTTTTCCAACAAGAAATACTGACAATGGGGCTCAAACATTACTTGTATGGACAAAAAAGCATCAAAATATGAGTCTACAATTGACAAAGTTTCCCCTAAAAATTTTCCATAAATTTTGCGCCAAAAATGAACTCTATGATAAGCTCAAATGATAATACATTTTTGGGAATTTTTCTAATAATTTTTGCCCATCAAATTGGCATCCAAAGTTTGTATAAAAACCAGTCTTCTAATCCTTGAAATGACTAGTTCTTTCCCCCTGTAATATGAGTACAGAAACTATAAACTAGTTCATCAAATAACTAGCTTAATGAACTCCAATGTGAAAATAGTTCTACAAATAACTAGATCAAATCTTCTTCTAGTGTGAACAAACATTCAAGGCCTTTGATAAGAGTTTCATTTAAGCTTTTTAGACTAAGGCTTTTAGCCTTAATGAATTAAGACTAATACTATAGCCTATTGCATTTTGCATTGCATGATCAATCAGGGCCTTATACATATTTTGATGGGATCAAATTTGCAACAAACACACTCACCTTCTTTGTTTAGAGCTGTTGAGTGTCAAGCTTTCTTCATAGAGTATAAATTAATCTTATCTTTCTCTTCTTTGTCTATCTACCATAAACCCCATGCTTCTCAAATAAGTAGGCCATGTGCTTTGGTTTAGAAGTTATCCTTGTGCTTCGAGGCAGAAGCAGGTCCCCAGCTTAAGCATGCCCTGAGCGTATAGTAGCCCTCGAGCTTCTGGCATCCAATATATGAACCAATTTGAAACCAAAAGCAACCAAACCATTGCTCATAATCCATTGTTAATAGCCTTCAGTAGCTTCCCAAATGCATTCAAAGCTAGCACTAATTCCCTAAATCCAAGTTACAATGGATCTTTGAATCTGTATTCGTGTTTTGAGTTGATTAGACGAGGATTTGTACTTGATTTAATGGCAGACAGCAAGCTTTGAATCTGATGCGGATCTCGATTTTTTGTGCTTCTCAATTTAATTCTTGACTCCTACACTCTTGCTTTGATACCAATTGAAAGGATTTGATTTAGATGCATGACATATGGTAGATGGCACAAGATATGGAGGCCCAATCCATGTTTCTCTTCATCATCTTCATTCTTCTCTTGAACTAAATCCACCCATGTGAGTATCTCCCAAAGTGGACAGATACTTTGACTTTAGGACACTTTACACACAACCTCTTTTCCACTTTAATACAACCATAGGATATGACTTAACCTATGATCTATTTCTCAACACTAGCCAGTCCAGTGAATACCTTGGCCACAACAAAATTTATAAATAAAATATAGGTAGAGATACTAAACATTTATAAGATATCTTTTAATTGTATGGGACAACTTCATGCAAAGATAGATTCTTTAGATATAATAAACCGATACATGTTATTCAAGTATTGGTCACAACATGCTTACTCCACAAAAATTACCATCTTATAGAGATGCATGGTTATAATGCTAGTTGTATTTAAGATGTGTGTTATGTTGGATAGAAGATGGTTATATTTTTGGAACCTTCACTTTAGAGATGTGATTGGATTGACAAGGCAAATTTTGAGCATGAGGGTAAGTTCACAAATTTACCTAGTGAATGTTAGAGTTAGAAAATCTTATCAACATGATCAAGCTAACCAAGTATTTATTTGCTATTCAACTCTTGCTATTACTACTAGGTAAATTTAAGGCCATGCTTCTAAAAGATCTTTCCAAAGGACTATAGATTGCCATTACGAATTTTTAATTTTAAGTGTAACCAATACAACAACTACATTCATGGTGTTGATGGATAGTGACTTTAGAGCTTTCCATGGATAAATAGTTGTCATTTTCCTAAATGATATCTCCATGTTTAGCAAAATTAAAAAGAAATATCTATAACACTTAAGGCAATTGTTTTAGTTGTTAAAAGGACACTTCTTATATGCTAATAACTTGAAGTTCCTTAAAAGTTATGTAGGGAAAAGTTTGCATCATTCTACAATGGCCAACTCCTCCTAAGCTAGAGGAGCTACATATATTCTTGTTTAATCATCTTTATTTGAGATTGCACAAAGCTAATGGAAGTCCAAGTAAAAGAGAAAGTGTGACGTTCAGCCAGGGATTAGGTGAGCATAAAAAATTTTGTGAAAAAAAGCATATCAAGAACTCTAGTTGTTTTTGTAGCAAACACAAATTGATTGTTTGTTGTTGTAAAGATAGGTGTTAGTAATTTGCTATAATACAATTAGTTGCCTTAGAAAGCAAAAAGTTAGATAGGGAGCAACAACATGAGTCTCAGCTTAATAGACGAGAGTAAATTGCTATAATGTATGCCTTCAAGGAGTGACATTTGTTAGTTAATGAAAAAAGGAAATATATCCAAGGGGGAGGGGGAGAGAGAGAGAGAGAAGGGAGTTGTTGCACGGGAAGCTGTGGGTAACAAGGGAAAGTTCGGTACTTGTAAAGTATTATTTTCCTCTGCCGGGCGACCCCGTGATGTGCAGGCATGCGGGGTTCTTCCTACAGCACAGCCTGGCAGTGTGAGTCCGCCTAGCCGGGGGCTTGATTGATTGTGCAGGTAGCGATTGATCACAACAAGCTTGATAGCCACCGCCATCGACCGCACCGCTTCCTCTCTCCTCCTTACCCAACCGCTACCACCATGCAATCCTCATCATCATCGCATCTTCCTCCTTTTTTTTGTCATCACCGCCCCTTCCATCTCCTCTCGCTTCCCTCCATCACCCTAGCCTTCTTCTTTTCTCCAGCTCAAGTTATATATATTATCATTTTATCATTAGTGTACCTCTACCCTCTTCTCACCACGCCTTCTGCCCTCTCCATCGCACACTCACACTCTCTCTAGAGAATCTCTGCCGTAACCACCTTCTTACCCCTTTAATCACCTTCCGTTTTTCCAAACTCCCCCACTTCCACTTCCTCCACCCATACCCCAACTATCTCTTCCCTATCCCTTTTTCTCATTCCATACACCACCTCCACCTACACTTCCTTGGCCACCACCATATGGAAGAGGAAGGGGTTGTAGCCAACCACCAACGTGACCACTTCATCATTGCCATCGTGAGGAGGAGGAGTTGCTGCCATCCAACCACCATCGCCGCAGAGGAAGAGCCACCAACCAAGGATTAGAGACAAGGTGGATAACAATCCCAAGGTATTAAATATTGATGTAATAGTTGCCCATTATAGTTGCTTTGGTTCATGCTATTTGGGTTCTTTTTTTAAAATCACAATGGAAGTGCACAAGAAGTAGGCAATGTGTCAAGGAGAGTGGGGAGATAGTGGCACATTCAAAGTATTGGTTACAACAAGGAGCGGTTTTGACTAGAAATTGGTTGTTACAAGTCGTCCTTGCCCATTAAAATATTGAAAGATCCTCTTGCAAGTCTTTAGCCTCAACTTGTCAAAGTAAAATTGTCAATCTAAAACCTTGCAGCATTAACTTGTCAACCTAAACTTATTGACGTGAACTTGTTGACTTAAACTTGTCAACATGAATTTCTCAATGAGAACTTGTCAAACTGAAATTGTCAATGTAAACCTATCAACATAAACCCTTTGATGTGAAATGTGTCAACTTCAAACCTGTTAACATGAACTTGTCAATGTAAACTTGTCAATGGAAATTCTTTAAAGGAAACTTGTCAAACGGAAATTGTTAGTATAAACTCATTGATACAAACTCAAACCTATCAACTTCAATCTAAGTTGTCAATCCCCTATCAACCCTAACTCATTGACCCCAACTTATCAATGAGAACTCATAAATCAAAACTCATCAACTTGAAACTATCAATGTAACATCCTTGCATCTTCAAAAACATTTTTTTTTCTTCAATGAATTTTTTTAAAAGTAAGACTAAAATGTTAGTTGGTAATAGGTTAGTTTATAAGTTAGTAGGTAAGAAGGTTAGTAAAAAAAATGTTATATAACTTATGCGTTATATAAGTTATATAATAGCTACTTATTATAAACGTTATACATTATAATTAACGCTAATAAAACATTACGAACTGACTAGTCGCCGCTATCAAAAAGGTCGCCACCTCCCAAATCAGCACAACGAATAGGCCGTGATCACCATCATCACTGACGCCATCATCACTAATGTCACCATCACTATTTTAATCGACACATAAAGAAGCTCCCAATCTCAAACTGAGAGAGAAGGAGTTATCATGGGCAAAAGGAAGGAGAAAGAGAAGGGAAGGGAGAGATAGTGCGTACTCCATTTTGCCTATATAAAGGCATACCCTCCACTCGAAAACACAGAAGGAAGATGTTTCAAGAGGCTGCGAGAGAGAGTTAAACAAACAGAGAGAGAGAGAGAGAGAGAGAGAGAGAGAGAGAGAGAGAGAGAGAGAGAGAGAGAGAGAGAGAGAGAGAGGAGGGAGGGAGGGAGAGAGAGAGAGAAGAGAGAATAGGGAGTTAGTGGGAGTAGAGAGTCAGTGAAAGTGAGAGTTAACTTACCCCCCCCCCCTCAATCATCGACAAAGCAATCTTCTCTCACCCTCTCCCATCTCAAGTTCAACCCTCCTTCTTTATCCCTCAACCCCACTCTTAATGATGGCACTAAAGCAACGAGGTGCAAAGACCACGAGAACCACCACAACCGGCCAAGGAACAGGTATCGCCAAAGATGTGGGAATGCCCGAGGTTGCTGGAACTGCGACTACTAATGGAACATCAAGTGTGGCGAATGCAATTACAAGCAAAGACGAAATTTCTAATGTTGTCATGCCAAACCAAGTTGCTCACATTATAGGCTATTGTTTTCATATCATCACATAAAATAATAAAGTTTTTACCCAAAAATTACATAAAATATTAGCTTTTGCATTAAATAGTACATGAACTACTTGTTAGATTGCATGGACAACATCCATATAAAATTAAGTACATAAAATATTGGCTTTCATAATGGCACTTACATGAAATGACAGCTTTCATTTAGAATATGCATTAGTGCTTGCATAAATTGATAACTACTACTTACCTATGATTTATAGTCACATGTCATGGAAAAGATTAGTCAAGGTTATAATCCGTAGAATCATGGTAGCAATAGTTATAGGTGGATATTGCATAGGTTATGAAGTAGAAAATTACATATACTAAACTATTAAGTAGTTTGTGTAGATGGTTGCATAAACAAAGAACTTAGTATTATGAAATGATCTATGCGATAAGATATTGTAAATAGAACTACAAGCTGTACATTAGTTAACACACAAAAGAAATTTGTAGTTGCATTGCATGAAATGAGTAAAGGACTATATGTGCACTCGAGATTAGTTAAAGCATAATAGCTCAATATATCTATTGTTGAACACTACAAGGTTAAGTATTGAATAATGCTTGTTATATAAAAGTAAAGGACTATTTAAAAGCCTTGTAAATCATCTCATTAGGTTATTGTCATCATATTTTTCTAAGTACCACCAACTAAAGAAAAATCACTATTTTCTAGTATAGTTCAACATTAAGGAAATATTGGATGGGATCCAAAAATCTGAAGAACAACTTAGACCATCCCAGTCTAATGTATTACCTACAAACCCCAAAAATTAAAATGGAGAAATATTGCATATTCTTAAAAAATACTTTATGCAAAGGTATCGCATATGTTGGGTAAGTTAGCCCTAAGCGGAAAACTTATGCCGTGCATAACAAAGTTGAAAGAGATGTACTCAGCACTTCTTTATGAGGAGGAGAATCCTCATCAGATTGTAAGGTTACCTTAGGTTAAGGTCTACCTTCACTACAAGATATAGACCTTATACCGACGTTTAAAGCGACGAAAATACAAACAACAAAATTTGCCCCCATCGTCGCAAAAAGCGTCGTTATTGACGACGCCATAGAAACGTCGCTATTAGCGTCGCTATATAGCGATGCAAATAGCGACACATATAGCGATGCAACCAGTGAATTAGTGTCGCGCATACCGAGGCCAATAGCGACGCGAGCAATAAATTTGCGACGCAAATAGTGGCAGTAACAGGGAAAAAAAAAATTGTGGCAGGGCAGAGCACTGTGTGATGTATGAGAGCCATACAAAATAGTTTCTGCACTACTGCATACAAAGCGCTTGCAAACAAAAAGAATGTATACTGAAATCATAAAACTGATACATGAAATAAATACATGATCGCATAAAATGCGATTGGTACAATCATGAAAGGATATCACTAATACATAGAAAATGTCTACATAGATCAGGCGACTAAAAACTAAAGGTGTGTGAGCTCCAAGGATCCAAGGGTGAGCTAGAAATCCTCGTCCCCCGAAAGCTCGTCCCGCCGCAAAGGAGCATTGAACGGATTCTGCAAAAAAAGAAACAACATATCAATCCACCATACAATAATGCATTCAAATATCTCATGGTAACTACGGACAAGAAAGATGAGTGACTTACAGGGCTGCCGTGTCTATACAATCGGTCGATCAATGCATTGAGACCATGCCTCTCTACATATCAAGTCTCAAGGCCTTGCGGATCGCAATTTGTAATGGAGTGCTGCAAAGAAAACAAAATGCTAACTGTTAGAAACATGATTGTCAGTATAAAGAATATTTCAAAAAAACAAATAAGCAAAACAAAAGAAAAACTTACAAAGTCCTCCAAATATGTCATGTGGCCGCCACTCCCAAGATGATGGACCACTCCAGTCTCGAGTCGTGTCCTCGCCGCCTCCCACCTGCTGACTCCAACGTCCTGGCGAATCTGTAGCCTCCTCTCTCAGTCGGCGCCAGTCGTCTGCATCTAACCACTCGGGCTTTGCAGCCCCACTCTTGATTGCCTTGCGTGCGTCGGATCGTCTATGTGACATGTATGCACGCATGCAATCCATCATCCAGCCCGTAGAGAATCTATCTACTGTGGCTGGCACCGAAAACTCCTCGTACAAGGATGCTACTATGTAGTCCTTGCTCCCCTCCGGTATGTTCTTCCAATGATCTAGGACGTTGTGCCGAAAAACTTGTTGGCACAACTCTCTCATGCGAGCCATTATCCTCCTCCCCTCATCATTCATGATGATGGCTCCTGACCTACTATCAACCAGGTATCCATAACTCCTAGGAGTCTGCCTAAGATGGGTCCTCTCCCATCTCCATCCACGCTCCTGGGCATATCCAGGAGATCCCTGTGCATCCGGTGTATCGACGGGGGTAACCTCTCTCGGAGTGGCACTCAAAGGGGTGCCACCCGCTGACGGCTGCCCAAAAGCCAGAGTAACTGGAGTAGACATCCCCACAGGTGTGACAAATCCTGGAGGTGACGCAGCTCTAGCTGAACGACGAGATGGAGACACCACATCCGTGTCTCCACAGCAGCACCCCCTGATCCCGATGCAGTCTCTCCCTCTGGCCCAAGTCGTGCGCATCGAGATCGTCTGCTCGAAGCTGAAGCATCTGATCGCGCTGAAGCAAATCTAGCAGAGCGCCCTGACGAAGAACGAGACAGCTCCTGGTCTGCCATCTCTCTGAATCTCGCGAGCTGGTCTGGAGACATGCGTGCCATCATGTCCTGAAACTCCTCATCACTCATCCCTCGACTCATCCTGAAAATGTCACCTGCACAGATAAAAAATGGTGTTAGAATAATCAATTTAAACTATACAAAGCACAGTAATATAAATCATTTTTGAAAAATCCCTCTTAAAATGCATATCTTATGTACCTTTATGGAAGATCTAAACAACGAATTGAGTAATACAATTCTCCAAGAGTGAAGTATTCTATGGTCCCATGTTAATCTCCTGACACAACTCTGCATACACTGGAAGGTCCATAGACATGTCACCACAAAAGAACGAGTATGCCTCGCTCTCAAAAAATTCTTGGACTACTGTATTTCCATCATTGTTAGCCGATGCGGGCTCCAAGCTTGCAGTGGCATCCACCCCTTGTAATATCGACCCCTCTATTTGCATATTTTCTTCATCTATGCCCAGAACATCGCTTTGATCATATACTCTCGCACTTCGAGGAGTTGAAGGTATAACATACCACCATCGAGGTTGCCGGGGGTTTGGATAGAAGATTACATGTTCACAAACACGTACAAAGCGAGTTCAAACCATTGTGACATAAACCATATCGTATTACAATTAGCAAGCAAATGACTCTATGCACCTGTTCACAATGGGCCGGAAACACAAAGGTGTCACACAAATCCGTCTATTTTTTTTCGGAATCTATTTCGAGAAATCCAGATGGACCTTGTCGAACTGTTGCTCCAGCTCCTCCAAGTACCACTTTGAACCACTGCACATCGAATAGTATCATGGAGAAGCTACGGTAATCCACCGTAATAATACTTTGCAAGTTCCCAAAATACTCCATCTCATCCACAACCGTGTTCGGATCCGTTGCTCATCGCCGGCTCTCTTGCTCAAACCGTGCCATGACACCACAATCCATTGTGGAGCGCATTTTGTCAATATGCTCCACGCGAAAATGCCGTCCGCGTGACCACACTACACTATATATTTTGTACTGTACATTGAAACACTCAAATTAGATGTCGCATATAAAATTTAGATACAACACATTCTAAACCCCTCATCACCTTTGGACTACATCCCCTCAAGAACTCCCACTTCTCCATTGAGACCTATGTCCCTTCGCTGGATGCTGCGGTCAAGGCTCCATGCAACCATCGTATTGACATAAACCATGGCATCTCCTCCATGCCTTCGGGATATCAAATCGGTCGATGACGCGTACTGCGTCAGAATTCAACTCGCACTTCCTCTCGATCTTGCCTTGCAATCTGGTACTTGGCGAGCCACGTCTCCATGGAGGCATGGTGCAACATACAAAAGCGATTCACCTTCTCTTCCATTGAGACATCCATTCTTTTTTCTACCCCATTTCCAACCACCACATCTCCAGTCAGTCTATCATCGTCCTTTAGCGTCCATAGCATTTCATTGTCTGGTTCCACCGTTGGTAGCCATTGTGAGATATGCACTAACGCCTCGGACACCAACCAACCTTCCACCATGCTACCTTCTAGACAAGCTCGTTGTCGCACAAAGCCTTTCAGGGTTTTCATGAAGCGCTCCAGGAAGAACATCCATCGCGTATGGACAGGTCCAATAATCTCCACTTCATCCACAAGATGCACAAGAAGATGAACTTGTATCATGAGCATGCTAGTGGGCAAGTATTTCTCAAAGAGACAGACCGTCTCCACTACTCCCCGCCTTGCGGATTCAATAGAGGACGTCTTAATCTCTTTCTGTGAGATCCATTGCACCAAAGTCGACAACTTGTAAATGGCCCCGCGAATTTCTGGAGTAAGGCATCCTGCGATCGCGATCGGTAGGACAAACTGCCACAAATGAGAAAGCATTATGAATAATGGCCACTTTTCAAATTGCAAAATGCCCCTAATTACAATCCATTCTGTTCACAAACCTGACATATCTTATGCCAATCATGGGATTTTAGCCCCGACAATTGGTCATATTTAGAAAATGCAGACCTGAGAGAACGCATCATACCCGTCGGAATGTAGATAGAATTGATTACTTACTTCACAATGCGCTCTTCTTTGGTGGACAAAACCCAAGGAGCGCGAGGAAGCTGCACTCCCCCTTCAGCACTCGACTGCAGCCAAAGCGCCTCCATCTTACCTACCTCCTTCAAATCCATTCGTGACCCTATAGTGTCTCTCTTTCCTGTGATGTGGTCCCATAGCAAGCTGCCCACATTCTTGAAAATATGCATGGGATCCAACAAGTGGTTGACCTGTAAGTGGGTCCAATATGGCAACTCGTAGAAAACTGAGAACCGTCGCATTCCATTTGGATGTGATTCCAGGTTTACCATTTTCAGCTCGTACCAGCTTGCAACGTTCATACGTGTTGGAGGTCGTCCAAGAAAACCTTTCCTGAGTTCATGATCCTCCGGCAAGAAAGCGGCGTGTCCTTGATATACCATCTTCTTCATGGTTCGTGACCTTCGGGAGTCTAACTGTGGCCCACACAATGGACATGCATGATAACCTGAGGTAACCAGACCTGTAAGGCGAGCCAAGACCTAGTGAATACTTGATTGACCATTGTCCTTCTATCTTCCTATCTTCCTTTCCACCGCCCGTCTACATTTACAAATTGCACGGGTGAGAGCCCGGCGCTCTTTTACAAGATTTCAGGGTGTGCCTTTTTATTTTAAAATGCGCCTTTCCCCTTTTGCCTTTGCCTTGGACTTTTAAGGTTGCCCTTGCGCTTTTGGCCTTTTTTCATTTTCTTTCTTCAGTCGAGCTACCTTTTTTCCGCCTTTGCCCTGCGTCTTTTCTATTTCTTTTTGCTTTCTTCGTGTTGGGGTTAACATTACCCCCCTCCCAGACGAGTGCCAATCCCATGGCACTCACCGTCGTAGGTAGCAGGCTGTAGCATGCACCGAAGACGTGGGTAACAAGGACGCCTGTGGTTTCCATGGAGGGTGTTGGTGGTGGTATGGTAGAAGGTCTTGGGGCCTGTTGGTGGCTCAGGTGGCTGGTGGAAGGTTGTTGGAGTTGGTGGTAGGGCTATGCTGTGTTGGGGATTGCATTGATGGCCAGCACAAGTGTTGGTTTGTTAGGGATTCTGCACATGACGATTCTTTGCGGGCTTGTCGGATGGTAAGGAACAAGCATTCAAAGTTGAGTGTTGATGAAGAGCGAACAACACCTTATACCTGCAATTGGAAAACCTCACATGTGGTCTCTCCTTAAGGGGTAGTGCTAGTCTTCTCATCGTGCACAAGACATATTTGATTAGTTTGGGAGACAGGTCGAACTCTAAGCAAGCTGAGAGTATTGCCCTGCACTTGAGGACCCAAACTGTGCATATACCTTGGTGCAGATATTATGTAAGTGCTTGTGCATAGTTAGATATTACGTAGTTAGAAGACCGTGGGCTAGTTTCTCATAACAATGTGTGGATGAAGCAAAGTTGTCCGTGTTGAGAAGAAGTACATGTGAAGGTATATGAGACATCCTTTGCATTGTGACTGCACGATGGAGTATAATTGAATACAGGGACACCGCACTTTCAGTAGCTGGAAACTATTGGACTTGCTTGATGAGTATGGTGTACTTTTCATGGCCAATCATGTGGTGCTTATCACCACTGATTGCAATGGTACTAAGGCAGAGTGCAAAAGAAAATTGTGCAAGTGGGTCAGGGTGACAAGTCTAACCCTAGGCGAGACAAGCTCCCCAGGTATGTCCTGCCCTTGATGTGCCCTGAACAATTGTGGGTGATTGTAGGGGGCTAGGGGACTAGGGACGAAGCCGGTCGACCAAGGTCACCAGACGTACCTAATTTGAGGACCCCTAGGTGCTCTGCTGTGATTGTGGGTGCTTCTTATTTTTCCATTCATTTCTTTTCCTTTTCTTTTTCTTTCTTTTCGTTTCTTTTTCTTTTTCTTTCTTTCTTTTTTTCTTTCTTTTTTTTTCTTTTTTTTTTTACCTGAGTACAACCATTACAATATGTTGAGGCTATCAGCCTTTCCATGGGTTGGAAAATGTCAAGCTTCGAAGGCTTCGAAAATGAATAGTACCATGATGATGGTGCCCTAGCCTCGTTGTTAGAGAAGCAGTTGGCGAAAGGGGGAGATACACTTGAGATATTGCAACCCTCCTTGCGGCACATGCGATGTGGGTACAATTGAGGTGATGACTGCCGTGAGCCAACTATAGAGCTTGTCCCAGAAAGGGGGCGTGGTCCAGGAATGTTTTGTGGGCCATGCAATGTGGGCGATTGGCAAGGGTGCTTTCGGCAGCGTGGCTTTGCCGCAGCTCGCTGTGGGGTTGTGGGTGTTGCGATGATTTGGCATTGAGCATTTTCGCACAGGGACCTGTATTATCCTGCATTCACTTGTCGCTTCATGAGAGCATATGCATTGTGTATGCCGCAATTATAATAAACCAGTGCAATGCAAGGAGACATCACTTATTTGAATTCTATGGTGTTGACTAGACATTTATCACCTGCGCTTGATTAGCTTTTTCTTTTGCTAAAGGCGTAGCATATATTAAACGCAGATATGATAAGTTCATACAAGTCAGGAACATGTCAACACTTAACAAGTCGGGAACACTCAACCATTTAAAAACAAAAATTCCTGGCCAGTTATCATTTGATAAGCCCCTTATGCATTATGGGCTACTCGATTTGTACGAGGCGGGGCGAGTCTGGATGGCCGGGTGATTGGGGCTCTGCTAGTGTGGGACTCCCGCGGGGGTGAGCAGGGAACATGTCGGCCGGGACATGAATGGTGTAATCCCGGCCCGCTACCGTCTCTAGAATATCTTTAAATAATTCATTAAATTCTTCTCTTTCCCGAGCTGCCCTTTCTGCCTTTGAGCGTCTGGGGCCCGAGCGGGAGCTGAGAATGCGTACCACTAGTGCTGCCACCTGTTGTGTGTTTTGAGTCTCGACTTTCCTAACTCGAGGATTCTTCGGCCTTCGGCCTGGGTAGTGTCGCTTAGGGCCTCGCTTCTTGGCATACCTCTTGATGGTGGGCACATAGCACTCCGGTGGAGGGGCACGTGCCACACGCTCCCGTCTTTTGTGAAGAGCGTCTTTGCATGCTAGCTCTCCATGATTCTCCATGCGTTCCGCCACAAAGGGAAGCCTGCAAGATGCAATCCAAGGGTCAAACCTGGATATAGGATACAACTGTTTGCATGGAAGGGATTTTAATGTGGTTTATCAAGCGCATGTGACAAGAAGGGGAGGGGTGAGGCATGCAGTGTTTTATCGTAACGGAATGGCCCCCATGATGATGTTCGTTTTGCCTCCAACCATTAGCCAACATTGGCTTATGCTAAGTTGTGTGGATTGGTTGTCATGGAGTGGGATAGGGCACATCCTCGGAAGGATAGACCAAAAAGGGAAGAAGGTGTATAGAGAGGGGCTGCATCCTGTCTACACCATCAGTGTTGTTGGTCAAGGCTTCCTATGGCGGTAACGTGGGTTGCATTCCCTTCACTTGGAGGTGGGAGCGGTCACACGGCTTTTAAATGTGTGATGAGAAGAGGACTTGAGGAGGTTAGCCTGTTAGAACCAACTCTTCTCCCTGCGCTTGACTATCATTACTTGTGTGTGTTGATATTGTTTATACAAGGTGACACAAAAATCAGTGTTTATTTACATACATATCTATGAATCCATGTCACATCACAAGGATAAGAACCAAGTGTAGAACTCGGGGTTGTACCGGAGCATGGCACATGCATCTAGTATTCGTGGCAGCTGACTTAATACTGATAGATATTTTGCCACGTCGAGTAGCATGGAACCTTGACCGAGTCTACTGGCAATATGTAACTCCTCTTCGGTGAGAACCTTATCAATCAAAGGGCCCTGTAGCCTAGTCCCAGCCAAGTCCGCACCCCGAATGTCAGTGAGCACTCGAAGGGAAGTTGGTACCACGTAGGTTGGGTCTCTTTGAGACCGCCATTTGGCCAATCGCTCTTCTGAGACCGTCATGATCTGAGCCCCTAGTTCGGCCGTTACGATGCGGCTTTCGCACCAACGCCGCTCAAATTGACTCTGGCCTGCTGACAGTCGCTTTAGTAGCTCTATGTCTGCGAGATTCGGTCGACAGAGCACTTCATTGAACGTGACGGATAAGCGTAGTTCGACAGCCTCCTCGTCAGGGATGAGTCGCATATGTTTATGCAGGAGCCTGTCGTAGTGCCCATTAAGATGTTCTTGTTCTTCCCATGATAGAGGAAAGGTCAAGTACTCTCCAAGCTGCTCCTTGGGGATCGCGCCCACGTCTGCAAGGACGTAGACACGCGCGACCACTTTGAGCTTAGCCTCCAACTCAGTTAAGCATTCTGCAACACTTCTATGTTCAATGAGGGCTTGCTCGGTTGCTATCTCATGCAAAGTTCTAAGAGTTTCCTTAGGCTTTAGCATGGCTGGGGGCTCAGGCCTAGATGAGCAAGATTGGTCAACACTAGGATTTCTTATGCTCTTGGGGTTCTCACGGTTCTCCTGAGGTTTTGCTGCTATTTTGTCATGGTTCTCCTCGGATGTGACTAGTACAGATTGGTCACCCTGTTGTGACAGCGTTGTATCCACTCTTGATTGATCAATGTGATTTCTATTGTCAGTGGATAGAGTGTTGCAAGCAACTGTTGATGGCAACGGTTGCTTTGGTTTCTCAGAACACACGGATGTGTCTTGGGGTTCACCGCTATTAGGAGAGGCATCAGTGGGTTCATTGGTGGGTGGACTCGATGCTTCATTCATCAGCTCTCCAGTGCCCTTCGTCTCAATGTTCTTGGAGTCCACAACCACCTGCATCTATTGTTGTTTTCTCTGCTTTCTCCTCTTTTTCTTGGTCAATGAAGGTGCCTCTCTCAACGACTCATGACCCTGGGCTATATCGACCGTTGATGTGCTCAGTCGGGCCTTAGCATTTCCCTTCTCTAGTGTGTCCTTATGGGACATAGTCGTGGTTTGCTGAATAGCCTTGCCCGGTTGTGAGGGCACATCTGCCGCCCTTTTCGGAGAGTCTAGCTTTTCAACCAACCCCCCTGCGTTTAACTCTCCCGTCCTAGGCTTTAGGCACTTTGAAAGTGCTGGAGTTGTTGAGGGATGTGGTTGCGACACCTCCTCCACCGGTAAACTATTAAGGACACGTTCCACAAGGGGCATTGTCACGGCCAAGGGCTGTGACTGCTGTGATCCTGGATTGGAAGTAGTAGCAACTAGTTCAGTGGGCTGGCTACCCCTGGTGGATTGTGGTGTCAAGTCCCTAGGGTGATCAGAAGTGGTTGTGTCTTTCATTGGCCTTTGAGCACTCATTTGTGTAGATCGAACATGAGTTGATTTAGATACATTAGGTTGCTCATGCATATCCTTGAGTCGAGAGCTACAAATGGCATCATGCCCCACCTCTTTGACGTTTGGAAGCTTAGATGGAGATAGAGATTGGAATTGAGCAGTCGCCCTTGACAATTGCCGTGGTGCTTCATGTGTCTGTTTGGGAGAAGAGGGCGTAAGAGATCTAGGACTCTTGGGTGGACTTGGCACTCACTGAATGATCTGCTCGAGGTTACTAGACGATTGTGCCATTTGCTTTGTTGAGCGATCAGCCTTGCCTTGAGCAGTGTTGTGCCCATGATGCTTGTTCTCCCCTTGGGGAATCAAAGGCTCCTTGGGTACTAATGATTTTTGTGCCTGCTCAATGGCTACGTATGATATCTGTCTATTTAGCATGCTAGGCTGGGGCTCCTTCCTTCGAACAGCCATGTCCGGTTTCTTGCTTTGAGACCTAGGGTTTCTCTTAGATTTCCTCCTGTGCCATGCTTTTGAGGCACTCTGGCCTTCAGCTGATAGAGGCGGTTCAGCAAGGGGTTTTGGTACCCAAATCCATTGGTTGCCTGCATAATACCCTTGAGCACGAAGCAACGCGATGGATATCCATCGCGGCGTTGTGCTAGCTCTCCATCGATGCCTTCGCCTATAAGGCTTGTGAAAGGTGAGAAGGATCGAAGCTTGCACGCGAGCTATGGCGGGAGAGCAAGAGCAAGAAAGAGAGAGACAAGAAATGGGAACTCCAACCGTCACAATGTGTGACCGGGCCTTCCTTTATTCAAACTGTCACTAAAAGAATAAAGAATAAAGTGATGTGACGGGCGCCCGCCACCTGCAGTGTGCAGTGGCGGGTACTGTCAGTGTAGTAATACACGGGGCGGCACAGAGGAGGCGCCTTTACCCCCAACAACCTCCCACTTAAAGGCGAATCTGCCCTAGTGAGAGAGAAAAGAAAAAGAAAAGACAGTACAAATGTACATAGGTACAAGGGATGAGGAAAGGCGACATCTCATCCAACGCCCATCAACCTCCTGAGGAAGGCAAAACGCTCAGTAGTGAGGCTCTTCGTGAGCAGATCTGCAGGATTCTCGTCAGTGGAGATCTTGACAAGGTCAACAAACCTGTCCTCCACGACACCACATATGAAGTGATACCTCACCTCAATGTGTTTCGTCTTCGCATGGAAGACCGGATTGTTAGCCAACTGAATGGCACTCATAGAATCCGAATGCAGTGTAGGTGTAGCATCAATCCCAAGGTCAGCAACTAGATGGCCTAACCATATGGCCTCCTTGCAAGCCTCAGTGGTTGCAACATACTCGGCCTCAGTGGTAGACAAAGCCGTGCACTTCTGAACCCTGGACATCCAAGAGACAGCCCCTCCAGCATAGGTGAATATTTGCCAAGAGTGTGGCCAAGTGCAGGAGAGCTTCAAGAGCTGATTGTGATGATCAAATTGATCAAAGATGGGGGGCTTGCAAATAGGCACAAATCACGCTGATTTGCTGATGTGGTCTGTTGCTAATGCTAAACCAAATTAGGCACAAGGGAAGCTCCAATATATCTCAAGTCCTAGAACAAGCCTCAAGTGATGGGAAGAAGCAAGGAAGAGATAGAGCTGAATGTGTACCTTGGAATGAAGCATCCATGGTTGTCCTGAAATGAAATGTTGTAGGTATTCACAAGCTGAAGCAAACTAAAGGGGAAGGGCTTCTCAATGCCAGTGCAATAGCTCTAATACGAGTTGAAGGGAGTGAGCTAGGAGTAGAAGCACACAAGTGGAAGCAAGAGCTATGGTGGAAGGAGCAAGAGCAAGAGCAAGAGAGAGAGAAAGACACAAGTTATGGGAACTCCAACAGTCACAATGTGTGACCGACCTTCCCTTATTCAAATGTTATTGAAAGAATAAAGAATGAAATGAGAATGATAGGCACCCGCCACCTACAGTGTACAGGTGTGCAGGTTCTATCAGTCAAGCTGAATTCAGCCATGTTTGCCCATGGTTCTGGCACTATCAGAGACTTGGAAATTTGGCACAAGAGAGTGGGGCATGTAAATTTGCAAAGGCTGCAAATTATACAGAAAAAACATCTTGTTACAGGTTTACCCAAGTTTCAATATTCAGATATTGGTCATGTATGTGATGCTTGCCAGTTTGGTAAGCAGTCAAGGTTGCCATTTGTCAGGCATGTAAGGTAGAGTACACGTCCGTTGCAGTTAGTACACTCTGATGTTTGGGGGCCAGCCCATAATGCATCCATGGGAGGCTCGAAGTATTATGTTACATTCATTGATGATTACAGTCACTATACTTGGGTTGTGTATCACTTTCCACAAGAATGATGGGAAGTCACTGAGGCATGGAAATTTTGCCTAGTCAAGCTTGAATGCCTAATAGAAATCTGGCTACTAGCCACCCATGCCCTACTTGCTAAGAAGGCCTACTACTTTGATAAACATGTCAAATAAAGATCCTTTGATAAGGGGGATCATGTTTTACTCTATTCCATAAAAGATCATAAACTAATGTTGAAATTACAAGGCCGACCTTTCCATGTCTGTGTAATCACCAAAATAGGGAATGTGGAGCTAGAAACTTTAGATGGCCAACCCATTCTCCACTTCAATGGTAGTAGGATTGAGAAGTATGACCCACTTTGACATCCCTTGCATGACCCTCCCATGATAAATATAGATAGCCATTTGCTATGTGTGGAACAAACCTTCTACAAATAGTTTGAGCAACACAATCAACACCTTGCGCTACCACCCTTTGGACCTCATTAGAGGCAATCGTTGATGTTAGATCCATTACCATTAGTGATGTAGAACTAGATTATGAGCCCCTAATCCTAGCTACATACCTCCGCACTTGCCTCACTACTGCTAGGTCTGTAGTACTGACAAACATTCTTATCGACAAAGAATCGGACTACAACACTTTTCCTTACTACTGTTATTGGCATAATCTAGGGCAACCACTATTGTAGCCATGGAAGCAAAATTGAACCCTATAGAGGATGGCCTTATTCCTTATTGGGCTGCTATAAATTAACTATCACTATTGAGACTAAGATCATATTATTCTTATTTTATGTTCTCTCAAATGTTGAAGGAGTTGGTACACACATTCTCTTGGTGTGTACTTTCTAACTCCAAACCAACCGTAATGTCAAACCAACTATAATGTCAATTATATTGACAACTACATTCACTTATTGTTGGCAAACACACAAATAATTACTATCTTCTCCCCTAAGGGAGCATGGTTTGAACTCACTTCATTGTACCCCTACTTCTTAGTCCTCCAGGCCACCACCCACAACCCCACCATTGTTGCCTTAGCTTTTGATACACCAAACCCACAAAATGCCCCCTATTAGCATTCCATCATCCCAATGGTAGTGGAAGCCTAAAGCCTCCTCCCTTGTTGTTGTTCCACAATGTGCACCACAAAAATATGAGCAAAGGTAACCACATCGATGCCAATAGCCTCATCACAAACCTTGCATCACATCATGTTGGATTTCAAAAAAACTATTAAGAGTGCAAGAGTATTATGAAGTCTCCCACTAGTAGCTTACCTAAACTACCCATAATCACCTACACACTAGTAGCTCTAACTACATTCACAACAACTATTATCACTATGATGACTACTAGCTCTCAATTTTGCATCAAGCCCATACACCAAGCTCATAATCAGGATTTGTAAAGAAGCTATTTCCCACAGCAAGACATTAAATTGAAAATACAAGAAATAGACATAAATGCCAAGGAACCATAGCCAAGGTGGCTAGGCATGAAATGATATTACCAATGTTGGTTGAGAATTAAATGATGAGTGATTGCAGCATGGTATGCACCCCAAGCTATAGTGGCCAAGAGTATTCACCCTCTTAGATGGTGGAGGTTGAGACCTCAAACAAGGTATTCCAGCAACAAATGGTTTCTTAAAACCTTTTCTCTTTTGCCAATAATTTTTTTCGGCTCATAAATAATAAGACCATCTTCATCCATGGGAGGTAACTCCTCTAAAACCTTTATGGTTGGACCCACATATTTCTTCAATTGGGAAACATGGAAGGTAGAATGAATCCTTGTTGAAGAAGGCAAATCAAGCTTGTATGCAAGCTCACCAACTCATTTAAGGAATTGATAAGGCGCATAGTAACGATGAGTCAACTTATTATGGCCGCCTTTAAGAGAAGCATACCTAGATTTAGGCCCTTTGAGAAATACCCAATCTCCTTCTTCAAACTCCAAAGGTCTCCCCTTTTCATCAGCATAAGCCTTCATAACATCTTGTGCCTTTCTAATGTTTTCCCTGCATTGATGCAAAAGAGCTTCCATTTTCTCAACTTCATCCTTGGCTTGTGGATTTACGTCTTCATGAAAAATGGCTGAAGGTATTTGCACTTTGTATCCATAAATCGCTTCAAATGATGGTGACATGCCAATGCTCATATGATGAGTATTATTATAACAGAATTTAACAAGATGTAACCAATGATTCCACAAAGCTTGAGTGTCATGGCAAAAATGACAAAGATAGACTTCCAACCATTATTTATTGACACGCTCCATTTGGCCATCGGTTTGGGGATGATATGCCGTGCTAGGAGTCAAAATTGTTCCCATAGAAGTGAATAAACTCCTCCAAAAACTTCCCATGAACTTAGTATCATGATCGAATACTATTTTCAATGGCATACCATGAAGCTTAAAAATACATTCCATGAACTATTCAGCCACTTGCTTTGCTGTAAATTGAGCCTTGGTAGGGAAATGAGCTGATTTAGTCAACTGGTCCACCACCACATAAATGCTATTCCACCCATGCTTTGTTGTAGGTAATCCCACAATAAAATCCATTGTAATATCAGTCCACTTGCCTTGAGGAATAGGAAGTGACTGAAGTAAACCACCGGGTAGAAGAGAGGAGTCTTTATTTTGTTGACACGAAAGACATTGCATAACATAATCCTTAACATCCCTCCAAATACCCTTCCAATAGAAACTCTTATGGGTATTGTCAAATGTTTTGAATAACCCATGGTGTCCCGCTAAAGGTGAAGAGTGCATCTCATACAAGATACGGCCTTTGAAAGAAGATTGTGGTATCAAGAATACTCTACCATGATACCATAAAAGACCATTGTGCCATTTGAAACTTGGATACTCTTCTCCTTTGCCTTGATGAAATTCCTTCATCATCTTTGATGCTTGCTCATCAAGCAAATACTCCTCTTGCATGTCATGGATCCAATCCTTATGCACGGTTGAAATGGTAGAAATGGAATATGCCCACATTCTTGATAAGGCATCTGCCACCACATTATCTCTTCCAGCTATATAAGATATCTCAAAGTCATATCCATGAAGAGTAGCTAAGCATCTCAAAGTCATATCCATGAAGAGTAGCTAAGCATCTTCATTGCTTGGGAGATAAATTTGGTTGTGAAAGGAAGTATTCCAACACACGATGATCGCTTTTGACCTTGAAATGGCTGCCATAGATATAATGATGCCACTTTTTGATAGCATGCAATATTGCTAGCATCTCTTGCTCATAAGCATGTAATTGATGCTCCTTGTCATCAAGCTTTCGGCTCTCATAAGTTATGACTCCATGATCTTGACATAAAATAGCCCCGATTCCTCTTCCACTAGCATCCACATAAATAATAAACTTCTTAGAGAAATCCGAGCATACAAGTATGGGTGCTGAAATTAGAAGAGATCTCAGCTCATTAAAACTTTGATCAGTGATGGAGTCCCAAAAGAAAGCCTCCTTTTTTAGTCTACCCGTCAATGGAGTCGCCACATGAGCATAATTCTTGATGAACCTTCTATAGAAGGATGATAACCCAAGGAACCCTCTCAAAGAGGCTGCATTCATAGGACTAGGCCATTCTTTAATACATTTTACCTTATTGGGGTCCACTTTAATCCCTTGTTCTCCCACAACATGACCTAAGCATTCAACTTTATTTTCCATGAAAGAACACTTCGTCATCTTGGCAAAGAGTGTGTGTCTTCGTAATGTGTCAAAGACCTCTCTCATATGCTTCAAATGCTCATCCTTGGATTTGCTATAAATTAGGATATCATCAAAGAAAACAAGGATTGTTTTGAATAAGAGGGGTTGCAATATTTTATTCATGAGGAGTTAGAAAGTAGCGGGTGCATTGGAAAGCCCAAATGGCATAACCAAGAAATGGTATAACCCTCTTTCAGTCCTAAAGGTTGTTTTGAACTCATCTCCTTCCTTCATTCAAATTTGATGATAACCAGATCAAATATCTATTTTGGTGAAGACCTTTGTATCTTTAAGCTCATCAAAAAGATCATCAATTCGGGGAATAGGATATCTATTCTTGATCGTTGACTTGTTCAAATCCCGATAATCAATACACATGTGAAATGATCCATCCTTCTTTTTTACTAAGAGCACGGGAGAGGAAAACGATGATTGACTTTGCTGAATTAAACCCATTTGCGGCAATTCTTTGACTTGTCGCTCGACTTCTTTCCTTTCAAACTTGGACAAGCGATAGGGAGGTTTTTTTATGGGCATTGTGTTATGCAACAAATCAATAGGATGGTCAACCTCTCACTTTGGAGGTAAAGATGATGGTGGCTGAAATAAATCTTTGTATTCCTCCAATAGCTCTTCCAATCTTGGATCCTTTTTCTTTGAAGAAGAAAATGGCTAATTTGTTGATTGCCCTTCATCTACTTTTGCAAGCAAAAGAGTGAAGATGTATGACTTGGCATTGATTTCTTTTCATAATTTTTTCATGGAGATGAGTTCTATATATTTGTGGTCTATGCCTTTCAACTTTATGTATTCTCCTTGTCAATTAAATCCCATTTGCATTTGCTCCAAGTCTAAGGTGAATTTTCCAAGTGTTTTCAGCCAATTACATCCAATGACAATGTCAATAGGCCCCATATCCAAAGTGATCAAGTCTACTTATATTGTGCAAGAGGGCGATAACTCAATTGGAGTGCATGGACAGACTTCTTTACTAGACTCATACGCACCATTGGCAACTTGTATCTACAAGGAAGAGTCCATATTAATGGGTAGCAACTTTAGCCCATTCAAAGATTTGGTATTGACGAAGCTATGAGTGTTGCCCGTGTCCACTAAAATATGTGCAACCTTGCCATTAATGAAACCTTTAAGTCTAAGTGTATTTTCCCCTTTGCAACCGGTCCATGCATCATGTGAGATGGTACACAAGGAAACATAAGAATCATGAATACCACCTGGATCAAAAGGAAATCCATCCATGGGATCATAGAATTCTTTGTTGGTGGCATGCTCTTCTTCATGAATCTCTTCAACCATTGGGTATGCATCAACATGCAGTAAATTTCCCTCTTGATCTTCTTCTTCTTCAACTTCCACTTCTTGAGTGATCACCATGTTGATTTTTGAGTTCTTAGCTTTACACTTTAGCTTATGATCTTGTGGCCACTTCTCCCCACATTTGAAGCATAATCCTTTTGCATGCATTTCTCTAAGCTTGTCGTGAGGAAGGAAGTTGCTGTTAGAACTATTTTGGGGTAGTTTAGGAGCATTTTCAGCTCTTGAAAAAGTACCTCTTGGCTCAGCCACATTTTTGAAAGTTTGCCCCTGTTTTTGTACAAAATTTCTACTCTGTTTAGAGGCATAAACAATGGGAAATATTGGCATTTTACTACTATAATTGTTTTGACTGTTATAACCTCTATTTTCTTGCCTAAAAGAGTCTCTTGAGTGGCTGAAAACTTGCCCATACTTTGTAGGTTGATTGGAAATATTATTGCCCGTACTTCTTTGCTGGAAATTTCATGCATCTCTTTTGTACTTCAAGGAGTATCTTTCAACCAATTGTATGGCCTCTTGTAGTGTTTTTGGTTGTTGAGCTCCTACCACCGATGACAGGGGAGGATCACGACCAAAAATGTATTTATTCAACTTAGAAAAATCCGAAATGCCTTCAACATATATGGAAAGATTTAAGTAAGTGTTGGAATAGTCTCTAACAGACATTCCTCTTTGAGTGCATGCATACCATCTTCTTTGAAGCCTTTCTTTTTCCAAAGGAGTCACAAAGACATCAATCATTGCTTGCTTGAACTCCTCCCAAGAGTCAAAGCTTTGCCCAATCTTGTGCATGTAACGTCACCAAGTATGGGCATAACCTTCAAGATGAAGAGCCGCAAAATAAATCTTGGCTTCTTCACTTCTAGGATAAAGAGTTCAGTATAACTCAAGCTTATTGATCCACTCCTCCCATTCCGAAGGTGAAGCATTATCTCCTTTGAAATTAGTGATATCGATCTTTTCCTTATATTCTTTTTCATTATAAGATGGTTGCCCATGAGAATGTTGTCTCCATGAATCTTTGTTCCATGAATTTTGCCTAAAAGTAGGTGGCCCAAAACCATGAGATGAAAGTTGTCCATTTGAAACATGCTCTTGGTTTGGGATGTCATGAGCTGATCTTCGCTCATCATGCTTTCCACCTTTATGAACTTGATTATTGATTGCATTTCCTTTTTGTGCATTTGAGGGCTGATAATAAAAATTCTTGTAGAAGGGGTCACATCTATGATAATTATTATCCCGTCAAGTGTTGTCTTGTTCCCCTTCATGTCTGTGTTTATCTTTTGGGCTGCTAAACTAAGGCCTTGGGGTATGAATGCCATGAATTTGTGAAGGATGATGGTTGCCCCTCACTCTAGATGGTTCTCCCCTTTCAAAAGTATAAATAACTGGTTGAGACTTCTCTTTGCTTGGATGGGAAGGATTACCAACAAAGAGAATTGCATGGGAGTCTTCAATAGTTTGAGGTTCTCTTTGTGGCTTGCTTCCAATTTCCTTTATGGCTGAGGTGAGCTCTTGGAACAAAGTTTTGTTGCTTTGCTACAAATCAGAGATTCCTTGGTTTACTTATGCCATCTCTTGCAACAAACCTTGATTCATATGTGTCAAGTCTTCATTCAAAGCCTTCAAAACCTTAGAAAGTCCTTCATTGACATGTCCCAACTCTTTTGATAGTAGAAGATAATCATTCCATTCATGCTCTTCATGTATGTCATGCTTTCCTTGATGTGTGCTATAAGCAATCCCAATGCT
This sequence comes from Lygodium microphyllum, assembly GCF_053477565.2. Taxonomy (NCBI): domain Eukaryota; kingdom Viridiplantae; phylum Streptophyta; class Polypodiopsida; order Schizaeales; family Lygodiaceae; genus Lygodium; species Lygodium microphyllum. Next base: position 13,924,866 of record NC_141152.1, read on the forward strand.
TAATTCTTCATCTATTTGATCAACATTGTGGGCTTAAATTGTGTAATTTTGATCCTCTTGGAAGTCTCTGGCACCATCATTCAATGCCTCATTAATGGGATCTTTCTTCTTATTCTTGGCCATTAGGAGACAGTGATGTAGTAGTAGACAGTTTGTCACTTAATCCCCTGTTTCTCTCAAAATATAGCACAAATACCAATGATTAATAGCTCTATGGGAAGTGGGGATATACCAAATTTCAAAAGATGTGGACTTGGGTTGGATACTTTGGATGGAACAATGTCAAACAATGTCCCCCTGTATGTTGTCTAGGTGCTATCTCAACATACCTAGTGCCAGAAAATCAGCAATAACTTGAGCTTCCAATGTCAGATCACCAAAATTTTTTATTGAAATCAGAGCTTGGGATCCCATCTTTGAATGGAGCTATCAAATTCCTAATTTGGATTAGGAAAAAATTTGATGTAATTGAATCTTCAAGTCTAAACAAGAAATTCCTACACCCTGTCCACCACCTGTAGGTACCCTGTTTGACCCTATAGGAATACCTTGGGTAGAAGAAACCCTTGTAAACCACTGTAGCAACCGGGAGATGGTTAAGGGGCACCTGTAGGGCTCAAGAATAACCTGTAGAATTGGTATATACGTGCTATTTTATCTATAAAAACTATGTCCAACACCTATAGGTACCCTAAAAATAGGAGATGCCATGCACCTCTTCCAATGGCTCTTCAACCACTTATGGAACCCTGAATATGGTTGATCAATGATGTACTAGTGCCAAAATCTGATAATGGGGAATGTACCTACACCTAAATTTGAGAATTGCATGGGCTCCAAGACAAGAGATGTGTGTAAAGTTCCACCTCAAGCCCGGTTGTGCACCCCTTCAGGGTCTTAATCAGGAAGGGAGAGTCACCTCTCTTTTGTCTTCCCAACTCGCATGGCATCCACTTTTCCTTGTGGGAATTGACATGGCAAGTACATTCTAATGGCTAATCAAACAAGGATGATGTGCATTGACTAAAAAATGAAATGCAAGTGGGTATTGGGAAATGACTGAATTGAAATGGCTATGGATAGGGCATTACCCTTTTGCAGTGACTCACTGCTTTTACAATGTTTCCACTTAGCATTTTTATCATTATTTCAGTCCTATAGCATCAATGTTCAATCATCCAACAATCCAAGTCAAGTAGGCAGTGAATAGCATTTATGCAATCAATTGAGCTTCAATATTTGAATGGGCAGAAAAGAAACTCATCAAGCAATCATAATCAGTCCTAGGCTGAATTCTACATGCCCTTCAATAGGAATGAAGAGGTTCTATTCCACTCAATCTCTCTTATGAACAAATGGATTGGTTTAACAATTGGATGGAAAGAGAGATTAAGCTGAAAGCAATAGAATTACCTCTTTAATGTTGATGGAAAGTAGTAGATGAATCCAATTCAATCAATATTCAACATAAACCACCATCAATAGACCAAGATTTCAGATCATAAGACCAACTTCAAGAAAGCTTTGTCCAACATGATTGCTCCCATGTAATCTTCAGCTCCCGATCAATAAGATTGCTCCAATGCAATCAAAAGAAGCCAATGATTTGATAGAAGTCTCCAATAGCTTGTTGGAGAAGATCCTTTGAGCTTTGATGCGTGTAAATTCTCATTAGAATCATGGATTCCATGAATTTTCAGGCATTGCCATGTTCAAGAGGCTGAAAATGCTTTCAAACTTGAAGAATTTCTTCAATGTAAGTCAAATCTTTGAAGAATACCTTCAATTGGCCCCATGGATTGAAGCCTCAATGAAACAGGATTTGATGAAGATTGATGGCTGCCCTGTTTCCCCCAATCTGAGATGAAGAAAATGCTTCAATCGTGCTTGGAAGCTCTAATATTTGCTCAATGTCGATCCAACGCTTGATGTATATGCTTGCTCTTGCTATTAGGAAGCTAGTAGGAGCCAAGAAGAGGCCAAATCTTCAAGAAATTGGAGGATTCTTCATGATGTCCACTTTCAGCCATAGCTAGGGTTGTGAAGGAAGTTTCATGGCTGAAGGAGAGTGAAAGATCAAGCAATAGAGTGTAGGTACTTTCATATCAGGGATGCCAATGATCAGTCAAGAGAGGGAGAAGCTTGAATGATGAAGAAGATTATTGATTCTTTAGGAGGAGATGGGCTGGAAAAATGGTGCAAACTGTTCAGCCCCTTCTCCTACCCCATGTGATCAATATCTTGTTGATGCTTGGCCAAATAGGTAATTCAGCGGTTGCTTAAGACCTCAAGAATCATTCTTTGAAGGTCTCATGAAGAGATATGGCCATGGCAAAGAGAAATGAGCAGAGATTTCCATAGCACTTTTTAGCAAGAAGCTTGGAAAGAGAAAAGAGAAGCTTGTTCCAAAAAGTAACCATGGTTTAACCTCTCCAAACCCTGTTTAGGCTTCAATTAAGTCCATGATCCTTCAAAATGGCCCAAAATTGACCATGTACCATCAAAATGACCATGAATCTGCCATTGTTTCTTTAGAAATTCTTCAAGACCATCAAATTTAGTCACGGTTTACTGTAGAGACCTTAACTAGTCACAGTTTTGACTAAATCAAAACCTGTGACTAATTCTTGTCCTCCAGTTACTCTATGCCTAAACTATAACCAGATTCACCATGAAAATGACTCTTCCCATGGATCAAAGTCCATGCTCTAATACCAATCTAAAGAAGCTAATTCCCACAATAAGCCATTAAATTGAAAATACAAGAAATAGACATAAATGCCAAGGAACCATAGCCAAGGTGGCTATGCATGAAATGATATTACCAATGTTGGTTGAGAATCAAATGATGAGTGACTGTAGCATGGTATGCACCCCAAGCTATGGTGGCCAAGAGTATTCACCCTCTTAGATGGTGGGAGGTTGAGACCTCAAACAAGTAATGTTGTATAATGGCAAAAAGATGATTCACATGTTACATCTCCACCTTTTATACTTAACCCTAGCCTACCCTAGACTAAGGCATTTATGCTTTATTACAAGATTAGGGCTCTTCCTCCAACTCTTCTCTCCCTACCACCCATGTCTCACTTTCTCGTCCTCATTTTTTATAAATCCACTAACCAATCCTTGGAACTGACCACATACTCAAACAATGACCAACTACATCTCAAAATATGAGATCCTTGCCAATGTCTACAAAATTCCCTCCTATCGAATGAGTAAGCATAGGCCTCCTCCCCCAACCACCTATGCATAGTACCATGACAATGCCACTCTATTTACCAAATGACTGTGGATCTGTCCGTGCTCAATAACAAGCCCACCATTAATGATTGATTTCTACAACTAGACTCCACATTTGATATCTTTGCCAATCTATTTGCAATGATAGTAGATTTAGGGTTGGCCAGCACTAACATGTTGATGCTCACTTCTCAATGGCACTCTATATGGGAGAAACACAAGTACCTCTTCCAAAAAAAATTCATGGTGCTAGACTAATTGGCTTAAGAAATACCACAAGTTAGAAGCATGTCAAATCCTTCATTCTTACCTACCAACTACAATCATCAAAGTCTCATGCATCCTCAATAGCTTACAACAACTTTGTAGCTCAACCACTCACTTCTTGAACAAATGGTACACACTTTGCCATGAGGCTACTCAGCTAGGGAGCAAAGTGGTCACCACTGGCAAACAAAAAAAGGTTGTTAGCCTCTTGAAATATGATCTCGAGATATTGTGAAACCTCTTCGCTACTTCTAGCAATCATCAAATCCCATGCACTAATGCCTTCAAAAGATCTATTGCATCACACACTCTTCAACAAGCTATTGATCAAGAAAGAGCTCCATGTTACCAATTGATTCAACAAACCTTGACTTGTAGATGATCTCACATCATATCTTTGTGAGTTACTTGTCCTCCTAGTTGATCTAGATGCTCTCATTGACCTAGAGTACAACCCTGACTTTTATGCTTAGTGGATTCTAGACCCTTCTCCCGTTATACATAAATAAATGACTCCTTCCATTGTACATAACAATAAAATTGTAAACCTTGCAAGATAACAAAACATTCCACATGCACTGTGACCTTCTGTTTCAAGCTTGGAAGCTTGCTCCTATTTTGCAAGGGCAGGAGGGAGGGAGGGATAATACCGTATTCACTACCCAACAATGCAATGATTTTTATAGCAATAAATATATATGAAATGTTCTACATTTGATTCCAAACCACGAGCAACATCAAGAAAATGGTGAATCATTACTAGTCACTCTGATAACTAATATCAAAATGTGAACTAAAAACTTACCTCACAAAGTGATCGCCAACCCCATCCACTTCCTAGCCTATGAGGCTACCATCTTCTACTACTACCCAAAAAGAAAAGCCTTTAAACTCAATTTTAATATCCAAAGCAAGGAACAATGGATGACCCGAGAATCCATAGTTTAGGCTCACTTAGGAGGTGGTAGATAAAATCTTGAGGATAAAAGAAAAGTCAAGAAGCTACATGAAAGCTCGAAAATGGGTGGAAGTGGCTCAGCAATGGAAGCATCCTATTCTTGGGCAAAAGGAAGTGGTGATTCCCGATGTACATGATGAGGAGCTAAGGGTCACTACATTGGTATTCCATATTTGTTCACCTATAGTAAGCTCTCAGCTAGCTAGACTAGAATACCCAAGTGGCTTATGAAGGACATCTTGACAGGAAACATGACAAAGGAAGATTTGAATTTAATATGGATTGAATGCATCATGGAATCCCTAGCTTAAGGCCCACAAGGTCTACTCAAGGGAAACAACTAGCAAATTAAATCACATGGAAGATAAGAATACTATCATTAATTATGGCAATGCTCTATCCCATCTCATAGCCACTCACATGGGCATATTTGCAGGACCCAACATTTCCCCTCTCCCACCACCAAGCCTACAAGATCTAGAAAAGGAACAATAGCAAAGGAATCATGAGGGAAGCCAAAGCAACAAAAAAAACAAAAGGAAGATGAGGAGGAGGAAGAATATAGAAATCTGCTAGAAAAATCCCTTGAGTAGTCTAAAATTACTACAAGGGAACAAGAAAAATAGCATGAAATGGGAAGGGAGTGGAAAAAGTATAATCAAGTTATAAGGCTTTCCTTTGAAGAGCCCTTGTGCAATCAATTGGGTGAGATTCTGATAGAAAAAGGAGAGGGTAGCTTGGAAAAAGGAAAGTAGAAAGTAGAAGAGGATGAGGCAATTTGCAAACTTCCCAAATCCTTCATTCATAAGCACATGCAACTACCTTTACCACCTCATCACATTGCTCCAACAACTTACCACACCATATGAGGAGGGGCTATCGCCACTATTATTTGATGTAAATGCAAACATTGATTGAGTTGTGATGACATGGCTACACCTCATGGTAGTTCTTCCTCCTTATTGTGTGGAGCCTTTATAGGATTGGTGGATAGCATATTCACACTTTGCACTCACTCCTTCTTTTCAGAGTCGCACTTACATCTATACAACTCATTAAAAGGGTATATGCTCAATAAGGAATGCTTCTAGCATGTGCTCAGGATGGTCACTGAGTATTTGTAAATGTCTATTAAATTTATTCAAAAAAAGGAAAAGAAAAAGAGAGAAGCACAATGATATACTCACTATACCTAGGGGTCCATCTCCTAGCCCATACCCCCACACCACAACCTCAAGGGGTCCATCTCCTAGCCCATGCCCCCACACCACAACCTCAAGGCACATCAAGGGCAAGGCAACTCGATCACACTTGATAAACCTATCATCTTGGGTCTAGCATTGCGCCCAATCTTGCACTAGATCCTAAAGTGTGGGACAATATTTAGAGTATATTTAAAACTCGACCCAACTCCTAGTTATGCAACATGCGCACCTCACACTACACAAGACAAGTAGACACACCCCTTAGGGAGAGCATGCTGACATGACACATACACTAATCTTATCTAAAACCATCAAGGTCAATGGCCTGCACCTTCTATTTCCTATAACTTCCTTCACCTCCAGCGGTAATTATCCTCCCCTTCATCACCATGTGGTAGAATACCACTAACCATGCCTCTCTCTTACATTGTCAAAGAACCCCTTTCCCTCCAAGAACTCTTTATCACCTACCTAGCCATCCCTAACAACTTACATAAATAGGATGAGAAAGAATGGAACAAGCTATTCTTATGTGTGCTAACTTCTGGCTCTTGCATTCTTGCATTTGTCTTATGGGAGAAAGAGTGAGGGAGAGAGGTTGAGATTGAGGGAAAGAGATTGATTGCATTGAGGGATGAAGGGTGAAGCCTTCTTCTCTTGTTGTGTACTCTCTCATGCCTTATCCATACTCTCCTCTTGCATGATGAAGGCCATAGAGGGTTTGGGAGCCTAAGGACTGCATCTTGGATCGTGGGGTGTGCAAGAGCATTCTTTGTGCATAGAGATATGCCTTGCACATTCCCTATAATCAGATGTGGATTCATGTCCAAGAGAGTCATCAACGTAGTGTTTGAACCTCTTGAATCGATAAGAGGGTATCCAAAGTTCCAATGTTGAGCGCATGGTAAATATAGAAAATGCCTACTAAGATAAATTAGACAATTCACTAGCCAAGAAAGAGCTCGTGGTGTAGGCAAATATACGCAAGCTTGTAATGTCACAGCAATATGAGCTCTACAAAAATACCATCCATAAAATCACCACCTACGACATTGATGATGTAATAGAACTAAAAACACAATTAAGCTTAGCTAACGCAACATTGAGCAATTTGGATGTTGGCTACATGCATGATCTTTCAAACCCATGCCCAACTAGAGAAGCACTAAGAAGTCACTTAAAGAACATATTGTGTATAAAGAGCAATAGTTAAAAGCCATACGGCTAAGAGCACCAAAAAAATTTGGATCAAAGCTATCCTTTCTCATAGACCCATTGGAAATTGTATCTTCCTCAATATAATTTATGGAGCCATAGGAGTTTGATGAGGTAAGGGAGAGTGTAGATGAAATACCTCCAAGAGTACTAGTGGAATTGCCACTGGAAGTGCAAGAGTCCCGCCTACAACTATTGAGTGTGCTAAAATCTCTTTCTTAGAAAGTGATTGCTTTTGGCTACACGGATATGAAGAACTATGAGAAGATATCAAATGAACTAGTAAAAAAGTACTAAGAGCCAAAAGGAAATCGAGTTATAATGCTTGATTTTAAGGTACATAGTGAAAGGACACCCTTAAAGACTCCACCCTCGAGGACTATGCAAACATTGATTCAAGCAGCTAAGAGCATTGGTTATTTTTGACAAGAAATGAGATATTCTCTTAAATATTTTTATATTTCAAGAAAATAAATATATTTATATTTATATTACTAAAAATTTAATGTCTAAAATAATGAAAAATATTTATATGTCTTACTTAATAGCATGAGGGAAAGCCATAGAACTAAATGGATCAAAATCACTTGGTTATTATGTGAAATTTTATTTCAAAATAATTTTGTAAGATTGGAGGGCTTATAGTAGTTAATTTTAATGTATAGACTATAGGGCTTTAAAGGAACTTGTGTGTACAAGAGAGTTTGTGAGGGTTTTTTTAAATTGATTTTCCATGTTTGATGTTTTAACTTAGGAAGAGATGTGTAAAGGACGATTTATTGCTATAATAATGAACTACATTTTAATCACTTAGTTTGCAATAATGCAATGATTATGTGTAAGGAATACAAATTGTGATTACAAAATCATGAAGACAAAAATGTTAAATTTTGGGATTTTGATGGACATTAGGTTTTTCTTAATTATTTCTACTTTTAATATATTAAAACAAATCTAATTGTAATGGTGAAGACATACAAGAAGCAACCTTAAATAGAGGATGTGTAGGTCATTATGATGTAACTAAATGAAACAATTGCCCCCAAAGCTTAATACAATTCTTGGACAAAATGCTGCAAGATGGTAAGGAGCATTTTTATGAGGAGCTACTCTTGAGAGATGGAGAGAATCCTTAGTGTGCTTAAGATAGTTTCCTAGCTCCTAAGTAGAGACCTAGCTATAGATGTATATCTAGGGTTAGTATTAGCAATCTTTGGGCTACTTAAACCTTAAAGGTCTGATTCTTTTGGGATAGATAGGATTTTTAACTTTGAATTTTGTTGGACTACTTGAGTGATTGTGAGTAAAGTCTTGGAAGGTATGCAAGAGAGAGACAGTACCCATCAAATTCCACCTATTTAGGTGCAACAACCTTTAGTAGTTGGCTAGTTACCTTATCTAACATTGCATAGCCTTGGATGGTTTTTTTTTGTGTGTTTTCCAATAGCAAAGTGTAGTTGATAAGTGGTAGTAATCCTTAGGTTAAATTAATCCTAGGAACTAATGCAAAAATTTATTGATCAGATATTATGTATAATTTTTAAGAGAGTACTCCTCAAAATTGTGTTGAGGTTGCCAATGGCATGTTTTAAATTGGGTAAGGAACATCAATTTAGTTGAGTGTGGTAGATATTTTGGCCCACAACTATATATTGACATAGAACAAGTATCGACCTAGGGTGGGGATACAATGACATTGCACAAAAATTTGTATTATTAGTGGCACACTTTCAGTTAGTCGATGAGGTCCAACTTAATGCAATTAATTGTATCACACTGCTTTGATCGGTATGTTAGAAGGACTAAATGGAAAGATGTATCATCATGGATATGTGTATCTAGAGATGCAAAGATAACTTTTGATACAAAGAAAGCAAGAGGAGTAGCAAAAATTCTATGCTTAATTCTAGATTAATATGAGAAAGTGCATTATGGGGAAGTGGACCTAGAATTACCAAACATTCTTAAAATGTTGAGTGTTAGAGTGATAAAGGAAGCCCTAATTAATGGATTTAAAGAAAGGTTGCAAACAGAAGGGAGTACTGAGAACTTGTCCTTGGCCTTAACCTACTAGTAGATCTCGTCATGTAGTTTACTTGGTGTGGACCATGTGGTGGATTAGAAGAGAAGAAAGAAGAAAACAATAGAAGTATGAAATATGAACTTAAGCTCTATTTATATGAAACCTACTATTAGGGTTTAAGGGAAGTTCACACATGGATTTATATACGTGCCCATTTTGACCCTTCCCTTTTCCTTGTCATGCATTGTGCAGCATGTGTATTCGCTACATATGTGTTTTGCTACTTTTCCTTATTATGCGCATGGATGTATTGCCTGAGATATTGAGCCAATGTGGTAGGCTCACATTCTCCAATGTGATGGAGCAACCGAATGTGCATCTATAAAACCAATTGAACATTTCTACAATATAGCTTTTCTTGACATGACCACCTTCATGACAAGTGTTCTTGAAATATACACCATGAGCTTGGTAATGAGACTTTTCTATACCTTGGGTGCTTCACATTTTCAAAGACCCATATTTCTCCAAAAAATATGATCCATGAGCATATAAAATATGCTAAAAAGGAATGGAGCATTGATATAAGATTTGGAGCATCAATGTATCCAAATATTAAAGAACATGCAAGTAGTAGAGTTGAAGATGTATCATGTAGTGGGTGATGTTGGTTTCTTCCCATGCATTAACAACTAGCTTTGTAAAATCAATGACCACTATATGAAATTCAACTTGAGTGGAATGATCTGTTGATGGTTTTAGCATTATACATACTAGCTTATTAAACTAATGACAAACTTTTGCCCATGCATTCTTAGGACTAAGGTCTCTTTCCAAATCTATACTACATTTGCATAAATCTTTCCACACTCCCACTTCAACTTGATTGCTTGTTGCCAATCATATTACTTAGGAATATTTCACCTTCATTCCACTCATTGATATTTTTTGTGCTATGTCATAAGTTAGGCATGATGTTTTCTAATCCTTTGTAATATTACCTTGCCTCCATGTACACCTAATGAATTTAATAGCTCCTCGATTTTCTCAATAGCCGCTTCACGTTTGAAGGAAGGCTTCATTGTGTATACATAATTGATATGCAACTCCAATAACTGATGAAATTGCAAAAATGGATATTGTCAATGTTAATTAGAAATATGGCTTTCCAATTCTTGTCAAGAGATGACCTACTTGATGGTGCCTTTCTATTGTAGGCCAGTGATCCTCCTTTCCATGCAACATAATCTACAGCCTCCTGAGAATTATTTGTTTTCATGCAAAAAGAACAAGGTCATGATGCTAATGCCTTAGTGTATAATTGAATATACAGTTTAGATTCTTAAGATCACCACCCAAGTGCCAATTAACATTGAATTCTCTAACTGCTTCCACGTAGAGCTTCTCCCCACTTTGCTTGGGAATTATAACCAGATATGGAGTGCATTGAAAGATCCAAGAGAGAACATTATGGGCCTCCTTGGGCACTTGGCTACTGCTAGCCAAACACTAAATTTCCTTTTCTAATTGCACACTAAATGATTGGACAAGCATACTATCTTTTGCATAAGCCATGGAATAATTCATCAATGTAAGGCATTCATTAAGCTTGATAATAAACTCCAAGGTTGAAACAATACTTGGCAATTGTAGTTGGTACAAACTTAGGAGAAACAAGTGTACTATATTGAATCCATAATGTTAGATTAGTGTGAGCTACCCACCCATGTCCAGGCACGCTTTTAGCGGTCTATCAAGAAACAAATCTAAGCATCATTGCCTGGCACTCCCATGGAATGTTCCGAGTTTTGTCACCTAGGGTTTCTGGAATCTGCCTCACAATGGAACGTTCACGGCCGAAACCCACTAGGATCGACCTGAAATTTGAGCTTCTAGTGACCAAGGTCCCCTATCAATATTCTAATGTCGAATCCTAGACATCCTACTTTACACAGAGATATTCAACCCGAAGCAAACCCATGCCGCACTTGGTTCAAAGAGAATAGGAAATGAGAGGGATGCCCTGCTCAACCTCTCTGCCCGCGTAGGGCATAGTCCCATTCCGGTCCCCTAAAACGGCATGAATCAGGTTCTAACCTAACAATACCTAAAGGTCGAATGACAGTAAAAAATCTTGTGAGAAACCTCCCAGTTCTCTGGGACCACCCTGTTGTAGGATGAACTCGTCAGGGATTCCGCCCACCCGCTTCCCTTAATAGCTTTAGTTTTCTAATTAGGTCCTACCACATTTATGTGTGACACTTAAAGTCAGCTTCATTAATTTAGCCTTTTAGGAAACATGGTTCGTTCGCATAACTTATAGCACAGACACGAAAACAAAGCAAGCAATCTATTGACAAACAAGTTCAAATAAGTTCCTTAACTTATCTTCAAGTTAATCTTTGTCCGCAAGCTGTCAAGGAGTGAAACATCATTCCCGTGGTTGGGCTTTTCACCACTCAACCTTTGGCCCATGAATTGAGCAATGCCCTCTTTGAGTTAATCCGCGGTGTGATCATGGAGGTGATCCACCCGTGTAACATATCCTTCCTTAATTAAATCCTTTAGGAATCCAACACAACAAGGCATTCAGCCCTAATATCATTTTCTAGGAAAACATTCCTTTATCCCCATGGCAACTTGTCATCACAGACCCTTGCCATGCATTTTGCATAAATCAAAAGCACTTGCAACAATCATCCAAATAACAAACTAACAACCAGTTGAATGTAAAAGCATTTAGGATGTTGTTCGATCAACCAACAAAAAAAACTAATTGTATTCTTCCCAAACAATGCAAGAATAGTTGTGATAATATTTCCATCGCATATATGCTCTTCCCCTTGGGATCAAAGAGTGATTCTATGTAGAATTTACTTAACACTTGTATGCATAATTTTTAATGTCATGATTATGCCATTCATAACCCTTGACCGATTCCTCCTTGTAATTGCTCTATCGACAAACAAGCCATATGCAACTAGGTGCAATTAACTTTCCTTAATACATGCACTTTGCAAGCTCGATCTTTTGAGTATGTGATATAAAATTTATCTCTTTTGATGATCTATACTCGTGCATCATAATATGGGGCCTAACATATCTTATACAAGAATCAAAACAAGCATCTATCAATTTGGAAATACATTACTTACGACCAGAACCACAGTTGGATTGATAGTGATGCCTTTGCCCGAAGCTTCATTGTTGGTTATGGGATTGCCATTATCCACATGTGACATTCTTCGCTTGGGGGCCATCGTCCGCAAGTAGACTCAAGAGATTAAGAAGGCAAAATATATTCGAGATGGGAGAGTGTAAGAGAAGATGGTTAAGTCAAGGATCAAGATAGAGGGAATTAAGCTAACTCTCTCTCTTACAGCCTCTCAAGATGACTCTTCTCTCTCTCTCTCTCTCTCTCTCTCTCTCTCTCTCTCTCTCTCTCTCTCTCTCTCTCTCTCTCTCTCTCTCTCAGGGGTATCCTTTTCTGTACCTCTCTCTCATAGTCTCTCGAGGTCTCCTTATGCTCTCTTGTGTCTCCATATGCCTCATATTTATAGTGAATTAAAGAAGAGGCTTGTGGCTAAGAAAAGGAGCTCTTTGTGGAGGGGGATCTCGGAAAAATCAGTGATCTGATGCTCAGATCATAAATCGGATGGTTCCATTGGCTCCGAAAGGGGGGTAAAACCCCAAGACACTTGATTAGAAAGCTCTTAATTCACTCGTTCTACTTTTCTCTGTTCGAAGTGTTGTTTTCTGTCTGTAGACTGCGATCGTGGTGTGCGCGATTTTGTAAATCCCTCTCTTTATTTTTTCTTTTTATAAAATCCCTAAAGCTAACTAAAACACCACTTGTCTTTTCTTTTAAATGGCATCCAGTTCTAGAAATCTCCATATCTTTTTAGGATAATATCTAAAATATCTAAAATATACTAGTTTTGCTCAAAATCTAATATTTTTGGACCATCCAAACTATACACATTAATACTAGTGATTAAAATAGCTCATAAGTCTCGTTCACATTGTAACTTCTGTGAAGGGTGGCTACGGTCCTTGTCAATCTTAGAAAAATATCGGATTTATGACTCTCAATTTTTCTAAATAAAAATTATTAGTTACTAATGTTAGTTAGTTTTTACCTTAGTTAGTCTTTAGTTAGTAATCTTACCAACTTATTAATTGACTAACTAACTTTCGAACTAACCAACTAAATTTTATTGTGTGGAAATATTGCATCCTCCTCCCCTTAGAGAAATGGAGATGTCCTCATCTCGAGAGAACCCCAAGGTATCATTTTGGAACTTGTGGGTTATGGGTCTACCCTGCTTTCGCTGCACTACTCTGATCATTCATAGACATGCGGTCTTTTGAAACAACAACCTATTCTATTTGATATATCCAAGTCTTGATTACAATAGAAAATTTATTGTAGTTACATCTCATGGATATCTTCTAGGTTTTTCCTAAGCATCTAGTATATTCTGGATCACTGGAGCTTGTACAACTTCATTTCTTGTAAGCTCAAGTTCTCTTCGAGTTCTGTTGGGACAATTGATGTAGTTATATCCAATGTTGTGGCACTCGGAGCATTAGTGTTTAGGGTGCTTTGGACATTCCCTTTTGAAATGACCTAACTCCCTGCAATAGAAAAAGCGTGGAGCTTTATCACTTGCGGTCACAAGGTTCTTGGTTGTCCTTGGCAGGAGTTTCTTTTTTAGATCAAATTGTCCTACGATCCTTTTAGCAAATCGAAGTGGTCTTCTACCTCGGATACTATGTTCCCAGATTGTCCTCTTCTTAGTTTGGGACTAAGCTCCAGCTTTGCTTGTAATACTAAAGAATACTTCCAAGCTTCAACATTCTGATGAGACCCAATCTATATTAGTTGAGATTAAACGACTTAAGAGAAATTCATTGCACGTTATAACTGTCATTCCTTGCCAGAGTATCTCTAATCGTTTGCAAGTTCTAGGCTCAAAATAGATGCAACTCATACTACTCAGGTTAATTGTAGTTACAAGAGTAAAGTTTATTCCAATACAAGTTGTATTTCATGTCGATAAAATTTCTAGGATTTCTAATCATCCTGAAGAGGTGTTGTAGGTTCTAGGTCTTCGTCTTCATCTGATTCCTCTATATATCCATAGAGTGCACCTATGTAGCTTCGTTTTCTTGGAGGCTCAATGTCTTTTGGACCTAGATCAGGGCAGTCTGCTTGGATGTGTCCTAGCTCATTACAGTGGAAACATCGACGGTAGAGACATCTCCTACAGATGTGCCCTATCTCTCCACATGTATGACATCTCTTACCCAGATCTCAGGAGTCATCTTTGCTACAATTGCCCGATTTAAGTTCTTGGATGATTGGATTCGCTCGGAGTAATGCATCTTGCAAGTCCATTGGATGCATTGCTTCCAGACGGTGGTTCAGAGGAGTGTTTAGGCCATGGAAAAACTTGGATACTTGCTGTGCAATATCCATAGGTGGCGAATATTTTAGTAGGGTTACAAACTTTGAGTAGTAAGCTTCCAAGGTTAATTCCAGCTACTTGACCTTGAAAATTTCATTCATCCTCAAAGTCTGGTAGGTTGGCAGAAGGTATCGTCCGCATACAACATCTTTCAACTGAGCCCAAATGATAGCGGCTTCAAAAATACATTGATCCTTACACCATTGCTTCCACCATAACCGAGCCTGGCCAACTAGCTTAAGTTTGGCTATCATTGCTTGATTGGTAGAAGCAGTTTCCGAAGCAGAGAAATAATCATCCATTGACTCAATCCATATCTCCGCCTCAGTTGCGATGTCTATTCCTTCTCCATCAAACTCGGGTGCCTTAATTTGCTTGAGAAGAAATTTCTTCTCTTGCATGTCAGCATTTATGGCTGCAGAAGGTGCCTAACAATCAACTCGGACCACTTAGATTATTTTCTTTAGGATATGCCTATGAACCATACATTAATCAATCATGCGTCATTACGAAGTTTGGCTCTGATACCAACTATGAGGTGCCCTCTGTCCAGGCACACTTTATCGGTCTATTAAGAAACGAATCTAAGCATCATTGCGCTGCACTCCTATCGAATGTTCTGAGTTTTGTCACCTAGGGTTTTCCGACTCTACCTTGCAACGAAATGTTCATGGCCGAAACCCACTAGGATCAACCTGAAATTTGGGCTCCTAGTGACCAAGGTCTCCTATCAACATTCTAGCCTCGAATCCTAGACATCCTACTTTACGCAGAGATATCCAAGTCGAAGCAGACCCATGCCGCACTTGGTTCAAAGAGAATGGGAAACGAGAGGGATGGGCCGCTCAACCTCTCTACACGCATAGGGCATAGTCCCATTCCGATCTCCTAAAATGGCATGAATCAGGTTCTAACCTAACAATACCTAAAGGTCGAACAACGGTAAAAAATCTTGTGAGAAGCCTACCAGTTCTCTGGGACCACCCTACCATAGGACAGACCCGTCGGGAGTTCTGCCCACCCACTTCCCTTAATAGCTTTAGTTTTCTAATTAGATCCTACAACATTTATGTGTGACACTTAAAGTCAGCTTCATTAATTTAGCCTTTTAGGGAACATGGTTCGTTTGCATAACTTATAGCACAGACACGAAAACAAAGCAAGCAATCTATTGACAAACAAGTTCAAACAAGTTCCTTAACTTATCTTTAAGTTAATCTTTGTCTCCCACCCATACAAGAGAAATTATATATCCCTTCTGTCCAACAGAAGTATCCCTTCTTCCCTACAGAAGTAATTGATCCAAATCACATAGCACCACAAATTCAATCCTTTATCCAGAATAGGATCTCCCAACATGCCCAGACATTGGGGGCCACAAAGGTCTTCAACTCCATTCTAGACCTAGCAAGGGGTGTCCAAAGCTCCGACTAACCCGCAAGCTGTCTCGGAGCGAAACATCATTCCCGTGGTTGGCCTTTTCACCACTCGACCTTCGGCCCATGAATCGCAGTGCCCTCTTTGGATTAATCCGCGGTGCGATCATGGAGGTGCAACATATACTTCCTTAATTAAATCCTTTAGAAATCCAGCACAACAAGGCATTCAACCCTAATATCATTTTCTAGGAAAACATTCCTTTATTCCCATGGCAACTTGTCATCACAGACCCTTGCCATGCATTTAGCATAAATCACAAGCACTTGGAACAATCATCCAAACAACAAACTAACAACCAGTTGAATGTAAAAGTATTTAGGATGTTCTTCGATCAACCAACAAAAAAAACCCAATTGTATTCTTCCCAAACAATGCAAGAATAGTTGCGATAATATTTCCATCGCATATATGCTCTTCCCCTTGGGATCAAAGAGCGATTCTATGTAAATTTTACATAACACTTGTATGCATAATTTTTAATGTCATGATTATGCCATTCATAACCCTTGACCGATTCCTCCTTGTAATTGCTCTATCGATGAACAAGCCATATGCAACTAGGTGCAATTAACTTTCCTTAATATATGCACTTTGCAAGCTCGAACTTTTGAATATGTGAGATAAAATTTATCCCTTCTGATGACCTATACTCGTGCATCATAATATGGAGCCTAACGTATCTCATACAAGAATCAAAACAAGCATCTATCAATTTGGAAATACACTACTTACGATCGAAACCGCAATTGGATTGACAGTGATGCCTTTGCCCGAAGCTTCATTGTTGGTTATGGGATTGCCATCATCCACACATGACATTCTTCGCTTGGGGGCCATCGTCCACAAGTAGACTCAAGAGATTAAGAAGGCAGAATAGATTCGAGATGGACGAGTGTAAGAGAAGATGGTTAAGTCAAGGATCAAGATAGAGGGAATTGAGCTAACTCTCTCTCTCTCTCTCTCTCTCTCTCTCTCTCTCTCTCTCTCTCTCTCTCTCTCTCTCTCTCTCTCTCTCTCTCTCTCTCTCTCTCTCTCTCTCTCTCTCTCTCTCTCTCTCGGAGGGGTATCCTTCTCTCTACCTTTCTCTCTCGCAGCCTCTTGGGGTCTCCTTATGCTCTCTTGTGCCTCCCTATGCCTCATATTTATAGTGAATTAAAGAATAGGCTTGTGGCTGAGAAGAGGAGCTCTTTGTGGAGGGGGATCTTGGAAAAATCAGTGATCTGATGCTCAGATCATAAATCTAATGGTTCCATTGGTTCCGAAAGGGAGGTAAAACTCTAAGACACTTCTAAGACACTTAGTTAGAAAGCTCTTAGTTCACTCCTTCTTTTCTTTGTTCGAAGTGTTGTTTTCTATCTATAGACTGCGATCGTGGCATGCGCAATTTTGCAAATCCCTCTCTTTATTTTTTCTTTTTATAAAATCCCCAAAGCTAACTAAAACATCACTTGTATTTTCTTTTAAATGATGTCCAGTTCTAGAAATCTCCATATCTTTTTAGGATAATATCTAAAATATACTAGTTTTGCTCAAAATCTAGTATTTTTGGACCATCCAAACTATACACATTAATACTAGTGATTAATATAGCTCACAAGTCTTATATAACTTCCGTGAAGGGTGGCTACAGTCCTTGTCAATCAGAGAAAAATATCATATTTATGACTCTCAATTTTTCTAAATAAAATATTTTAATTAAATAAAAATTATTAGTCATTAATGTTAGTTAGTTTTTACCTTAGTTAGTCTTTAGTTAGTACTCTTACTAACTTATTAATTGACTAACTAACTTTCAAACTAACCAACTAACTTTTATTGTATGGAAATATTACAATTAGGACAAGTCAATACCTTTTGAGCATTGTACCTTGTGGGAACGAGCCATGGCATATTGCAAATTAACCACAGGTTAACAAAAATATTATTGAAGTTATCATAGTCATAAGATATCTTTTCAACTTTAGCTCCCTCCACTTTCATTTTGTCGATGAGATTAAAAAATACTTTTCAATTGAATTAGCAATGGATATATTTCATACTCGTCTTACTGCTCTCAGCCGAATGGATGAGATAAAATCATGTGTTTTATTTTTCTACCAACCAATGCAATTACTATCATATCATACATGGCCTCATAACCTTGTCAACTAACCTTGGCTATATCACATGCTATTTGAACTTCTTCTATGGATAAACTATTAAGAACATCTATAAGAACCTCATTCAAAGTAGCAAGCCACAAGGCTCAATATTAAGAGTCTCTCAAAATTCCAATTAGATGCTTGTGTTTTAAGAATGCCTTTAGAAGCTCCATTTGCTATCTCTCACCTTGGCCTCCAACATCATCGAAAAAGTTCCTAACAAAAAATAGACATTTTTAGGGAATAAAATAGATTCAAACTGTCCTTCAATAGAAAATGATGAACCTTAATGCTTGAACACATCTTTTCCACACTCCACCATTCAAGGATAGTGATAGCATTGGAAGTAATTAACATTTTCTTTCCTTATAACCCACGAGAGTTTGCTTGCAACTTTGCAACTTTGCTTCTGCAATGTTCTTATCCTTCTCCATTTTCTCCAAAAGTGATTTTAATGAAGCATTCTTCTCCTTCAAGGTTGAATTTCTTTGTGTGTCCATTTCCATGTCTTATCCCTTGTCTTTATATTTCTTCAATTATTATTCAAGCTTATCCACTTTGATTTGTTGATCTTATAGGGCTTTTTGCAACACATTTAAAGATTATAACAAAGATTGATGAATGAGTGCTATATAACATTGATTGATAATATTGCTACATATGAATTTTTCCATCTAAGTGTTAGCAATAACCTAATAAACCATTTTCACCATCCCTGACAAATATAAGCAATGAAGAAGTGGAATTGAAAGGTGGATTTAACCTAGTGCTAGGATCGTTAGGATACAAGGAACCATCCACCCAAAGATCAATATTTTTCTTTCCCTCTAAACAATATTGGGAACCAATTATTGCATCTAGGCCATGCTTGTTATAAGGGGACTTTGCAATAGCATACTCTTCACCTACACGAACATGCCAATCCACCTTTCTCTTAGGATTACTTATGTCCCTAAGTGGTTCCATTAGAGCATGAGAGAAAATGGACTAGATTAAGTTTTCATGGGATGATACTGACTTGGAATGACTAGAGGGCAAAAAAAAGCACGAAAAATGCTTTGATGCATATATAATATGGTTAGGTACCAGTAGAAATGGAAAACACCATGTTTTGAGAAGAGATGGAAAAAGTCACTTCTTGGAGTCAAAATTAGTATGCTCTGTTGATGTGGCAATTAGGAAGAGTAGTGGAGCATAAAGTAGATATGCAACTACCTCTGCAAGGTCCCAAGTATCATATGTGTGGATATTTCAAATTGTATAGAAAATGAGTATTTCAACTTGCAATATGATTGGATGTCTTTTGAGAAAAAGAAACCTATTTTTTTTGAATATTTTTTAAAAATATTTTTAGGATAAAAATAAATATGAGTTGCTAATGTGGTACCTTTAGAAGAGTGGTGGTCCCTTCTTAAAGGATGAGCTAATGTAGAGGGCCTTTAATGAAAAAGTATATAGAAAATGAGTATTTCAACTTACAATATGATTGGGTATCTTTTTTTTTAAGAAAACTTATTTTTGTAAAAAAATATTTAAAAATACTTTTTGGAACAAAAATAAATCCAAGTTATTGATGTGGTGCTTTTAGAAGAGTGTGGTCCCAACTTGGAGGATTAAAAGGGCTAGTTACTTAGGGTGAACAGAAAGGGAAGCCCCCCTCACAAAAAAAAAAGTGGGTGGAGCCTAAGAATGTAGGGGGCCTAAGGGACAAAAAGGCATGCAATGATGACCATTGAAGAGAAACTAATCCAAGATTAAGGATTCCTAATCAATTTCTTATGAGGCCTTTTTTGAGTTTATATTTTCCCTAATGGTTTAGCTTTCTTTTTGAAACAATTACCAAAAATATGGTATTTCTTAGCACAATGCTAGCATCCTCTATTATCACTAGAATTTTACTAATATTGATTAAAACTTGCAACTTGGCTTCTTTGGCTCCTCCTTCCTCAAGGCGATCCTCCATTGTTTTGCTATGCACTATAACTTTGACCATGACCACCATCTTGGCCTCAATCATGACCTCTACCTTTGCTAATAGAGTAACGTACCTATTTACACATACTCTTACTTTGAGAAGTCGAAGAATTTAATCTAAGGTCTTTCTCCTCAAGTATCAACATAGAAATCAAATCTACGAAGTCACAGATATCATCCTTAGTATTCATAGATGACAGGAAGCTCTTGTACTCATCTCCAAGTCTATCTAAACATGCCCACACAACATTATCATCATCATCAACTACTACATTGATAAATCTTAGAGCTTCCATAATACTATTGATTTTAATGCATATTCATTAATGGACATATTTCCTCTTTTAACTTGATTTAGCTCTAAATTGAGCTACAATTTTCTGGCCTTTATGTTTACCTCAAACAACCTTGCCAAAATCTTCTAAGCGATAACAAGAGTTTTTCTTGCAAATAGCATCATACTATTTGTGACACTCACATATAGCCAATACATCACTTTACTCTATGTTAGCTCCTAATCCTTCTTCGCCTTTATCTATTCCAGGGTAGTATTTTGTTGAGAGACTTCAAGTGCCACTATCATGTCTCCTTCAATGTAGTTTGAAACACCTTTACTCTTCAAGAAATTTATTCTTATCAAGATTCTCATTAACAATCTAGTTAAAATTTTCAAATATTTTGAAAAGGCAAGCAACCTTGCAAAACCTGCAATTAGCACCATGCTAATACCAGGTGCACTGTAACCAAAACACATAGCCTTTTTCATTAACTACACAACAATAGCTATAACTTGCAATTTATATGTAGATACCCTTTGTGTTTGCAACCTATAAACATCTCAAACCTTATAAATCCAAAATATGTATTGTTTGCATCTGTAAATGGTAAATATGATGAATCTACATTATACACAAAAACTACTCTTAACAAACTTATAGGATCAAAATGAAGGCCTAAATGATCTCAAATGGCAAAAATCGCTGTAGAAAAAGTCTAAAACGGGATATTTACAATATGTAAACTACTCTTTGAGCTCATCAACTTTCAGTACAATTAAATACAGCAACCTTACTGACTCAAGAGTCTGTTATAGCTATATTCTAAGGCAAATCAAACAAGATGGAAAAGCTTCTTACCCATTGCTTGCTTACTTGCTTTCACACTATATCACCTTTACCTCAACCTTGCAGTTATATTCCAATGCGAATCAAACAAGATGAAAGAGCTTCTTGGTCCTTACTTGCTTGCTTGCTTTCACACTGCATCGCCTTCATGTCAACCTTTGATTGAGCTCTACATAGCCATGGGAGTGCTCTGATATACCATGTAGGCAAACAAAGAGAAGAGAGAGATTAAATAATCAAGAGTGCATACACACAATGATGACTTGAGTACACAAAGAAGTAGGGCTAAAATCTTATTCTTATTCTTTCTTATTCTTCCACACAAAAGAACTTAGACTACGACACGATAAAAGACTAATCTAAAGGTACTAATACATACATACATGTAGTCACTAAGTGCGGTAAGATGAGATGGCACAACCATGGGACTACTCTAATACCATGTAAACATACAAGGGAAGAAAGAGAGGAAGTAATCAAGAATGCACACATGCAATGGAGACTTGAGCACATAGAGAAGTAGGGTAAACTCTTATTCATTTTATTTATTCTCCTTCCATACAAATGATAAAGGACTAATATGAAAGTACTAGAATAATGTACATGTAGTCACTAGTTGTGAACGTGGTAAGATGAGATGGCACAATGAATGTGCCATAACCAAGAGTAGAGTACATGGACGTAGTCTAGTTGTAAAATCACTAGCATATCCTCCATGTTGGTCATCTAACATGCTAGCGAGTAAATTCCTACCACATCACCAAGATATGTAGAGGATGCCAACTTATGTGGATCTCAACATCTCAACAATAAAAAAATGTTAAAGGAGATTATGAAAAAAAAGACGAGAATGATGAAATAATATCGTTCTTTCCATTACAATATATACATGAGTTCGATAAAGCTTCGGAAGCTAAAGTTTGCCTTATATACAATATATGAGAACTCAAAGCTACCAAATCTTAGCTTGGATTACAATGTATAAGTTCTCCAATTTAAGATAGTGTGTATCATCCATATACTTGCCAAAATCATTTAATCCACTTGTTCTTGCTTTCAAGTCTCCCTCTTCAGTATCTTCTACCTATATAAATGACACATCTTACTTATCGATAGTATAAAAAATGTCACAGTGCTTATAATTAGAAAGCATATAAGCTTATTGAATGCTAGAAGCACACAAACTCAAATATTTCAAGACCATAATTAAGAACCAAATTACACTAAAGCTAAGCATATTTTTGTATGGCTTCAAGTGCCATATAAACTATGGCCAATGATGTAGGTATTTGTTTGAGAACAATATCATATTGTTCCTTAGACTAAGCCTTTGTAGGAACTGGCCAATCATCAATATGTTCTTATAACTTGGTATCCAAGGGAGGGGATAAGGATTTAACAATGTATTTTACTATTGAAGGTGAGACCTTCCACTAGCGTAAAACCACCCCATGGTAGGACTTGATAAAATAAATCATGCTTGGTCAACCATCACTATTTGCATGAACTTGAAGGTGTGGTAGATTGCCTTTCCAATATGTTGACATGGCCAACTTGTAGAAGTCCACAGAACCGAGAGACTAAGATCAACTAGTCCAAATACATCTCAAGTGATCAAACATAATTGGATGGAGACTGCATGGGAGAAATCTTATGAATATGTGAACTTTATACATTGCATGGTGCAATCCTTTTAAAACAAGAATTAAAATTAAATAATGAAAATCCAAAGATATGCAACAAAAAGATAAGTCAAAAAAAAACTACCCTAACTAGGCCTACATAACAACAAACAAGAACACAAAGTCTATGTTCAAAATTTATATCTAAACACATAATATCAACCTGCTATGATGAAAATTTTTAGTTAGGGTGTGCATAAGATAACTACTATGAGTGAGAGCTTGGTGTTATGGTCATCTTTTTGAGGATATCAAGGTAGGCTAATGCTTGGTGCCACCTTCGGGTTTAGAAAAGAAGTAGTGATAGGAAACACAATATAGTGAGAACTAAGAGTGAAGGCAACCCTCCGATGACAAGAAACTAACACAAAACTAGGCCAAAAGCATGTAAAAACTATGCAACTGGTTGAACCGTTGATCTCAATACCACAACAAAATTGTAAAACTTTTTTATAAATGAATAAGATCATCATCCTCATTAGACATATCCATCTCCATTGCACAAAAAGAAGAAAGAGAAATTTCGGCACCATCATGCAACGAAGAGAATGTGTGTGAGTTGGAAGAAAGAGGAGAGAAGATTCACAAAACCACTTATGCACTCCACCCCACCTTTTCCCCAAAAGGTACACAACCCCTTATATTTTTGTTATTTCCTTGAATTTTGATACATCTGTATTTTGTAAGCCTTTGGCCTTTATGTTTGAGTTATTTCTACCTCTTTAGAAATCCCTTACTTGAACTTTTATACATACCATTGGCTTCAATAATGTGCTCCTTCATGTAGGGTGTCTTGTTTAATAATTTTGTAAGAATATGAGTATTATTCTCTCCATGAAAAATGGAAATGTGGTATTTTATGGATCTTTTTGTGACATTTTGATTCTTTGGGTGTCATCAAAGAGAAGTTACTTAGATGGATCATAACTTGGTGATGATGAATATAGTCTTGATAATAACATTCTAGTGCATGGCATTATTAACCAAGAAAACCCTGAATACAAATAGTGAAAGACATACACGATCTATTCCTTACATGATAACCTTCATTGATGGTCTTAATTTGTATCTATAGTAGAAGAAGTTAGTAGTCCTTAAGAAAGCTCAATCAAAATGCCAAGCTCCTTGCTAAAAGCCTTTCAAACAAGTCCCTTATTAATGTTTAGGAAAATATCACATGTCAACTTGTATTTTTTGCATAAATTTATAATAAAGGAGTCAATTGGACTAGGTTCACGATGGATATTGCATTCAAATAAAGCTTGTAAAGACTACCAACTTGTTTACTCATATATAACTCAAAACTAATGAGAGAGGTGATCCCACAAGGAAATTATGACAAACATGTACCCTTATGAGTATTCAAGCTCATTTGGATGGCAATATCATCCATTAAAGTATCATTATTTAGATTTTTTGAGTACTCATCATCAATGCTTGATCCTTGAGCATGAATTGATCAACATTTTCCATTTGGAGGTTCCTTCATAAGCTTTTGAAATATCTCTGCAAATAACCTCTCATGGGTCTCACAAAATGGTGTACCTAGGCTCCTTTTTTTGGGTCATTCCATTGATAGTGTCTATCAAGTTACCTTTTTAGAGATCAATATGAAGCAAGATTCAAGTTGAAGGCTACTGAACGTTGAACTACCAATAGTTAAGTAGGTGAACTACCTTACAAGAGTATGTTGCAAGAGAGGGTTATGGATAAATAACAAGCTTCTGCTTTTATTGTATATGGAAAAGCCTCTTTGTGAAATATTCAAGCCCTACAATGTGGTAGGCCAATGGGTCACTAAAGGACAAAAATGAGAGGCTTGGAATCTCTTCATAACTTATGAGAATGTCAGGTCAAGTTTTAAAAATAATAGGTCTATTTTTATCCATACACAAGATCCATACATCTAGTTCAGCAACTCTCAAGACTGAAAGCTATCTCTATCACAACAATTACAATGCCAACTTTTTTATGACTCCAACATGCTCCAAGTATGAGCTTGCATAGCCACTACCTTGTTGACAAGACTAGGTAAAACATTGGGGGCTACAAAGCAAGCTAAAATTCCCCTTATTGCAAAACAAATCAAGAAATATGGAGTGAGAGATGATTCCTACAGCTTCATGGAGAAATTCGAGCAGGTGTGTGAGTCCAACGACCTTAGTTAGCTTGAAAAAAGTGCAAGCATTTGGATTGTGCTTAGGTGAGAAAGGGCAAACATGGTTTATTGGCGTGGACACTAAACAAAGCCATAATTCTCAATGTTTAAAGAGCTCTTCATAATCCACTTTTCCTAAGTTGAATATGGGAACAACCTTATCATATATCTAATGAATGTAGAGCAACATGAAGAAGAGTTTCTGAATGATCGTGTGGCCAATGTCTAGATTTTATACAAGAGAATCCCACTTGGAGAAAGATTGAATGCAAAAGCTATGACTAACGCCTTCATCTAAGTTGTCTAAGATGAGAGGATCTACAAGGCCATGGTAAAAAACTCAACCTTAGATCAATCCTGCATCAATGATTTACTTAACAAATTGATCAAAATAGAGGATCTATACAAAGAGAGAAATAGAGATAAATGGCAATAGGAACTCTAGATTCTCGATCAAGCCAAAGTAATGATGAACTCAATGCAATGCTAGAAATCCTTATTGTTTTGTATCAATAAATTGAGCTCGCAAGGCTCATGGAAGTTGTAAAGTAGCCAAGATCCCATAGACTACACATACATTGCATACATTTGTGTGGAGATCACCTAGTAGTGGAATATCCTAGACTCAATGAAATGTGCAATTTGCAACCACTTTGGCCATAATATTTCTTACTATTGAGCACCTATAAGACTCTTACACCTTGCTACATAAGCACATGCTGGATCTCAACAATCTATTAGAGACTCTTCTAATCCAAGAAGCCCAAAATTAGCCTTGTGAGCCCCACCTAATCAAGGATCTATAGTTCCAAGGCTAAGATCAATCCTTTATATATATGAAACCTCCAAAGACAATCATATTGTAATCCTAGTAACCCCCTTATGCATCTTATTTAAAAAAAAACACAATGAGGAGAAATATGTGGCTACTTATGTTATGAATGATGAAGACATAAGTACAATTTCATGGACTACCACCCGATCTCAATCGTATTGGTAGGATGCAAAAAAGGAAGATTCTTGAATCAAGCATGTGAAATGATTGAGTGTTGGAATTTCATTGAACCTAAATGTATGTCAAACAACTATTCAAAGAAGCACAAACCTTTAAGATGAGGCCAACCTAAAATGCAATGAGTGTGGCATTACTCATATATATTGAGACTATCACAATCTCAAGGCATCCAATACCACCTCATTTGAGTTTTTTGGGTATCTAGCATTTCAATTCAAAATATCAAAGCCATTAATATTGATCATGAGGATGAAGCGCTAATAAAATTGCATTCCTTAATGTAATATTTCTGTTGAAAAATATTACTAGCCCGCGTGAGACTCATGCAAATGACAATTCCGGCATTGAAGTTACCGACGGTGCAATCTTTAAGCTATACGCGAGGTATCATGACTCTCCACTGGCAAAACGGGACCGAAGTTTAAAAACCCACATAACCGCAGGTGAACATCCTCTTGGGAGGAGGTCAAGAGGATAATAATAGGTTTATTGCAGATTTTTTTAATTACCTTCCCCCAGCTGAAGCGTGGCTGAGGGAAGGGGATGGGGCTATAATGGGAAATTGAGGAGGTGGAAGGGGGGATAGCATGCAGGGGACCACGTAGGGGAGGGAACCCTCTCCCCCCTTGTCCTATATAAACACCCTCTAAGGGGGAAGGAAGGAAGAGGGAGGCGGAGCTACGTTGCTGCCATTGTGCCATGCTTCGCCGTGAGGAGGGAAGAGTTGATGAAGAAGAGCCGCCGCCGCTGAAGCTCGTTAGGCCGCCAATCTGCCAGCTCCGCCTGCATTACGTCACGGCGGGCTGTTTGCTGACGCCACCCCTTTCCTCATCCACGAATCGCCTTTGCCTTGTTCCACGTGGGTGCTGCAGTCCAGAAGCTTCTAAGGGGGCTCTCTAAGCTCCCTTTTCCATTGCAACTCCCACAAGCCTTTTTACCCCCGGTTTTCTTTTAAAGCCCCTACCCGTGGAGACCCTATTAAGTCCATTGTAACTGGGATTTAAAGCCCTTTCCCCTTGCATTACCCAAAAGCCATTTTACCCCGATTGTAAAGCCCTTCTCGTGGATTTCCCATAAAGCCATTTTACCCCGGGATTTTAAGTCCCCTTCCTATTGGATCAACCCACAAGCCCATTTTTAATAGCCGGTTTAAAGGCCCTTCCCTTTTGAACCCTCCGAAAGCCCAAATTTATTTTCCCTCTTTGCTTCAAAATGAAAGCCTATAAGGCCTTCCCATTAGTTCCCTAATACGCCTTTCCGGGGCTTTGAAGGAGAGGGAGCTACAAGGCCCTTCCCACTCAATTTCCCCCATAAGGCCATTGGAGACGATTTCCTTAAACTCCCAAGATTTTTAAAAAGAAAATAGAAGGCCCAAGCTCGGAACACTAAGGCCTCAAAATGAATAGACATCTTTCATTCATTCCATTGAAAAATACAAATGACCAATCTTCAATCGTGAGTTATTTCTTTTAAAAATAGCCAATGTAATTCATTCTCATCAAACTAGGTGGATTTGACAAGCATAAGTGCATCCTAATTCCATGAATTAACCATGCATGATTGCAATACTACGACTAAATCAAGAAATAGGAAGAAAACCTGGACTTGTGGGTTCGGTGAAATGTCCACATGAATGTTAGGAGATGATCCTCATGCGGTTGCGCCTTGTGCCTTTTTAGGGGCCATCGTGAATTCGACCTTCTTGCCTTGGCCGCAGTCTTATGATTTTGGCCCATCTCCCTCGTATGCGAAATTCCCTTCGCGGTACGGCTTCCTTTACCGAAGTATCGACTTGCGGATAACGCAGCTCTCCCAAATCCTTCATCTCAAACTTCTGCTTCAATAGCATTTTCACATGAAGGATATATTGAAGTACACCTTCGATTATGCATGGAAAGATTAAATCGCATGTCGCATTATTAGACAAATCTTTCTTCGTAATGATTCATTAAGAAAGTTGCTAACAACCGTAGGAATTTGCTAAGCATGGAAGTGATTCTAGAGTTGCATGAAGTAGGTTAACTCTAGTTTTGAATTGGCATAAATATCATTTAACTGTGTAGTAGTTAGGAAAGGCTGCATGGTTCGTTGTAACCTAAAACCCTAAAATCTTAGTGACATGAATTGTGAATGGATGTCCTAGTAGGATCAATGGAAGTTATGCGAATTTTAACGTGTGCGTTGATCTTAACAAGAAAAGTTAGGGTTTGTAAATCTAATCATACGTAGAGGCAATAATTCGTGTGCTTACGAGAATGGTATCGTAATGTAACTAATTTTTTTTCCCCTCTTTGATCAAGACAATATCTTTAGGAATAGACAAGTAAATTGGTTTACCCTAAACACCTAAACCGCAAAGGAATCGCTTAGGATGGTTAAATCAATACAATATACTCCAAGTGCTAAGTAGGGTTTAGCACATTAAGGACTTGGCCTAGATGCACTAATTGCCAAGTCGAAACTCTCATAACCCTAAGTCCTGCCCACATTCACAAAATGTAGGGACAATAGAACATACTTGCAAGAAACGAATTAGGGTTTCTACCCTAAGGATCGCTCGTTAAAAAGATGCAACTTGGATTGAGTTGGAACCCTAGGAGCGACGATGTCAGCCTAGTGCAATCGAGAATGGATTGGATAAGAAGACACCCTAAATCTTGTTTCCTATCTAATCATGATTCCGTGATTAGAAGACGCCATTCGATGGGTCAAATAGTCCCATGGATTAGATGCGACACTTGTGCAACAAGTTGCAGAGTCGCATGATCTTGTGGTTTGATCACAAGAGAATGGCCAATTCCTCGGAATGAGATTGGCAGATTCTTGCGCAACTTTATCTTGCAAGAGGATGAGTAGTCGTCTTGATATAGCACCTTTCTTGGGAAAAGTGACCAAGATAAGAGAATTAGATATTTGCTTGGAAGCAAAGGACCAATCAATAATTTGGACCAACATATTTACTGTTAATAGAACTTAAGGTATTGGTTAAAGTTGGGTTAATAGGGTACGGCCCTAACCCAAGGACATACGAGTTAACAAACAAACCCTTGGGGATCTTGCCAAGTCGCAATTGATCCCGGATCGAATGCTGGATGCATTCGGAGAGAAGGATTCACTCCTTAGCAATTGGCCAAATAGCAACCACTGGAAATGATTGTGCTTGTAACAGTTTAAAGAGCACTATTTGCTTTATTTGCTCAATGAACTAAAGGATGAAAAGATATCTAATGCTTCAGGTTGAAGACCTGAAGGGAGAGGCAACTTCAGTTACCCCCGACTGTCTGCCTGACCCTAACCAAGGGGGTTGTTAGCCGCACCGGGAAGGTAGACCGAACCCGTCGCGAGAGGTCTCTCCGTTGAGCGGTACTTGGAGCAAGAGGACGCTTGGGTGCCAGGGGGGCTCTAGCCATAAATGCCTTGCCTTTTGGGCCCTGCACAAGAGGCCAACGTGACTCGGATTGGATCTCCAGGCCCGCATACTAGTCTACGGGCGGAATCTTGGATTAGTAATCCCTGTGGATTGCTAGATAGCCTTCGGACGGATTATGGATAAGCCTACGGGCTGGACTTTATAAATGTATTCCAAAGATAAATATGATAACCTATTGAAAAGGAACTTGTTTGACACTGCTTTTCTATGTCAAGTGCTAAGATTAGGTGAAGGAACCGATGCCTAACGGGTTAATTAAGGAAGCTGCTTGATGCATGTCCAACTAAATGTGGTAGGTAATTAGACAACTAAAACAACCTGAGGAAAGTGCGGTGGATGTGGCCATGGGTCCGTCCTACGAATGGGTGATCTCAGTTGGCCGGGAACTTTTCTCAATCATGAGGACAGTAAGGAGATCTTCTTAATGGAAATGAATAGCAAGGGCGCTAACCTAGAGTCTAGATTATAATAATCCCGGTTTACGCTGTTTTAGGGGAACGGAATGGGACTATGCCTTATGGCAGAGAGGTCGAGCCTTGCATCTCTCTCATTTCCCATTCTCCTTGAACAAAGTGCAACGTGAATGTACTTTGGCCCTGGCGTTTCTACATAAAGTAGTTCACTCGGGGCTCGACGCTAGTTGCCGTTTAGGAAATGACCATTAGAGAAAACCCTGATTCAGGTCCGTCCTAAGTGGGAACGGCCAGAATACTTCCGCTACGTGGCAGATGCGGGAAGTCCTAGATCACATACCCCGTAACATTCCATGGGAGTGCCGGGCGGAGCTTTTTAGATATCCTTTTCGATGGACTGCTAAGATGTGTCCTAAAGGGAACAGGTGGACATGTTACAGTTGGTATCAGAGCAAACCAACGAAGGATTTGTTTTTTTTTTAATCTTACTAAGAAGAAGTAAAGCAAATGTTGCAATTAAAGAACATTTCCTTAAATTGATGCTGTCTTGCAGAATTATGAAGCATGGAACAGGTTCTTAGTGTTCCGAGTCATGTTTATGACTGTGATGCATTCCCCGGATTATCGACAAAGGGTTGATATGATGAACATCCTAGATCGTCTTTATGATCCATTGCCTTTGTCTGTGGAACGGAGATGGACGAGTGACTCAAAAATCTACTATATAGCTGCCCACTGGTTTGCGTACCTTCGAACCAACCTAAAGAGGATCAAGTGGTTGGAAGACCTGAAGATCGTGAAGCTGTTCATTTTTGTGGAGGCTCATGTAAACTCAACTTTACATATTCAAGGTCGGAGGGTTGAACTGAACTCATATGTATACGAGGAAGTGACCCGTGTAATCCCCGCCGATAGAATCAAGGTGTTGGGGCACTATGAGAAGAATGGGTTCCAAAGGAAAGGATATCCTAATCTTCCAATGACTTACCGATTCCTGAAGATCCATGACCCGAAACCATACTATTATCCAGTTCCCATAGATAAATGTACTGCAACATTACTCTCCCCAAACTAAATGTATCAGTTGCTTTGTCATCCCAAGAAATATTGTACTCCGAAAGGGCTAGACCCATATAAATGGAATAAGACTTCTTTTTATCAATGTCTGTTTTTTCTATGAGAATTGATAAAAAGTTAAGTGGCTAGGTTTCTTGGTTGATAGCTGAATTGGGTATGAAATATAAAGTCATAACGATTAGCGAGTTATAACGTTAAGAATCCTCTATCTAGGCACAACCCCAGGTACAGATTCCTAGTTCGCCTCCTACATCAAGTACTGCTGTGATCCAGGAGAATAAGTTTCTTCTCAAGTAGATCAAACCGCCAGAATTTGACGGCAAAGGTAGGACTGTCCAAGCAGATGCTGAGATTTGGATAGAGTCTATGGAAGATTACTTTGAAGCAGTTGGTACTGCACCCGCCAACCAGGCTATGCTCACCAAGCTGAAGCTCACCAACGAAGCCAGGCTTTAGTGGAAGCAATGGTGCAGAGATCAAGGGATCGCAGAAGGATCCATTACCTGGGAAAAGCTGAAGAAAGCTGTGCAAGGAAGATACATACCACCTGCGTATCGCACACAGAAAATGAATGAGTTCTACGAGCTAAAATAGCTGGGACTCACTCTTGACGCATACTACTCAAAATTTGTCTCACTTCTTAAGTATGCGCCACAGATGGACATGACACAGCAGGTGTCAAAATTTTGTGCTGGTTTAAACCCACCAGTGAATACCCGTCTCGAATCTATGCACCCAACGGATCTACATGACGCACTCATTTGAGCTGCGCCTATAATTCAGGAGGTGCATGCTAGGCCAAGAAGTAACAAAACTTGGTCTTATAATGACCCGAATAGAGGAGCATACAGGCCTCAAATGAAGAGAGTTCCAGGTCAGTATCGAGGACAAAGAAAGAAAGCAAGGACTAATAATGCCAACAGCTTTGTCCCTACCCAAAGCAATGGCCAAAATCTCCGTTGTTTCCACAACAACGAGCCTGGTCATTTCAAGAGGCAATGTCCCAAACTTGGCAGAGGACATCGTCAAGCACCTTTCCAAGGAACTGGTCGTGGCTAGGGAGCTGCTACCCGAGGCAGAGGGAGAACCGCCTGTGTTGCCAACAGGGAAATGTGCAAAGAAGAAGATCCGACCATGGATGCAGAGTTTGAAAAGGCGACAGTCCATGCCGCTCTTCACAAGAAAGGCCCGAATCGCCAGTTTTTGGTGATTCAAACACCATCGGACTATCAAGGTAAAGGTTTGAAGACCTTGATTGATTGTGGCAATACACATTCCTTTATCTCACCAACTTGTGCAAGAAGATTAGGAATAGCCACAATAGAAGCACCTACCTTGCTTGTGGAATTAGCAAATGGTCGTGAGGTCACTTGTACCAGGCAAACTACTAAGGTGGAATTCTTTCTGGGAGAAAAGACGACTTCGGTCAAATTCAGAGTCATGAACCTAGGTATCCATGAGTGTCTACTCGGAATGGATTGGCTTAAACCTAATGACACCCACATTCATTGTGGAAAGGGCTAAGTTTCCTTTCGAAACTCTGAAGGGGAATTGGTCACAACTCAAGGTGAGGCTAGAAAGCCAAAAATTCAATTGGCCAAAGCATCTTGGATTATAAAGGGAGTTAGAAAGGGACTACCTGTCTACTTGATTAAGCTCAATAAGTTAGATCAGAAGCAGGAATATAGTGAAGAACCTTCATGGCTAAAGGAGTACGCGGACATATTTCCTGAAGAGTTGACAGAACTCCCGCCTCAAAGAGAAGTGGATCATGAGATCAAGCTAGTGCCAGGAGCTATGCCAATTGCAAAGAGACATTATAGAATGTCCATCCCGGAAGCAATTGAGCTGAAGGAACAACTCAAGCAACTGCTAGATCAGGGCTGCATCTGTCCTAGCAGTTCACCATGGGGAGCTCCAGTACTGTTCCAGAAAAAGAAAGATGGAACACTTCAACTGTGTATTGATTACAGAGGGTTGAATCAATCAACTGTTAAGAACAAGTACCCTATTCCTAGAATAGATGAGCTTCTTGATCGTCTTCAGGGTGCGAAGATCTTCTCCAAGATTGATCTCAGGTCTGGTTACTATTAGATAAGGATCAAGAAAGAAGATATCCCAAAGCTTCAACACAAGATATGGACACTTTGAGTTTCTAGTTATGTCATTCGGACTCACGAATGCACCTGCCACCTTTAACAGGTTAATGCAGGATATCTTTAGGCCATATCTTGATGACTTCGTACTCGTCTTCTTCGACGACACCTTAGTCTATTCCAAACAGGAAGAAGATCATGAACCCCAACTTCGGATTGTCCTTGAGACAATGAGGGCACATAAGCTCTATGCTAAGATGAAGAAGTGTGCATTCTTCAAGCGTCAGATTGAATATCTGGGATTCATCGTATCAGCAGAAGGAATCTCAGTGGATCCGGCCAAAGTCAAAGATGTTCTAGAATGGCCAATACCAACAACTGTCAAAGAAATACACAGTTCTCTTGGATTGACAAGATGGTATAGGGTCTTCATCAAAAACTATGCTTTGATTGCAGCACCTCTGACGGATCTACTAAAGAAGCAAACATCCATTGCATTGTCAACTGCCTAACAAACCAGCTTTGATAGATTGTTGGTATCAGCACCTATCCTAAAACTTCCAGACCTTAGTAAGGAGTTCAAGGTTACTAGTAACTGATGCTAGCACGCTTGCCTTAGGATGTGTGCTCATGCAAGAAGGTCATAATGTAGCATACTCTTCAAGGAAACTGAAGAGTCATGAGAAGACTTATGCTACCCATGATCTGGAACTGTTAGCTGTCATCCATGCTCTGAAGCTTTGGAGACACTACCTGTTGGGTAACAAGTTTACTCTAGTGAGACTGATCATAAAAGTCTCAAGTGGATTTTTACCCAGAACGAACCTGAGGCAATGTCGATGGATTGAAGTACTGGAGGAGTATGATTTTGAAATCAAATACCAACCGAGAAAGGAGAATGTAGTTGCCAACACGCTTAGTCACAAGGCATTCCTTAATTCTCCAATCTTGCAAAATCCATCAATAGCTAGATCTCTAGCTACAAAGGTATCCATGCCAAACAACCCAATACTTGAGCTAGCTAAAGAAGAAGCATGCCATGATCCATCCTATCAAGAGATGCTAAGGGAGATCCTTATCAAGGACCAGGACCCAAAGCTACATGCTAAGTTTCATGAATTCTCTATCAATAGTGGACTTGTCTACTATAGAATGAGATTATGTATACCGGCAAGCCAGACTCTTAAGCAAAAGATTCTGTGGGAAGCTCACGATTCCCCTTTCGCAGGACATCCTGGCTATGCCAAGACTCTCAATGCAGTTAGGGAGAGCTACTATTGGGAGAGGCTTAAAGGTGATGTTCTCAAATATGTCATTGAGTGTTTGTCTTGTCAACGCATCAAAGCCAAACATGTCAAAATGCCAGGAAAGTTACAACCACTTGACATTCCCCAAATGAAATGGGAATTCATCAGTATGGACTTTGTTGTTGGCCTACCCCAAGTTCAGGGAGGATACAACTCCATCATGGTTGTGGTTGACATGCTTACTAAGGTTGCACACCTTATTCCAGTAAAGACAAACTATAAAGCCTCAGACATTGCAAGGTTGTTTATCAAGGAGATATTCAAGCTACATGGGTTACCCAGAAGAATCATTAGTGATCGTGATTCTCTCTTCACATCACACTTCTGGAGAGCTATCTTTGAAGCCATTGGGACTCAACTCTATTTTAGTACAGCTTACCATCCCCAAACGGATGGCCAAACGGAGCGAGTCAATCAAGTTATCAAGGATATGCTTAGGGCACACTGCTACCGTGAACCAAAAAGGTAGATTCAATATTTACCCTTGGTTGAGTTTGCTTACAATGCTTCTTACCAACAAAGCATTCAGATGACCCCTTTTCAAGCATTGTACGGTCATGCTGTCGAAGTCCCCTAAACTTCTCAGATCCAACCTTGAGGGTTGAAGCTTCAAGGCAGATGCTGGAAGAGATGGATGACCAAATAAAGTCAATAAGATAGGACATCCAAGCCGCCAAGGATAGACAGAAAGCATACGCGGATTTGAAGCGTCAAGTTAGAATCTTCGAGGAAGGAGACATGTTCTTCAGTCGCGTACGCCCAAAGAAAAGTTCCCTATCCTTAGGAGATTGCAAGAAGCTAAGTCCAAGGTATTGTGGGCCATACAAGATCCTCAAATGCCTAGGACCTAATGCTTATAGACTGCAACTCTCTAAGAATCTAAAGGTTCATAATGTATTCCATATCAGCCTACCGAAGAAGTATGTACCTAATCCTAGCCATGTACTTGATGACCAACAAGTTGTAATGCCTAGCCAAGGAGTCCTTGAGCACGGCCTAATAGGATCCTAGATGTCAGGGAGAGACAACTGAGATCCAGAACCTTGACAGAATACCTTGTCCAGTGGAAAGATTATCCCGAGGAGGATGCCACTTGGATGGATCAAAGCACTCTCAACCATCAATATCCCTAGTTTATCTCGAGATGAGGACATCTCGATTCCTCCAAGGGGAAGAGAATGTAATATTTTTATTGAAAACTATTACTAGCCCTCGTGAGACTCATGCAAATGACAATTCCGACATTGAAGTTACCGATGGTGCAATCTTTAAGATGTATGCGAGGTATCATGACTCTCCACTGGCAAAACGGAACCGAAGTTTAAAAACCCGCATAACCGCAGGTGAACATCCTCCTGGGAGGAGGTCAAGAGGATAACAATAGGTTTATTGCAGATTTCTTTAATTACCTTCCCCCAGCCGAAGCATGGCTGAGGGAAGGGGATGGGGCTATAATGGGAAATTGAGGTGGAAGGGGGGATAGCATGCAGGGGACCACGTAGGGGAGGGAACCCTCTCCCCCCTTGTCCGATATAAACACCCTTTAAGGGGGAAGGAAGGAAGAGGGAGGCATAGCTACGTTGCTGCCATTGTGCCGTGCTGCACCGTGAGGAGGGAGGAGTTGATGAAGAAGAGCCGCCGCTGAAGTTTGTTAGGCCGCCAATCCGCCAGCTCCACCTACATTATGCTACGGCGGGCTGTTGCCGACGCCGCCTCTTTCTTCATCCACAAATCGCCTTCGCCTTGTTCCATGTGGGTGCTGTAGTCCAGAAGCTCCTAAGGGGGCTCTCTAAGCCCCCTTTTCCATTGCAACTCCCACAAGCCTTTTTACCCCTGGTTTTCTTTTAAAGCCCCTACCCGTGGAGACCCTATTAAGTCCATTGTAACTCGGATTTAAAGCCCTTTCCCCTTGCATTCCCCAAAAGCCATTTTACCACTGTTGTAAAGCCCTTCCCATGGATTTCCCATAAAGCCATTTTACCCCGGGATTTTAAGTCCCCTTCCTATTGGATCAACCCACAAGCCCATTTTTACTAGCCAGTTTAAAGGCCCTTCCCTTTTGAACCCTCTGAAGGCCCAAATTTATTTTCCCTCTTTGCTTCAAAGTGGAAGCCTATAAAGCCTTCCCATTAGTTCCCTAATACGCCTTTTCGGGGCTTTGAAGGAGAGGGAGCTACAAAGCCCTTCCCATTCGATTTCCCCCATAAGGCCATTGGAGACGATTTCCTTAAACTCCCAAGATTTTTAAAAAGAAAATAAAAGGCCCAAGCTCCGAACCCTAAGACCTTCCAAAGCCCAATTCCGCAAGTCGATACTTCGGTAAAGGAAGCCGTACCGCAAAGGGAATTTCGCGTACGAGGGAGACGGGCCAAGATCATAAGACTGCGGCCAAGGCAAGAAGGTCGAATTCACGATGCCCCCTAAAAAGGCACAAGCCGCAAATGCATGAGGATCATCTCTTAACATTCATGTGGACATTTCAGCGAACCCACAAGTCCAGGTTTTCTTCCTATTTCTTGATTTACGTCGTAGTATTGCAATCATGCATGGTTAATTCATGGAATTAGGATGCACTTATGCTTGTCAAATCCACCTAGTTTGATGAGAATGAATTACATTGGCTATTTTTAAAAGAAATAACTCACGATTGAAGATTGGTCATTTGTATTTTTCAATGGAATGAACGAAAGATGTCTATGCATTTTTAGCAAGTTGCTTCTGTGCATTGCAAAGTAACGAATCTAGAACAACTAATGACTATCATTACAAAGTCTAGATTATTGAAGTACACCTTTGATTATGCATGGAAAGATTAAATCGCATGTCGCATTATTAGACAAATCTTTCTTCGTAATGATTCATTAAGAAAGTTGCTAACAACCGTAGGAATTTGCTAAGCATGGAAGTGATTCTAGAGTTGCATGAAGTAGGTTAACTCTAGTTTTGAATTGGCATAAATATCATTTAACTGTGTAGTAGTTAGGAAAGGTTGCATGGTTCGTTGTAACCTAAAACCCTAAAAGCTTAGTGGCATGAATTGTGAATGGATGTCCTAGTAGGATCAATGGAAGTTATGTGAATTTTAACATGCATTGATCTTAACAAGAAAAGTTAGGTTTGTAAATCTAATCATACGTAGAGGCAATAATTTGTGTGCTTACGAGAATGGTATCGTAATGCAACTAGTTTTTTTTCCCCTCTTTGATCAAGACAATATCTTTAGGAATAGACAAGTAAATTGGTTTACCCTAAACACCTAAACCGCAAAGGAATCGCTTAGGATGGTTAAATCAATACAATATACTCCAAGTGCTAACTAGGGTTTAGCACATTAAGGACTTGGCCTAGACGCACTAATTGCCAAGTCGAAACTCTCATAACCCTAAGTCCTGCCCACATTCACAAAATGTAGGGACAATAGAACGTACTTGCAAGAAACGAATTAAGGTTTCTACCCTAAGGATCGCTCATTAAAAAGATGAAACTCGGATTGAGTTGGAACCCTAGGACCGACAATGTCGGCCTAGTGCAATCGAGAATGGATTGGATAAGAAGACACCCTAAACCTTGTTTCCTATCTAATCATGATTCCGTGATTAGAAGATGTTGTTCTATGGGTCAAATAGTCCCATGGATTAGATGCGACACTTGTGCAACAAGTTGCAAAGTCGTATGATCTTGTGGTTTGATCACAAGAGAATGGCCAATTCCTCGGAATGAGATTGGCATATTCTTGCGCAACTTTATCTTGCAAGAGGATGAGTAGTCGTCCTGATATAGCACCTTTCTTGGGAAAAGTGACCAAGATAAGAGAATTAGATATTTGCTTGGAAGCAAAGGACCAATCAATAATTTGGAGCAACATATTTACTGTTAATAGAACTTAAGGTATTGGTTAAAGTTGGGTTAATAGGGTACGGCCCTAACCCAAGGACATACGAGTTAACAAACAAACCCTTGGGGATCTTGCCAAGTCGCAACTGATCCCGGATCGAATGCTGGATACATTCGGAGAGAAGGATTCACTCCTTAGCAGTTGGCCAAATAACGACCATTGGAAATGATTGTGCTTGTAATAGTTTAAAGAGCACTGTTTGCTTTGTTTGCTTAATGAACTAAAGAATGAAAAGATATCTAATGCTTCAGGTTGAAGGCCTGAAGGGAGAGGCAGCCTCAATTACCCTCGACTGTCTGCCTGACCCTAACCAAGGGGGTTGTTAGCCGCGCCGGGAAGGTGGATCGAACCTGCCGCAAGATGTCTCTCCATTGAGCGCTACTTGGAGCAGGAGGACGCTTGCGTGCCGGGGGGCTCTGGCTGTAAATCCCTTGCCTTCCGGGCCCTGCACAAGAGACCAACGTGACTCGGATTGGATCTCGAGGCCCGCATACTAGTCTATGAGCAGAATCTTGGATTAGTAATCCCTGTGGATTGCTGGATAGCCTTCGGGCAGATTATGGATAAGCCTACGGGCTGGACTTTATAAATGTATTCCAAAGATAAATATGATAACTTGTTGAAAAGGAACTTGTTTGACACTGCTTTTCTATGTCAAGTGCTAAGATTAGGTGAAGGGACCGGTACCTAACAGGTTAATTAAGGAAGCTGCTTGATGCATGTCCAACTAAATGCGGTAGGTAATTAGACAACTAAAACAACCTGAGGAAAGTGCTGTGGATGTGGCCATGGGTCCGTCCTACGGATGGATGGTCCCGGTTGGCCATGAACTTTTCTCAATCATGAAGGACAGTAAGGAGATCTTCTTAAGGAAAATGAATAGCAAGGGCGTTGGCCTAGAGTCTAGATTATAATAATCTCTGTTTACACTGTTTTAGGGGAACGGAATGGGACTATGCCTTATGGCAGAGAGGTCGAGCCTTGCATCCCTCTTGTTTCCCATTCTCCTTGAACAAGGTGCAGCGTGAATCAGCTTCAGCCCTGGCGTTTCTGTGTAAATTAGTTCGCTCGGGGTTCGATGCTAGTTGTCATGTAGGAAATGACCATTAGGGAAAACCCTGATTCAGGTTTGTCCTAAGTGGGAATGGCCAGAATACTTCTGCTACGTGGCAAACGCGGGAAGTCCTAGATCGCAAACCCCATAACATTCCATGGGAGTGTCGGGCAGAGCTTTCTAGATCTCCTTTTCGATGGACTTCTAAGACGTGTCCTGAAGGGAACAGGTGGACACGCTACACTTAAGGTCAAACTCATTGCTAAGAGAAAACATGTCACTAATTCTCTCATTGACAAAGGTCCAAATTTCAATATCCTAACTTATGATACATAAACTAATATTGGACAACTGGAGCTCACATCAACCAACACATCTACCAATCCTTATGGAGGGTCCCCATATCCCTCTTAGGAAAATGCAAAATTCTCACAACTATCAAAACTGAAATCATGCCAATCATGTTTTTATATGCTTCTGGATTGCAAAATGTGCAAAAGAAAGCCTTATTTAGAAGAACTTTCAAGCATGTAAGTAAATGTGAGGTTGATTACAAAGCTCCATAAATACACATGAGATTACTGATCCTCAAAATCATCACACCTTTTAGTAAAGGCAATCTTGCCAATTCTTAAGGGAAATGCAAGAAGCTAGCATTAGAGTCAACCACAAACCTAGTGATAGTAGTAAGGAAGTACTTAAATAGTTGCTCAAAGCTAAATATAGGAGAAAAGAGAACCACTTAATAGAGATCCTTCTAATGTAAAAAGGAAAACAAAGGTTATCAAGACAAAAAAACAAAAGGTTCCATTGAGAAATTTTCAAGAGACCAAAAACTTATCATTGTAGGAATAAACAAAGAATTAACACAAGGTCGTGTTGGATCTCCAAGGCCCTATTGCATGCTCAAGGCTATTATGATGCCCAGAATTCTTGACACCTACATCTCATTCTAGTACCATTCAAACTTTTATGAATAGCTTATTCCAAAATCAAGTGATGATGTGCCATAGTCCAACAGCTTCACTCATAAATAAATAAAGATCCATTTTAGATTGTGTATAAATGATGTTCTCCTTCTAATACCATCCAAACCTTTACAAGTAGCTTATTCCAAAGTCAAGTGATGATGTGCCATAGTCCAACATCTTCACTTATAAATAAATAAATATCCATTTTAGATTGTGTATAAAGGATGTTCTAATAGGAAAAAACCCATGTGTACCACAAGAGTCCAACCCCTACAACACTTAGAATCATTATATGATTTATTGTGTGAGGGAGAGCTATAATATGTAGTACAATGTAAAGTGGTAAGAAGCTCAATTTGTAAGTATTTTTCTCAATAATTTCAAACTAAAACTGAAGAGATGTTCCTCTCAAAGCTTCATTGACTGAATGGATAATAAAGCAGGTCACAAGAAATGAAAGCTTTTACTTGGAGAAGCCATCAACAGAGCAAAGGAAGAAGCCATTGAATATCTTAAGACATGCGAATTTCATAAGGACGAAATATCACCTTGAGACCTAAGACATGTAAGAACCATCAATAATGAGGTCCTAACTTCTCCAAAAAAGATGGACCTTGACTTTTACTTCAACAATCATTTACTTCCTCAAAAGGAGTCGCAATTCGCTCCATAAAAAGCACAAGTCTTCACAAACAACATTTGTTCTTCTTCAACAACATTAACATCAACAAAGGCTTGTACATCAATTGTATATGCTCAATCTTAAGAATTAAGTTTATTATATGTTGTGAGCCTTTCAATCTCTAACACTCCTAATTCAACCAATGAAGGGCTAGAAACCTAATTGTATGACACTAATTTATTCCAGCAAAAAAAGGCAAAGAAATATTCAACCATGAGCATAACATTGCACGTAGAGGTTTTTAAGCCATGCACATCCAATGGCATGTATCGACTAGCTCCATCCCTAACCCCCTAGCCTCCTTTCCAATTTTTCCCACATTCACTCAAGGCCTATTAAGGGTAAGAAACACTTAGGGAGACTTGACACATTCATGGCTAGGCCTATCTCTCTAAGTCACTTACACTCTTCTCCTCTTCACCTCGTCCACCTTAGTGCCAACAAATCAAAGAGTTGAAGAAAGGTAGAAAATTCATTTCAACAAGGAAAAGACCAATTATGCAACTACTACTACTACTACTACTACTAGAAATGATACTCTTCAAAAGTCACTTGGATTGAACTCAAATTTGGTCCATCCTACTTTAAGTGTCTTCCCATGATCTCTTTTAAGAATTCCTTTTTCTTGATAATGAGAATTTATCCCACCCTTAATATCCAAGTTTCCTTACTTCATTAACCACCAAGAAGAACCCTAGTAGACTAGTCTTTTAACTAAATATTGGCCTATGTAAGCACAAAATTCACATCAGCACCACATATATACACAGTTTGGATCCGGAAGTGTAAGACAACACTTCTAGCTTGTTGGGAGTTCAACTCATCTTCCAATCCAAGAACCTATGTCTTATGCATTAAGATTTAAGACTCTTGCTCCCCTTCAGTGAAATCACACATTCTGACACTTGTCTAGGAGGAAGATAAATGTTAACCTTAAGGAGAGTGAAGAAGGATGAAAAGTCAAAGCAATAGAATTTATTATAGAAAAGTATTACTTTTTGAACTTCAATATATTATTTTAGGTACTATATATAATGTGTAGTTGTAATTTATTCCATTATTTCTTTGTGAATGAGAAGCCGTGAATCTTGTTATGTTTTATGTGAGCTAGACTATTAACCCTCATATGGACAAGGTGAAAAATCTGGAAAATCTAAAGCAGAAAACAAGGCCAAGGCAAAAGTGAAAAGGAAGATGAAGGCGTGCAAAGAAGAATCTAGAAACACAAGAAGTGTAGAAAAGTCCTAAATCAAGGAGAAAGACGCATAAGAAAAAGTGCAATTCAATACTTTTGTAAAAGAGCACAAGGCACACCATGATTTATTTTAAGAGTATCGGGTTCTCACCTGTGCAAATTGTAAAGGTAGATGGGTGGTAGGAAGGAAGCTAAGAAGATAGGAGGACAATGGGAAAAATGGCCTAGGCCGCGGCCATGTAAAAAAGGGAATAAGGGGATGACCGCCCAAAAGGGATTTAAGGTTTTGTATATAAAGTTGAAAAGTGAATGAGAATCTCATTCTTGTGTGTGGCCAAAAGTGGCTCTCCTCTTCTTCTTCTTCTTCTTCTTCCTATTCTTGCTTTCTTGAGCTTTTGCTTGAGAGAGGGAGTGTGAGAGTGTGAGGGAGTGAGTGTGTGAGGGTGAAGGACCGTGGTGGAGAAGCTCTCCATCTTCTCCTCTCTTTATCTCTTATCTTCTCTTCTCTTCTCTTGCTCACGGCAATGGATCTTGGAGCGTGGAGCTTGAGGATTGAGCTCGCTTGAAGCTTGCACTTGGATCGTGGAGCTACTAGAGTG
Source organism: Lygodium microphyllum (assembly GCF_053477565.2). Classification (NCBI taxonomy): domain Eukaryota; kingdom Viridiplantae; phylum Streptophyta; class Polypodiopsida; order Schizaeales; family Lygodiaceae; genus Lygodium; species Lygodium microphyllum. The sequence continues at coordinate 13,967,504 of NC_141152.1, forward strand.
CTTGGGAGAGGAGGCAACTCAATCAGGCATGGAGGTAAGCTCACTACACTCGTAGAGATAGATAGCGCGTCGACTATGTAAGAGGTAGCCATTAGTGCTCGGCTTGAAATGCTTGAACAATAAGCGGTCCACGAGTCTTGGTGGTTATCGCCTCTAAATTTTGATTCTGTTTTGCCAGGACCAACAGATTCAAGCCTTGAGTGCTTGCACGCTCCGAATTGAGCGTTGAAGTAGGGTTTTCCCTGAACTGGTGCCTGAGGTAGATAGGTAGGAAGCGAGGGAGTTTGAAGAGGTATTCGATCTCCTTAGTAAGTTTTTGGTTTTTTGGATTTGGAAAAGCATGTTGAAGTAGTGTAGGTGTTTGCTTTGTGATTTGAATACATTAGGGTAGGAAAAAACAAAAAAAAAGAAATAAAAGCAAGCATTGGGGTTTTTGCTATCATAAGAGGGCAAGAGGGTTTGATTTGTTTGTTGATTTGCATTTTGAAGTTTATTTGCTATTCCAGGCATATATAACTCTTCCCTCTATCCATAGCTCTAATCTAGAGGTGTGTGCGATATGCCGTGACCTAAATCGTGTGATTCGGGCAATTTATTGTTGTGTCGGCCAAATTCGCGTAGCATTCGACCTGAGTGACGATAATTCTGGGCCGAGCCCTAGAATCGGCCCTCGGCCCTCCTATGTTCGGCCATTTGGTCTTCACCATTCGGACACTTAGAACTCGGCCCGCAGTTGAATCCACCATTTGGCCCACTTACTCGAACATGTAAAAATTCGACCCTCGACCCTGCCAACTCATCCCAACCCCACTCGGAAAAGCTGACATTCAATCTAGTTGAATTCACCATTCGGACCAATCTTGCATTTGGCCCACCTGACTCAGCCCTCGGCCATTCGGCCCGAACCCATTCGAATGAACCACTTGGCCTGGTCAATTCGGCCCACTATCGTCCGATCATTCAGCCCTTGGACAACCACATTCAAACTGTCCGAATTTAACATTTGGACTAATTGCGTTCAGCCCTTTGCCATTCGACGACTGAATCAAACATTCGGCCCCATCAATTTGGACTTACTAGGCTGAATTTGGTTTTTTTTCAAATTTTTAACATGTAGACCCTGAAACCAACCCAAAGACCATATAGAGCCAAAAGCACATCATAGATCTATCACTAGGCTAAAATCTAGAGCAAGTAGTTCAAAAATTGGCTATGAACGGTTCTTCAAATCTCCCGCATGGTATTTAGCATAACGACCCTGCGGACCGGGAGGGATTGCCCTGCAGACCTCTGCAGAGGGGGCTCCTCCGCACCTCCCCCAAGTAGGCTAGAGAGAAAATGCTCACCATGACAAGTCCTCCAAATTAGATCCTAGTGTAGTAATGGCTCTAGACAAGCATAGAATCTCACTTACAAAACAACAACCAAAAGCCCATACCCGAACAAAGATATGTTCAAGGTGCATCTATTGTCAACACTATCATGTCTAGTCATCCTCGCAATTGTAGCTTGATGTTGTTGCATTCCACTTTGATTAGATGCAGTCCGAATGCAACCTATACATGTTTTTGTGGTGTGGCCTTTTTGCCCTTGTTGGCTGCACAGACAACCCAAGACATCAATGGAGAATCCACATCTAGTTGTGCAGTTGGGGACTCAAAGGCATGTATCAGAAGGCTTGAATTTATAAGCCAAGACCTGGAAGATGAAGACATAGTATCGCCTGCTTATCTTAGGGTCAAACTCACCACAAAAACAAAGCATAGAGTCAATGCTCTCATCAATAAAGGAGGAGATTTTAATATCTTGACCTATGAAGCATGGACTCTACTAGGCCAACCAGAGCTCACACTGACTAATGCAACTCTTAGCTCTTATGAGGGACACCCACAAGCACTTATAGGGAAGTGCAAAAGCATTGTAACTATTGAAATTGAAAGCTTGCATGCCCTATTCTATGTTCCTCCAAATAGTGCTAATTGTGAAAAGGAAACCCTCCTAGGAAGACCCTTCAAAAGGGCGACGAAGTGTGAGGCCGATTATGTAGCACAAAGAATGCACTTGACACTACCGAGTGTGAGGATAATCACAACCTTTAGTAAGGATGACCTCATCAAACCTCGAGGGAAAGATAAGGAACATTCTGACATACCAGGCAAGCCTAGTAACAAGAGTAAGGACTTGCTGAAAGAGTTGATACAAGTGCATATTGAACAGAGAGAACCAATGAGCGAGGCCATGCTTGAAACAAGAAGGTTAGGAGACAATGCCAAGGATAGGCTTTGAACTTACAAATATCGTAGAAGACCACAAAAGAAGCCTAATCCTTACAGATGAAGGTATCAATGATGGAGAGCCAACACAATGCTGCGATGGATATCCAAAGCGTTGCTATGTACTCAAGGGTATTACGTAGGTAACCGATGGATTTGGGTGCCAAAGCCCCTTACTAAACCACCTCTATCAGGTAAAGGCCATATCGTATCAAAAGCAAAGAAGCATAGGAGAAAATCTAAATGAAAATCCAAATCTCGAGTCAACAACATCGGAGTGACTGAGTCCAGTCTTTGCCCTTTATATTCAAATAAGAGGTGAGATGTGGTATGAATGGAGTGTTGCATGCACAGGCTGGACCTCTCTATCAATAAGCCAAACATGACTATCCAAAAGGTAGATCCTCAGCCTAGCATGCCTAACAAATGGATATCAGATGTAACCGTCGAGTATGCACAAAAGCCACTAGTTCCTAAGGAGCCTTTGACTTCCCAAGAGGATAATGAGTACCACACGTGCAATGTTGCTGATGATAAGGCTGGTTGCTCAACAAAGCAAATGGCAGAATCATCTAACAGCCACGAGCAAATATTCCACCATCCAGTGCCAAGTCCACCTAAGAGTCCCAAATCTCCTACACCTTCTTTCCCTAATCGGATATAGGAAGCACAACAACAGTCATCAAGTGCAACTGATCAATCCCAATCTTTATCTCCATATATGAGTTTCCAAATGTCCAAGATGCGAGACATGACACCACCCCTAACTCTCAGCCTAAGGATATGCCTATGCAAGCCACCTTGACTAGCTCGTGCTCTCGTCGATTTGCACAAGTGAATGCACAAAGGGCAACAAAAGACACGATCACTCTGACCTACTTAAGGACTTAACATTGCAATCTACCAATAGTAGCTAGTCCACTGAACTGGCCGTTACTACTTCCAATCAGGAATCACAGTAGTCACAGCCTTTGGCCATGACAATGCCCCTTGCAAAACGTGTCCTTAGCAATTCACCTGTGGAAGAGGTGTCGCAACCAACATCCTTGACACCTCTAGCACTTTCAAAGCACCTAACGCCTAGGCTTGAGGAGAAATCTCTCGAACATTTGACCAAAGAGATAGTGCATCTGACCAATGAACTAGAGGTGAAGTGCATGATGAAGCTTGACCACAAGTTGATAGCCATCACACGTGCATATGTCCATGTTGACATTGGAAGGCCAACACCAGAGCACACAGCTCATAGCCAAACCCGTGACGTGGAATGAGCAACAACATGTTTGCTCCCGCTATGTAGCTATCGTTGAAGAAGTCATAAAGGACATCCCAAAAGCCACAACTAAAGAATTGCACTTGATACCCTCACTCTATACTGCTCAATGTGAGACAAGCAAGGAAAAGTTTGAAGCAATCAAACAAAAAGGGAAAGAACAAGCTAACTTTGTGCAGAAATGGTACTCCAATCAAATTGACCACTGACTAATAACACTTGTTGAGCAAAGGAAAAGCACTTTGGACATCAAGACATGATCCCACGTACATTGCCCCAACCTCATTAAGTATGTTGGCAATAGTCCATGAGGTCCAACTTTTTGCCACTATCCAAAAAAATCCCTTGTACAATAAACTACTTCTAGAAGAAGATCTACACGTGGCTAGCAGGCTAGGAGTAGGGAGCATAGTACTTGATGTTCGTGCATGCCTCACTCAAGACCCTGCAATCCTAGATCTATATGCTTTCCATCAATACAACTCTGACTTCTTTAGTTAGTTTCATCCACACCTACATGATAGGAATCCTAAACCGTCTCTTAATTCTACACTAGAGTCACTCAAACCTCCTGAGCAAGAGAAAAATAGCTCTAAACACAATACCCGCTCTGATAAGAAGCAATGGAGGCATATCCCAATGGGTAAAGGCAAGAGTCTAGAGCAAATACCTGACCGGAAGCAATTGCCAATGCAATTGGATGAGGGGCTAAACAGAGGGGAATTAGTTGAAGAGCTAGATGCTCCAAAAAGAGAGGCCGTTGCACCCTCACAACCTAGCGAGGTTGTTCATCAAGCCACATCTATGTCCCACAAGGACACACCAGAGAAAGAGAATGTTAAGGCCTAACCAAGCACATCAATGGTTGACCTAGTTCAAGTTCCTAAGTCTTTAAAGGATACACCTCGATTGGCCAAGAAAAAGAGGAGAAAACAATGAAAACAATGGCAGTTGCAAGTGGCTATAGACGCCAAGAAGATTGAGATCAAGAGTGTGAAGAGCTTAGGAATAAAGCATCGAGTCCACCCACGAATGAACCCATTTCCATCTCTCCTAACAGTGGTGAAAAATCAGACAACTTCGTGTGTTCTGATAAGTCAAAGTAACCATTACCATCAACAATTGTTTGCAACACTTAATCCACTGACAAAAGAAATTACATTGGCCAATCAAGAGTGGATACAACACTATCACAACAGGTTGACAAAACTATACCAGTCACATCCGAGGAGAACCATAACACAATAGCAACAAAGCCTCAAGAGAAACATGAAAACCCCAAGGACATGAGCAATCCTAGTAGTGACCAATCTTGCTCATCTAGGCTTGAGTCCCCCAACTATGCTAAAGCCTAGGGAAACTCCCAGAGCCTTGCATGAGATAGCAACCAAGCAAGCCCTCATTGAACATAGAAGTGTCACAGAGTGCTTGATTGAGTTGGATGCTAAACTCAAATTATTTGCACATGCCTACATCCTTGTGGACATAGGCACATTCCCTAGGGAGCAGCTTGAGGAATATTTGTCATATCCGCTATCCTGGGAAGAGTAAGAATATCTTAAGGAACACTACGACAAGCTCCTACATGAACGTCTGCAACTCATATCTGACGAGGAGGTTGACAAACTACGCTTGACTGTGACATTCAACGAAGCGCTTTGCCAACCAAATCTCTTAGAGATAGAGCAACTAAAGCGACAATCAGAGGGTTAAAGTCAATTTGAAAAAAGTTGGTTTGAAAACCATGCTACAATGGCTGAACTTGGAGCCCAGATTATGACAATCTTAGAGGAGTGACTAGCCAAATGGCGGTCTCAATGAGACCCAATCTATGTGGCACCAACCTCCTTTCGAGTATTGATTGCCGTTCGGGATATGGACTTAGCCGAAACTAGCCCCAAGAGAACTCTCTGATTGATAAAATTCTCTCTAAGGAGGAGCTACAAGTTGTGAGTAGACTCGGACAAGGCACCATGCTACTCAATGTTGGAAAATATATGTTGTTATTAAATAAGCTGCCACGATTACTAGATGTGTGTGCCACACTCCAATACAATCTTGAGTTCTAAAATTGGCTTTTATCCTCACAAAGTGACATGGATTTATAAAGGTATATATAAATAAACAATGTATTTTGTGACTATGTATAAATAATACCAAAAGAAGCAAAGCCAACACACACACAAGCAATGATGATCAAGGACAGGTGATATGCATCGAAGTCCGCACTATGGGATTCAAATAAGTGATGTCTTTTTGAGCTGCACCTGTTCATTCTGGTTGAAGCATATGACTTGCATATACTCTCACGAGTTGCCAAGTGAATGGAGAATGACACAGGTCTCTGGAGGCGAAAGTATTTAATGTCCAAGTCACCACAAGACCACTAACCCCACAAAGAGCCATTACTGAAAAAGTAACAAAAATACCAAGAACAAAGAGCCACGACGAAAGCCCCACTGCTAGAAGAGAAAAACACCCCCTCAAAAAGAACACATTGCATTTGAGCATGGCCGAAATAATAGTCATTGGCTACTCTCCCTTTCTTGGTCAAACCCTACATCCGGCTCACTGTAGTTGCTACCTCAATTGTATCAATGTCTCACATGTTACAAAGAAACTTGCAAAATCTCAAGTGTATCTCTCCATCTCAACAATTATACCTCTAGCATCGAGGCTAGTAGCACGATCATCTTTGTAATATCCATTTTTCACAACCTTTGGATCTTGACATTTCCCAATCCAAATGAAAGGCTGATAGCCTCAACATATTGCAATAGTTATATTCATTTTATTTAAAAAAAAGGAAAGAGAGAGAGAGAGAAAAAGAGAAAACAAAAAAAGAAAAAAAAAACACCCACAATCACAGGACAGCACCTAGGGGTCCTCAAATTAGGTACATCCAGTGACTTGGTCGGCTAGCTCTATTCCTACTCCCCTAGCCCTTTACACATCCCCCGCAATTTTTTTGGGCACATCAAGTGCAGGACATACCTAGGGAGCTTGTCTCGCCTATGGTTAGACCTGTCACACTGAACCAATTGCACGATTCTTTTTCGCACTCCACCTTAGCACCATCGCAATCAATAATGGTGAGCAAGGCACTAAAGACCACCAGCTACCAAAAGCTAAGGCATCAATGAGCTCAATTATGCTATATCGTGTTGACAAAATCACAAATGATGTCTCAAGAAGCCGTCAAGTGTACTTCTCCTCAACATCAATAATTTTTTCCACCCCATTGAACCCTTGCTTCATCCACACATTGCTACGAGGAACCAGACTAACAAACTTCTAACTACATAATATCTAAGTATGCACGTGCACTCACATAATATCTACACCACAATCTATACACAGTTTGGGTCCTCAAGTGCAGAACATTACTCTCAGCTCCAACCTATCTCCCAAACTAATCAAACTACGTATGGTGCACAATAAGAAGACTAGCACTACCCCTAGGGAGAGACCATATGAGAGGTTTTCAATTGCAGGTATTGAAGACTCCAACGAAAGTACCATCAGCTCTTCATCAACGCTCACTTTGAACTCTTGTCCTTTATCATTATGAAAGCCCACCAAAGAATTGTCACATGTAGAATCCCCAAAAACCAACACATGTGCCAACAATCAGTGCAATTCCTAATAAAGAATAGCCCTATCATCAACTCCAACAACCCTACCACTAGCCAACCAGGCCAACAACGTGCCCCCAATGACCTTCATCCGCATCACCACCAAAACTCCTCCAAGGCAAACCACAGTCGTCCCTTCCACCCACGTCTTCGGTGCGTGCCAAAGTCTACTACCTACGACGGTGAGTGCCATGGGACTGGCACTCATCTAGGAGGGGGTAATGTTAACCCTCAAATGGACAAGGTGGAAAATTTGGAAAATCTAAAGCAGAAAACAAGGCTAAGGCAAAAGTGAAAAGGAAGACGAAGGCATGCCAAGAAGAACCTGAAAACACAAGAAGTGCAAAAAAGTCCTAAATCAAGAAGAAAGGCACATAAGAAAAAGTGCAATTCAATACTTTTGTAAAAGAGTGCAAGGCGCACCATGATTTATTTTAAGAGCACCACGGGCTCTCACCCGTGCAAATTGTAAAGATAGATGGGTAGTAGGAAGGAAGTTAAGAAGATAGGAGGACAATGGGAAAAAGGGCCTATGCCACAACCGGCCATGTAAAAAAGGGGATAGGGGGATGACCGCCCAAAAGGGATTTAGGATTTTGTATATAAAGTTGAAAAGTGAATGAGAAGCTCATTCTTGTGTGTAGCCAAAAGTGGCTCTCTTCTTCTTCTTCTTCTTCTTCTTCTTCTTGAGCTTGTGCTTTAGAGAGGGAGTGTGAGAGTGTGAGGGAGTGAGTGTGTGAGGGTGAGGGACCATGGTGGAGAAGCTCTCCATCTTCTCCTCTCTTTATCTCTTATATTCTCTTCTCTTGTCTTGCTCGCAGCAATGGAGCTTGGAGCGTGGAGCTTGAGGATCAAGCTCGCTTGAAGCTTGCACTTGGATCATGGAGCTACCAAAGTGCTCAGGAGAGGAGGCAACTCCATCGAGCATGGAGGTAAGCTCACTACACTCATAGAGATAGATAGCACATTGGCTATGTGAGAGGTAGCCATTAGTGCTCGGCTTGAAATGCTTGAATAATAAGCAAAACGTGGGTCTTGGCGGTTGAGCGTGAGCTCGCCTCTATACATAGACTTGCTTCTATGCAAGTTGTAACATTTCCCAAAGATAAGTTACAAGACTCATAATTGATGTGAGGATTGTGGCCATGCAAGGTTTACACACATTTTCCTAGACTGTCCAATTAATCTAAGGTGTGTGCATTAGTTAAGAGAGGACTGGTCACAAGCCATGAAATAGGTAGAGTGTCCAACTTTGAGTGGAAACCCTAACTATAAGTCTGATGTATAATAGCCAAAAAAGTGAATAGAGACCTTGTTCTTATGTGTGCAACTTTAAGAGCACCCATTCTGTTGCTTCTATCTCATCCTCGTGCACAATTTGCTGACATCAAGAGGGAGTGAGTGAGAGTAAGATCTTGAGTGAGGGACTTGGAGAGTGAAGCTCTTCTTCTCTTCCTTCTTCCTTCTCTTTTGCCCCTTCTTCTTCCATAGCTCGAGGGCGGGGCGAGTAGGGGGGTGCACTAAGAAGTACAATAAGAGTTTGTGAGATTGAGAGTGTGTGAGAGAGTGAGAGGTTGTTGGAGAAGCTTTTCTCTATATCTTTCTTCTTCTTTTTCTTCTCTATATTTTCTCTCTTTAGAGTTATTGTGGAATGGATTTCATTTGAAGGAGTGGAACTGTGGCTTGAGGGGCATTATATGAATCACAAGGCCACAAACAAAACCTTCCATTGCATTTGGAATAGAATGTATGAAGATAAGAAGATGAGTCCCCTCTCAAGTCCTTTAGGTTTCTTGTTTGCATAACAAGTGCAAGAAGTGAGCAATTGGGTGAGAAGTCCTTGAGCCATTGCATGGCTAAAACTCTTGAAAGAATAGGAGTCTTTTCAATGTCCCATCATTAAGTGTGAGCATCAACACCTAGAATTGGCACTTCAAGAGGTTCAAGGAGAGTTCATATTCTTAACATTTTCCAAAGACCATTCTTAACTTGTTTAGGTGTTCTATTAAACTAGAATAGATAGATTATCCATGAATAATTCTAGAAATTGTCTCAACATCTCCTTAAAAATGGTTCTCATGAGACCTAGAAAGCTATAGGCACACTAATGAGTCCAAATGACATGACTATATAAGGAAAAACCCCCAACAATGGTAAACATATCCTTGTGCACGTCTTATGAATGGACTTGCACTTGATTATTACCTAAAAATACATCATGAAAAACTATAAGGTCCATTTTCTACCATGCATTATAGCATCTACTTATTGTGGAGTAAATAATAGTTGTCCTTGTTCCTTCTTCTATTTATCTCTTGTGATTCATACACAGTAATATCTTACCATCCTTCTTTACTCACTATTAGTGAAACCTAGTTGATGTGCTCGATTTCATTAATGGACTTGATTATTTGGAGCTTAACCAGCTTTTTTCACATAACTTCCATATTCCTTGCATTCACATGATATGACCTTTGCTAGAACTACATGACATTGGGAGCCATGGAGATTGCATGTATAATTATGCTAGGTGGTATTTCCTTAAGCTCCATATAATTTCAATCAAATACATTTGACAACTTCTTTAGAAGGGCCACCAAGTGTGCCTCTTCTTTTATCATAAGGTTCTTAATTATATAAGTGAGCTTGAGTGATTCTTCCTCACCTGCCAGGGGTTTAGAGTTTAAGGTTTAGGTTCCTTGACCTTCATAAGTCCTTCAATTAGTTTGTTGGACATTAACTTGCACATTTCATCTAGCATTACTGTTTGGTTCTTTTTTCTTGTCTAGCACTCCCAAGTACTCTAATAATCCTAAACCAAACCCATTTGTTTCATTTAGCTTCATTGTCTAGATCATAGCACATGTTTAAAACACAATATATGGTGCAAAGGAGAGATGGTTGCACTCATAATAAGGAAGCGCTAGGAAAAAATCACATGACATATGATGGCACCACATCATCATTCGAGGACCTAATTAGGAATTGATACAAAGTAGGGTAGGAGGTAAGGGATGGATTAAAAACATCACCAGTCACCATTATGAGGAAGTGATGAGAGATCATAGGGGAGTAAGTGTTTCTTAGCTAATGGCTTTTGTAATATACTACTTGGTACCTGCTAATGAACAAGTATGTTAGTGTATCTAAAAGTGTGTTTATGTTATGCATTTTGCAAACTCTTGAACTGCTTGCTACCTACTAACATTGTTCATGATTACACAAAAAATAGTCATGTTGTGTACTTACTAGTAGGATAGTAACCCTAGTAAGCACTTCTTGTTTGATCATTTTAGTCGTGCATTGCTTACTGCCTATTGAGCACTTGTATTAGTATCGTGATCGACCTAGTTACACTATCATAGTCTAAAACATAGGGGTTTTGTTAGTACTTTGGACTACATACTAGTTTCCAAAAGAATCTTAGTACTTTGGACTACATACTAGTTTCCAAAAGAATCCCTAGTTACACTAGCTTAATCTGAAACACTATGATTTTAAATATACTTTGGACTACATACTCAAAGGTATACATACTAAACATTGATGCTTAATCATAATCTGTATTGTATCCATGGTTTTATCCAATATTTGTATTCTAGCATTCTACAATAGTAACTAAGTATTTATGTAATGGTAAATTAATTATGTGGATAGATATTGGTTAATATATAATAGTTAGGAATAAATTAACGGCAGAGTATTAGTTTTTCTACAATCTTCCATAATAGTGTGTAGGCATCAGGAAACGTTCCCTTGATTGGCAAAACATTCTCTAGATAATGGGTTTGGGGGTTTGCCACCTGCTACTTATTATACACTTGACAAAATAAAGCCATGTCAATACATAGGTTACTACCTTTTTCACACCTTTCATATATTGGCCCAAAAAGTATTATTGCTATCAAAATTATATCCCTATTAATTTAGACCTCAAACTGAGTGCCTCATAGTTAATGGATTTTGTATTGCATTGCTTACTACCCATTGATATATAGGTGTATCAATGCATCTAAAAGTGTGTTCATGTTTTGCTTCCTATTGACTCTTGTACTACTTGCTACCTAATGCACATTGTTCATGATTTCTCAAATAACAATCAAGTTGTGTAGTTCTTATTGGTAGATAATAACCCTAGTAAGCTCTTCTTAGTTTGATAGTTTCAATAATGCACTACTTGCTACTTACCTTTGAGCAATTGTATTGTTATTTTGATTAGCTTTGTTGTACAACTACAGTTTGATCTTCACATGAGAAGGTAAAGGACAACTAATAGACTTAACATCCTACATATGAAACCGCTCAAGGACCTTCTGGGTGTACTCCTTTGTGAGTAAAGGAGCCCCTTAGAGAAATTATATATAATGCACATCCACAAATGTGTGAGACTTGGCTCATCTCCTTCATCTCCCTCAAAGCTCTTCTTGATCTGACCTTTCAAGGCATCTAGCCCATCATATAGAGTATCAAAATCATAAGGCTACCACTGCGGGCCTTCTTCGTGTATAAACACAAATCCATGTCAATATGGATATATCTCTATGAGGGTATGAAAGCATCAAACTCGTGGTACCACTCCCTAGGTGTCTTCTTAAGGCAATGAAGGCTCTTTCTCAACTTGAATACTAAGTGTTTTGTGACTTTTTCTCAAATCCCTTAGGTTGCCACATTTAAATCTCATCATGCAAGTCCCTAAGTAAGAAAGCTATCTTGGCATCCATCTAATAGAGGTCCAAATCTAGTTATGCGACCAAAGCCAATAACAAGCATAGGGTTGTCATCTTGACTACAAGACAGAAGACTTCACCAAAATCAACACCATGCTCCCGCTTAAAACCCTTAGTAACCAATTTGGTCTTGTAGGTGGACTAGGCACATCCAGGGGTACTTTTCAACCTGTGCATCCACTTACATGGCAAAGTATCCTTTCTACTAGGCAAAGAAACCAAATCCCAAGTATGTTTTTTTAATAGTGAGTCATACTCTAAATGTTTTTATAATAGTGAGTCATACTCTAATTGATAGGCTGTGGGAGCTCTCGCTCGACCACCAAGACCCATAGGCCTCTTATTGTTTCAAGCCTTTTGAGGAAAGTGCAATGGCTACCTCTCACATAGCCATGCACTCTCCCACACCTACGAGTGTAGTGAGCTTGCCTCCATGCTCCATCAAGTTGCCTCCTCCCTCAAGCAAGCTCAAGCAAGCTCAATCCTCAAGATCTAAGCTCCATGCTCCATTGGCGTATGCAAGAAGAGAAGAGAAGAGAAGAGAAGAAGGAGAAGGAGAAGGATAAGGAGAAGATGGAGAGCTTCTCCACCACAGTTCCTCACCCTCACACACTCACTCCCTCACACTCCCTCTCTCAAGCACAAGCTCAAGCAAGCAAGAACTGTTGGGGGTAAAGGCGCCTCTGCCTAGCCGCCTGTGTATTACTACACTGACAGTCACCACCACTGCACATTGCACGTGGCGGGCACCCGTCACCGTCACTTTATTCTTTATTCTTTTAGTGACAGTTTGAATAAAGGAAGACCCGGTCACACATTGTGACTGTTGGAGTTCCCATTTCTAGTCTCTCCCTTTCTTACTCTTGCTCTCCCACCATAGCTCTTGAGTCCAACCTTCGATCCGTCGATCCCTTTCAACTGGTATCAGAGCTTTGCTTTCCGACTCTTAATCTTGGTTGGTGGCATTCTCAGCATCCCATCAACTCCCTACTTGCATTGGGTCTCCTTCCCAGCAGCCATATCCGACTCCTTCAAGCTCCCATCACTCCTCGGCTTCCCGAGCACCTTTCCAGTATTGTTGGGCACCTTTAGGGCATTACATCAGAGGTATTTGATCATTTTCTTCAGGGTTTACTTCAGTTCTCAAGTCTCATAGGCTGTAAACAAGATTGGCGCAGCCACCATTGAAGCTCCCTTGCTTCATATCTCACTTGCCTTTGAACAAGACTTGCTGGGGCTTGTTTGAGGCCTTCCTATCTCCCTTGCTTCATATCTCACTTGCTTTTGAACAAGACTTACTGGAGCTTGTTTGAGGCCTTCCTTGGCTTTAACCGGACCCCTCGGAAGCTTGGCCATCATTTTTTGTAGCCCCAAGACTAGCATTTACAGTTGGCAGAATCATGCAGCCCTCCCATATGTGTCTTCAGCATTGACAGTCACAATAGCAGCTCTCCCCCTCCATTGGCACTTGGAAAGGCTCCATTTCAAGCATATGAACATGCTTTGATGCTTGGTTTTGATGGTTGATGTGTTGGCATAGCACTTGACTGATTTAACACTGTTTTGGGACTATCATAACAGTCCACAAGCAGTTTATGACAATGTTACACTGACATTTGATGCTACAGCTTGTTTCGCATTGTCATTTGATGCCCGGTTGGTCCCGTTTGATGCTCGGATATTAGGGGAATGTATGCCTATTGTTTGGCAACCATTTGGAGATGATTTTGATGCTGAAATTCTTAGTTTTGAATAGTAAATCACTGATGTACACAGTTGGACTGAAGCCATTTTACTCATGTATGCTTATGCCTATGCTTTTCGGGCTATGTTTCGGGCATATATGGTGATCTATTGACATTTGGGGCTCGACATAGAGCTTGATTTTGATTTGGGATCATTGGTTGAGCTTGAGCTTGCTTTGCAAAGCATTTGGATGCTCCATCTTGGTTGTACTTATGGCATGTATGTTGCTTATGTCTGACCGGTCTTAACATGCTTAGCCTATGCCATTACTATATGCTAGTTACATTGTTTGGGGCCTATTGCTACTGGAGCTTGGCCTTGGCTTGACCTTGGATTCTCGGAGCTTACTTGAGCTATTTATTGGCTTGCCAGAGTTGTATCTTAGGATGTACTTGATGTCTTACATGCTTATGGATGCTACATACGAATGCTCTACCACCTCCAGGTTCGGGATGCACTATGGATGTATTGTCTTGGACTTATGTCGTTGGCACTGTGTCTTGCCTTGGTTTGAGCTCTTGAGATCGTACATACGGCTTTTGTGCCAGTGGGAGCATTCTTGAATGCTTATCAGACATTGAGCAGGCGATGCCTTTCTGTATTGAGCAGTTACATGCTATTGAGCAATTACAGAAACTTGAGACTTTGGGATTTCTTACCATTTGGGATGATACATTATATGTCTTGTTTCACAGTATGCTTATGAGCTGAGTCTCAGATTTGGATCCGTATCTTTGTGAGCTGACACCTACTTGTGTCAAGTTTTGGTAGTGGCAGGAACACTTTGCCCCGTTGACTGGGGGGTGTGCCTACTCACTGGCAAATGTTTGTATGACATACTTGGGTGTTGGATTCATGCTTATCGACCGTCATATGCTTACGCTATACCCGCATGATGCCGGCTTTGGTCTTGGCAGTATCTGATTGCCTTGGGATCCGATTTTGGCATTGTTAGCTCTCTTTTACTAAAATCTGAAATTTATTACAGCAAGCATATATGTATGGACTGACATGGATTTTTCATGCTGAAACACTCTGAAATGATGTACTTTCACTAGTACTTGGTGGACAACAGCTTTGGTTCCACTTTCTTTGCCATTTTTCCTCGATTTTGGTGATTTTTTTGTCATTTTCTACAGAAACAACAAGCAATTTTGAACTGTCTACAGTCTTCTAGCCTGCATTATGACGAGTTTGTCCACTGATCATGCTTTTTTCAACATCACTAAGCTTGATGGTATGAATTAATCTTATTGGAAGAGCCAGATTTGGCAAGTGTTGGTGCAGAAATCGCATATCAAACCTTTGAGGTTAAGCGGGCATCTGCCTGCAACTATGCCAGACGAGGAATGGCTTGAGCTTGATGAGTTATGCAAGTCCACTATTGTATTGTCTCTCACAGAATAGGTTCACTATAATGTCATTGAGGAAGAATAGAGTGCATGGCAATTGTGGAAAACGATCAAGAATCTCTATAATAAGAAAAGTCCAGCGAGTCAGATGTATTGGCTGAAGCAGCTTATGGATCTGCGCATGAAGGAGAATGTGACTATGTCTGCTCACTTGAGCCAGTTCCATGCTATACTCAAGAACTTGACTTCGCAGGACATCACTTTTGCAAAGGATGTCACTCCTCTTTTCTTGCTTGGTACTCTTAATGAGTCATGGGATGTATTCCGCACTGCATTATGTGCCTCTACTGCTACCTTGAAATTATCTGATGTTGAGAGTGCTCTTTTGCAGGAAGAGGTTAACCGTAAGAATTTGGATGCCTCTCGTGTGTCTTATGCTATGACAGTTAGAGGCAGGAATGATGGATATGAAAAGCATGGCAGTGGTAGTGGCCGTGGACAGGATTCTCAAAAATCTCGGTCCAAGTCTCGTGGGAAGTCACGTAGCAAATCCTGTGGCAGGAATGCAGATGTTACTTGTCACCATTGTGGAAAAAAGGGCCATATTAGGCCACAATGCCATGAATTGCACAATGAAAGGCGCAAAGATAAGAAGAAAGACAAAGTGCAGGATAAGTCTTCTGATCGTAGCATAGTGCCTACAAAGTCTAGTGTTAAAATTGAAGAGTTCAATGTTATGCAGCCTGAGAATGTTGTTGATGATGATTATATCCTAGCAGCCTCTCTAGTGCTTCGCAGATAATAGAGATATAATCTATGTATGCACAGTGTTGGCTCTTGGACTCAGGTGCGTTCTTTCATGTGACACCTTGCCTCGAGAGTGGTTTCATTCATACCTTACTGTTTCAGGTTCTGTGCGCTTGGGTGATGATAGCTCTCTTGATATTGTGGGCATTGGTGATATTAGGCTGCAGTTTCCTTCTGGCAGCAGTTTTGTTATGCAGGATGTATGTCATGTACCTGCTTTGATACGTAGTCTCATGTCAGCTGGACAACTTGATGACGCAAGATATCATGTATGTTTTGGAGACATTGCATGGAAGATCACTCGTGGCAGACTTGTGATTGCGAGAGGTGCCAAGGCTAGCAGTCTCTACCCCTTGATTGTATCAGCTTCTTCCCTTGATCATGTTTTGTCTGTGGGTTCTATCCCACATGTATCTCTTTGGCATGCTTGTTTGGGCCATATGTCTTTGAAGGGAATGAAAATGCTTTCTGGTTTGCAATACTTACCGCCCCTTGATTATGCATGTTTTGATTCATGTGAGCATTGTCTTTATGGCAGGCAGACTAGGTCTATGCATAAGAAGTCTGGTAAGCCACACATGAGTGAGCCCTTGGCATTGGTACATTCGGATGTCTGTGGGCCCATACCTTGTCAGTCTATGGGGCCCGTGATGGTTCTTTATTGATTTTGGTACTCTATGTGGATGATATGCTAATAGCAGGGAAAGCTCATGATGAGCTAGATACTCTCAAGGCTCAGCTCAAGAAGAGCTTTGAGATGAAAGATCTGGGACATGCCACTCACATACTTGGTATGCGCATTACACACGACAGGCATCAGGGACTCCTCTACTTGTCACAGAGGGAGTACATTCATAAAGTCCTTGAGCGCTTCCGCATGCAGGACGTAAAGCCTATTGGCTGTCCATTGCCTTCTTATGTGAAGGTATCACAGGCTGATTGTCCGCAGATAGATGAGCAGAGAACCGAGATGGCCAAGATTCCCTATGCATCCGTAGTGGGCAGTCTTATGTATGCCATGATAGCCACTCGTCCAGATATTGCCTTTGCAGTTGGTGTTGTGGCACGCTATATGGCTACACCTGGCAAAAAGCATTGGGATGCCGTGAAGGGTATCATGAGGTACTTGAAAGGCACTGCAGATATGTGCATATGCTATGGCAGTCAAGATACAGGAGTCGTGGAGTACACTGACTCTAATTATGTAGGACATGCAGATAGTAGGAAGTCCACTTCTGGCTATGTATTCACATATGCTAGAGGTGCTGTTTCTTGGATGTCCAGGGTGCAGAAATGCACGGCTCTTTCTACTACAGAGGCCTATTGGCTTGCAAGGAGGCCATTTGGTTGGGTCGTTTAGTTGTTGACCTTGGTATTGATGATATCCCTACACTGCATTCCGACTCTATGAGTGCTATTCAGTTAGCCAAGAATCCGATCTTCCATGCGAAGACAAAACACATTGAGGTGAGGTATCACTTCATACGTGGGGTTATTGAGGACAAGTCTGTTGATCTTGTCAAGATCTCGACTGACCAGAATCCTGCAGATCTGCTCACGAAAAGCCTCTCTACAGAGCGCTTTGCCTTCCTCAGGAGGTTGATGGGCGTGGGATGAGATGACGCCTTTTCTCATCCTATTGTACATGTGTACATGTTGTACTGTCTTTTCTTTTCTTTTTCTTTTCACTCCTCACTAGGGCAGATTCGCCTTTAAATGGGAGGTTGTTGGGAGTAAAGGCGCCTTTGCCTAGTCGCCCGGGTATTACTACACTGACAATCACCTCCACTGCACATTGCAGGTGGCGGGCGCCCATCACTGTCACTTTATTCTTTATTCTTTTAGTGACAGTTTGAATAAAGGAAGGCCCGGTCACACATTGTGACTGTTGGAGTTCCCATTTCTAGTCTCTCCCTTTCTTGCTCTTGCTCTCCCGCCATAGCTCTTGAGTCCAACCTTCGATCCGTCGCTCCCTTTCAAGAACAAGAGGGAGAAGAAAATGAGAGCTAGTTTTGGCCACACACAAGAATGGGCTTCTTCATTCACTTTTGCCTTTTTATACATGCCCTATTCCCCTTGGGTGCCCATCCCTTTTTTACATGACCGATCATTTTAGCCTAGGTCCTCTTTCCCTATTCCCTTCCTATTTACATTGTTCCTTCACCCATGGTCTACATTTATAAATTGCACAATAGGGAGCCTGGTGCTCTTTTACAAAGATTTAGAGCGTGCTTTTATATTTAAAATACATCTTTCCTCTTTTGCACTTGCCCTAAACTTTGAAGGTTGCCCTTACGCTTTTGGCCTATTTTCCTTCTATTTCTTCAATTGGGCCACCTTTTTCCATTTTTCCCTACAGCTTTATAATTTTCTTTTTTGCTTTCTTTGCACTGGGGTTAACAATGGCCCTCTCCCAAGACAAGTGAAAGTCCCATGGCACTTGCTGGCACTTGTTGATGAGGACTCAAATGGTTGAAGGGTTGCCATGTGGGTCGATGATGGGGCTTTGTGGAGATTGGTCGTGGAGAAGAAGCATCACAAAATGGAAATGAGGTTGTGGAGGTCGAGAGTAGATTGAGTGGGTGATGGGGACCTCCAAAGTCAGTGGGGGGATTATCAAATGTACCTAAAAAGGAAAGGGAAGTGCACTACCTAGGGGGTATGCCTACCTCACCATGCAGTGCAGGGCGTCCATTGTGCCAGTGAAATTGGGAGTTGGGTCGAACCTCATGGAAGCCTATGTTGTTGTCCCACACTTGAGGACCCAATTTGTGTACAAGGGAGGTGTTATGGGTGTGACTTAGGGAGACAAGTCTAACTGTAGATGAGCGCAAACTCCCTAGGTGTGTCCTACCCTTAATGTGCCCTAAAGTGTGAAGTGGGGGGAATGGGAGGGCTAGGGGGTTAGGCACGGAGTCAGTCAATCGAGGCCAATGAACGCACCCAACTTGAGAACCCCTAGGTGCAATATTTGTGGCACACTGACATTACATGTGGGAAATCTCGTTGTTCTTGTCCTTTTGCTTCGTGTGGGTCTTTTCTTTGTTTTCTCTTTTCTTTTTCTTTTCCTTTTTCTTTCCAGCACGCTAGACATAATCCTAATGCTCTTTATTAGTTATATTTCGAGGGGGCCTAAGAAATTTGCTAAGGAATGCATGGCTTTACATATAGCCATTTGCTCTTTTGAGTGTACTTGTGGCTATAAGATCGGCTTGGTCCTACGCTCATTCTTCCCGGCTCTAGTGGCTCCTTGTTGAGGTAGCTGCATTTGCCGTTCAAGCTCCCCAAGCCCTAGCAAGGAGAGTTCATGTGTAGTTAGGCCAGCTAAGATTAGGTGAGCACATTGCTCCTCTACTCCCAAGCCAGTGCTAGGCTTGGGTGCCTTAGCATGAAGTCCATCCTGCAACACCCTCCTTGTTAGCTTTAGCTTTATTCTGAATTGTTCCAATGTCTCATCTTTTCCCGCTACATAATATTCAATATTGTGCTCAAGAATGCGCATTTTTGCTCCAACATTCTTGTCTCAACAGTCGCGTCTCTACTTTCTGCCAAGAGACATTCACTCTTGGAATGGGCCAACTTATAGGCTAAGTCATTGATTATGTTTTTGTCACGTTTAGCAACCACTTGTGTGAAGGGTTAGTCTTGGCACTTAAGTGATGCATTTTTTTTCTCTTGTGGACCTGTTGGACATTGGGAGTGTCAGGTTGAGTTGGTCTAGGGCAGTTGGTTGAGGTTTCGGTCAATAGACTTGTTGAGGCTCTATGAGTTTGAATCAAGTGGTTTGTCAGTCCTCACTAGCTTACCATTTTGTGGAGATGGGCTGGAGGGCATAGATGGAGGGACACACATACTGCTCGTAATCTTGGGCAATCAAATCTAATTGTTGCCTTTGTGGTAGTCATAAGCATGCACCAAGTCTTTGGGCACCCATCGTAGGGCTTGACCGTTCATTTACTTCGGTAGCACCAGCTTCATATCCTAGGCCTAGGGCATGAGGTCCTGTGGTTAGGGGTTTGTGTGGTTTGGCTTCTAGGCGACTGCAGTTGTCGTTTGGGCACCCATTTGAGCTACTCCTCAATGGTCTTGGATGTGTCTCCTTTGGGTTACGGGCAGTTTGTCTTGGTAGGGTGGGACAAGTCACAACCCCTCTCCTTAGACCTTGCACTAGGTTCCTCTATTGGTGGCACTACGATCATAGATGGAGCTACATTGCCCTTTGCTAAAAGCCATCACTATCTAAAGATTGCCAATGGCAAGGTAAATGCACTATGAGTCATAGTCGACATTGTAGTGTGCTTGTTTTTTGAATGTGCATCCTAGTAGCGATTCCTTTTACCAGTGGCCTTGGTGTTAGGCATCACATAGAAGATCATAGGAAGGCTTTTAGTCTCTATATAGAGACTACTACTTTGCACTTTCCTAGGAGTGAGTAGGACTGCCCCCCAGATGGGCTAAGTTTTGCGTTAGTAGGTTGCAATTGGGGTTGACCAATGAGGGTCCAATGATCATGTGTAAGGATATTACAATTAGCTCCCTCATCAATGAGTGCATCAAAGGCATATGTCATGTGACAAACCAGTGATCAATATGTGCAGGTATGCAGGTGCCACTTATTTCTCGTTCTCTTCCTCAATCTCAGTGATGGTGGCTCATTGAAGGCTCATGTGGTGGGTGTGCTAGTGTTGGTCGATTGCTAGAGCTCTTAGCCATCATGCAGAGTCGTACTAATGGTGGGACCCTACTCTTTGGTAGCTGAGATGGTATGACTTTGTGGGACTTACCGACTTCCTTGACAGCCTATTTATAATCCTCCTCTTCATCTAAGAATGGCAAATCAATGGTGGCTAGCACATGCATCCAATCCCACTCATCCTCAGGGCAAGATATCCTTTATTAGTGGCCCATGGGAATTGATGACTTATGAGTCTCCTTTCAACATAGTGGAGATGGCATCTAGGTCAACTAGAGTGGTCTTCCAAGTATCCATCTCAACTCTCACGACTTCCGATCTGTTGTTACCTAGGAACATTAGATCGTTGCCCTAGTCTTTTATCACGTGTGTTTCGCATCTAGGGCTGGCCTAACAGGATATCATAATCCACTCCCTTCATAAGTATGAAGTTCACCGAGAATTGGATTCCCGCTATCTTTAGTGGCCATTCCTTTAGGACTTCGAAGGGTATAACCTTCATTCCATTTGCTAGAGTGATATTGAACCTTGCGATTTCCGTTGATGGATTCCCCCATGCTTGCAAGACTATGTGGCTAAGTACACTAATCCCTGCTCCCATGTCCACTATCCCCTTTCATGCAGTATCTCCTAAGGTAACGATAGATAAGACTACATACATCTCGGTGCCCTCCCAAAAGGCATTTACTTGTGGGGACTTAGACATTGGATTTAGTGTCAGGCTTGGTATGTGTATCATGCCATCATGGTCTAGAAAGTCTTGCAACTTATGATAATTATTGTATTCTACCAATTGCTTCAATTCTTGCCAAAGTGCAGAGTTTTACCTAAGTAATTCTCCCAACGACAATGTCACAAAGTTGTTATGAGTGTGATTAACAAGTTGCCATCCATCTTTCCCTCCTCAGCTTCATGGACTCCCTGCCCATGTTCTTGAACAATTCATATATTCTTGGCCCCCTCATTCTGCCCCTATTGCTATTCATGTCATGGTGTTGTCTCTCCTACCCTCAGATATGTGAGAGAGATTGGTGGGCTCATGGTTGAGAGAGGGAAATATCGTATCGTCTTCTCTCTTCTTTCGTGTGAACAAAAGTTGATGGGCATGGTCTTGTTGTCTTACCATTTCTAGCTCCTATTATAGCACAACAAGCTTCCATTAGTTCATTTGCAAGATCATTTTCTCTATAAGAAGACAAAGGGATTGTAACCCAATTTTCACTTCAAGGAGTTTATTTATTCCAAGCAAGCATTTCCTCCTTATTCTTTTTAAAGTATAAAATCACTTTTCAATTTTAAGGTTCCCTTATTGCTTCATTTCCTTTTCGTACTTGTTTTGTTTGTTTTTTGGTGTTTTGATTTTTAATTAAATTTCACCTTATTCCCTTCCCATGGGAATGATGTGAATCCTTTCGAGGATTATGGTTGAAGGGTTAAGGGCATTCAATGCCTGCTCAAGGTGCCTCATTTTTGCATGAGCCAAGCATAGAAGTGTGGGTTGTACTGCAAGGAAGCATAATGGTCCATGTCGATGGGTCAGATGCCTACTTGAGTGATCTAGGTGAGGACATCCATTAGGAAGTCACCAAAGTCGATTCTACTAATCTCATCCTCAACTATAGATTCGACATCTTGAAGGTGAGCTTGTGCATCTTTTATCCACTTCTTGTCCTTATCCACAACCATCATAGTTGTTGGTTGGGGTTAGGGTACTCTCCAACCTTAGCACTTCCCTTCTCTCTCGTCTTAGGAGCAGATGTTTCTGCTTCGATATCCATGACCTATTTTCCCTTGGTTAATGTGGTCTCACTCTTGGTTTGAGCGTTAATTTTGCCTCAGTTCTCTTTTTCCTTCATAGTTGACTCTCCTTGCCTATGGAGGATGCATCCAAGTTGCTAGGTCCAAGTAGTGAGATATTGACCTACTTCGTTTGAGCTCATGTCATGGCATTTAGGGGAATAGGTGTAGCATTGTTTCTATGTGACTCGACACAAAAGACTTCGAATGACACAGATGGTAAGATTTTTGAGCTGGTGGAGGGCTTCCGCCTAGGACATTGGTGAACAAATGTGTGACTCCGCATTCAGGGCACCTCAAGTCATCCTTCTCTCTATTTGCTTGCTCCTTTTCAAGGCATCTAGATGAGATGTGTCTTGGGTGACTACAAGTTCAACATGCGATGGGTTCTAGGTTTTGTCCTCCTAGTCCTCTGCCTCTTCCCCTATCCAATGCCATCAGTGACATTGGTCTAAAGTCCATCAAGATGGGATTTCCCTCTTCATCGTACGAGATGTAAGGGTTTACATATGCTTCGTCTTCATTCGGGTCCTCTATATACTATATTAGAGATTTGCTTGGTGGATGGGTCACAATGGGTCCAGATGGTCTAGGTATCCCTATGGGGTTGATGTCCATCCTAGGGATAGCTGGCTTTGAATCATTGGGTGCTAGGAGAGCCAGTGGAGTCCCCCCTTTCGAAAGGTTGCAATCTATTCCCTAAGTAGTAAGGCTAGTTATAGGCTGTGAGTATGACAATCCCCTCAATATTCAATAATGCGCATCATGACCAAACCTACCACAATTGGTACAAGTTCTAGATCTAGGATCCATACACTCAGTCAGAAGGTCGTTTTCTCTGCAATGCACACATTGCACGTGAGGTCATTCGGGCCTTCTCATTATCTCTTGAAGCCTAGCTAACTCTAGCTTCACATTCACCAACTCTTGGCCCTGGTCGACACTCTTTCCCTTGTCTTGGGTGCTTTGGTCAGATCTTTCACTAATAGTTGTAGCTCTTTCTGAGGTTCTAGAGGTGGTGTTGTCTTGGTTTTTGGGTCTTGAGCTCCTCTCCTTGAGTAGGTAATCCACTTATATGGATTCTTCAAAGACCTTAGCTAGCATGTCCATTTGCAGGTTTGAGTTGCTCACCAAGGCCTTGTAAATCTCTTCGCTTCGGATTCCGCTTATGAACATAGTGGAGTGACCACTTGTTCGCTAGATTGCTTTGCAGCTAGGATTCTCTTAAAGAGACTCCACACATAGGTGACGTAATCTTGAATATCCTCCTTGTCCTTTTGATAGCCGTTCATCAACCTAACAATGAGGTTGTCAGAGTATCCTGCCTTAGAGAATTCTTAATGAAGAGACTATTGAGGCTATTGAAGTTATTGCATTTGCCACTGTCTAGACTAGTGTACCACATTTGTCCTTTGTCTCCTAGGTAGAGTCTGAAAGCTTGTGCATATTGAGCAAGGTCCGTGAGGCTATTAGCCTTGCATACTTACTTAAACTACTCCATAAAGCTATTTAGGTTGTTATTGGGTTGACACTTGTCAATTTGCTTAGCAACCATAGGTATCTTGGTTTGGCTCTTAGAATTCTAGGTGATTCCTAGTCGTGCTAGCAACAAATTTACCGAGGCTACTCCACTCTATTCAACAGATGTGTTATCTAAGAGTTGCTTTCTGAGAAGCTCACACAGCGTAAGATCATCCTCTAGTGCTCTCTCCCTCTTAGCATTTGATCCTATCCTATTTCGGTTGGCGAACATGCTAAGACACATTGGACTTCATGTATTTCTATCTTTGGCCTCATCTTTTGAGCTCATTGCTCTTAATTTTAGGCAGTTATGCCATGCAGTGCTTTCTATGTCTTGCCTCATCTTTGAGCTCATTGCTCGTGATTATCGGCAGCTATGCCTTACAGTGCTTTCCTTGCCAACTTCTGCTCTTCCTCGATATATTGGCTATGATGTTCTCAATAGGTCTACCGTGATGCTCCATTTTAGTTTGTAGGTCATACCAAGTTATCAATTGTTGGATGTGAACTGGGAATTCTCGCAAGTCAAGCTCGACATGTTACTAGGTTTCTTGAGCAACTAGGGTGTCAATCAAATTGATCAAGTCATGTAGAGCTACATCCCTAATTGTCCCTGTCGTTGTTGCTCCCCAACAACTCAACGATTCAAGTGTCTCAGTATTAGGTGATTGGGGTCCTTGGCCACTACTCAATGTTTAGGGGGTCTCCTCGTACTAGTGGGTTCATTCAACTTATCTTATCTTGGGTGAATTCCTTGTCATTTAAAACAATATTCAATGTTATGAGCACTCAGATATACTAGTGGTGTGCTCCTCAAAGTGCTCTATGCGAAATCAGGCTTTCAACTTTTCTAATGTGCATCAAATGTTTAATTAATGTAGTGTGTGAATTCAGTGGAAACAATACAGTGCAACGCACTCTTGTCCTAATCCTTTCATGTGGGTGATAGCCACTCTAGCTAGTTCGTTCTGGTCTCTACAGTGTTCTAGACATGTGGACTGAGGGGTAGCAAGTGTTTGATCAATTAATCCATGTCTCTATCGAGACACTCCAGTCCGAGTGGCCTATCTAAGTGGCTTGTCCGAGTCTGAGTGGAATGTTCGAGTCCAAGTGTCTTGTCCAAGTGGCTTGTCCGAGTTCGAGTAGCCATCTATGGTTCATCCAAATGGATTGAGAACTCAGATTGTCTAAGCTGTGGTGGGACTCGGACGACTGTGGATCCATCCGAGAGCGGCATTAAAAGTTCCAAAATGATGAAAATCTTGTCGAATCTCACACGCACCTTGATCAATCTTTCATCTACAATCCTAGGAGCAATCATTCAACATGAAGGCACACTCAGAGCTTACTTGAGGGGCTCGAAGGTGTGGTGATGAAAATTGCCAAAGGAGACGAAATGGTTTCCAGCCCTGCAGCTCTCTCTCTCTCTCTCTCTCTCTCTCTCTCTCTCTCTCTCTCTCTCTCTCTCTCTCTCTCTCTCTCTCTCTCTCTCTCTCTCTCTCTCTCTCAAGCTCTCTCTTGACTGAATGCACACAACAGAGCTCTCTCTCTATTCTCTTGGCTTCTTAAACCTCCCTTTGCTCATTCTTTTACCTCCCTCTTCTCTCTCTTTGCTGTGTTAATGCCTTGAAGCCCTCTTTTTCGTATTTTTTCCAAGTTTTGGGCTTGCTATTATAGCAAAAACCCTACTATATGTTTCTCTGTTTTCCTTGTTTTTTCCTTATCTAAATGCATCCAAATCACAAGCAACTACTCACACTACTCTGATCCACTTACCTAAATCCAAAAAACTAGAAAAACTTACTTGCAAAGAAGATCAAATACCTATTTAGCTCCCTTGCTTCCTACCTATCTCGAGCACTAATTCGGGGCAAATCCTACTTCAATGTCCGTTTAGAGCATGCAAGCACTCAAAGCTTGAATCCATTGGTCCCCACAATGGAAACAAAATGTAGGAGCTCTTGCTTAACCACCAAGAACCACGGACTGATTATTGTTTCAAGCATTTCAAGCCAAGTGGAATGGCTACCTCTCACATAGCCATGCACTCTCTAACACCTACGAGTGTAGTGAGCTTACCTCCATGCTCCATCAAGTTGCCTCCTTCCTCAAGCACTCCAGTAGCTCCACCATCCAAGGTTGCGCTCAAGCAAGCTCAATCCTCAAGCTCCAAGCTCCATGCTCCAATGCCACACACAATACAAGAGAAGAGAAGAGAAGAAGAAGAGAGGAGAATCTGCTTCTCCATCATGGTTCCTCATCCTCACACACTCACTCCCTCATCCTCAAGCACAAGCTCAAGCAAGCAAGAACAAGAAGGAGGAGAAGAGGAGAGCTAGTTTTGGCCACCCACAATAATGATCTTCTTCATTCACTTTTGCCTTTTTATACATGCCCTACTCCCCTTGGGCGCCCATCCCTTTTTTACATGGCCGGTCATTTTAGCCTAGGTCCTCTTTCCCTATTCCCTTCCTATTTACATTGTTACTTTACCCATGTCTATCTAGGTTTACAAATTGCATAGGAGGGAGCCTGGCGCTCTTTTACAAAGATTTAGAGTATGCTTTTATATTTAAATTGTGTCTTTCCTCTTTTGCACTTTTTGTGAACTTTTAAGGTTGCCCTTGCACTTTTGGCCTTTTTCCTCCTATTTCTTCAATGTTGGGCCACCTTTTTTCGCTTTGCCCTACGTCTTTTTAATTTTCTTTTTTACTTTCTTTACACTAGGGTTAAGAATGGCCCTCTCCCAAGAGGGACTATCACCTTTGTGCATGGCCTCACCATAGGTAAGAGTCTCACCAGCATCTATCACCATAACATAATCCATATAGGATGCAAAGCGATTAGGCTAATATCTATCTCTAGTAGACCACCATAAAACAAGCTGTGGGGCATATATCTCTTGTCTATCATCATGCTTTTGGGCCATGAAGCATTAGCTGTTGTAGATTATCTAATTGGCTATATAATAACATGAGGCTCCTCCTAAAATATCACCCTACATACCTCAATAATCTGCTCATGTTGCTTATGCATTTTCTCCTCATGGAAAACAAAATCATGGCTGTGGATGACCTTCCAAACCTGTGGATCCCATAGGTGATAGCCCATGCACTCAACTATACCATTCTTGGGTGGGTGTACAAAGCAGTGATCAATTGATGCTTAATACCCATCTCACCACAAAATTGCTCAAAGTCTTTAGATATATACTTACCCCCATTATCAAATCATAGGCATATAAGCTTATATCTAGATTGGTTTTCAACAAAAGTAAGCCGACGCTAAAATGTCGCCAAGGTATCCAATTTCTACTTTATAGGCTATGCCTGATTCTTATGCAAGAAGTCATCAATGAAACTAACAAAATGCTCCACATCACCTAACAACTTGCAGGGCATATGTCCATAAATAACATAATAAACAAGATCCAGAGGCTCACCCATCTGTATAATGCCATACTTTTTATGTGAATTACTAGTTTACCTACCATAAAGACAATGATCACAAGATTCAAAGCACTTATAGTCAAGGAGCGAAATATACTACAAATGGGTAAGCATTTTCATTCACTTTAATGACATGTGCCCAAGGTGGCCATAATGATACATATACTAGTGCAACCATTGCCAAAACATGGTCTATAGGCCCAGATACAAGCAAGGAGTAAAGAGTACTAGACTTGGCACTTCGTGCCAAGACAAGATTCCCATCATAAGCTTCCATGAGCAATCACCAAAAGATATAACATAACCTGCATCATCCAACTATCTACAATCTAAAGTAGGCTTTTGGTCAAAGCAAGAACATGGTATACATCATGCAAAGTAAATATAATACCTGAAGGAAATTGTAGCCGGGCATCTCCAATGCTAATAATATCCAAGGCCAATCTAACAAATCATGTCATGTTGCAATAGGAGTGGAACCACTCTCAATGAGGGGTGATATGAAATGAAGCCCCTTAATCAATCAGCTAACACTGAGCATAGGTAGACAAGGTATCAATCAAGAGCTACAAAGCATCAAGAGAAGAAGCTACAAGTATGTATTCATCATCAGAATCAATTTGCATGATATTAATCTCTTCAATCTTGACACTGGACTTGCTACGGATAATGCTGCAATCATCATTATTTTCCTTCACTTTATCCTTCCCTTTTCTTTGCGCATGTCATCATGCATTTTATGGTACTATGGCCAAATGTGACCCTTCTTTCCATAATAGCAACAAGACAATGCGAACTTACGGCCATGGGACTTATTGGGAGATTATCTATGTGACTGAGAATGAGACTTCTGAGAGTCTCTCCCATAGCGGTCATTACCACTTCTACCATTACTCCATCTAGCTATCAAAACATGAGAGGTGTAGGAAGCATCTACATTCTTTTCATTAACCTCTTCATTCAAGAGAGCACCCTCTACATCCTTCAATTTCAGCCCATCAATAAACATATTTGCACACAAAGCAGTACAAAATGTGTCCCATGACTCAAGAAATATAATCAACAAGAATAAGGGAGGAAGATTTTCCTTAAATTTAATCCCCTCTGAAGACAAGTGGTTGAAAATAGAGTGAAACTCACTTAAGGGGGAAGACATGGAAGTCCCCTCCTTTATATGAGGTCCATGAGTTGCCAATACATATGAGAGGCAGGGCTCTGCTTATCATAGACATTATGAATCTTATCCCATAACTACCAAGTAGTTTGGCTGTCAAAGATAACATTATAGTAGACCTGCTTAAAGAGTGACAAAATGATTGTAGATTTACCTAGCTCATCTAGTTCGGCCCAATCCTCTGCATCAAAGCTTTTAAGCTTTACACCCTCATGTCTCAATAGTTTAATCTATAAATTGTACACTACAACCAACCAACATTGTGCCTTCCAATAGCTATAATTGGTACCATTCAACTTCTCAATATTAAAGATAGCATTGTCATTCAACCCACTATCCATAATGCAAGAAATGAAAGCGCAGTCCAAGACAAACAAGCTATTGTAAATGATAGCAAAACATGCCAAAATCAAAGCCAATACAATGTCTAGCAGAGGAGAAACAACAAAGAGTAGGGATGTCCACTAATTGCTATTAGATGAGGCCAAGTCAAAGAGTAGGAATATCCACTAATTGCTAGTAGAGGAGAAACAACAAAGAGTAGGGATGTCCATTAACTGCTAGTAGATGACGGTCAAGTCAGCACATCTGCCCTTGTAAAGGGGATGTATAAACTTGCAACTATAGCAAGATGAAATAATGATAGCAGTAAAATCCAAAGCCAAGTGTGAGCAATCAATTAATAAAATCCAATCTATCAATTTCCAGATATATCCTACAAGAGGTGGGATATGTACAAACTACTAACAATCACTAAGCATGCAACCAATACTGAGAACTATCAAACTTAATGTGTAAAAAAGAGATACATCCAAGAGGCACAACTGTCATGCATATAGTGGGTCTCAAGATAACAAAAGAGAGCAATCAAATACATGACTAACTAAGCAAGTGTAACAAAAGCTCAATACATGGCAATGTGAGGTACATGCATCATAACAACAAACTGTTAACAAAGGTAGGTGCCAAGCTCAAAGCATAGATCAAACCAGCCCACTAAGCAATAACTAAATCCAAATAGCAATCGAGATCATATACATAAAACAAGGATCCTAGGGTCTCAATGGAATGAGCTCAAGCCCAACTGCATAAATCCAATGCTCTATGTAACATCCAAAGTAGTGCAAGTAACTCCCATTGGAAGGAAATTGAATGTCAAATGAGCAATGTAAGCTCAAAACATCAAGTACGTGACATCCAAATATCCAAGATACATGAAGCATAAGCCGAGAGCATAAAACCCAATAGATTCTTCAAGCCTATAAGGGCATAATCCATTCAAGTAACAAAGGCATATAGCCACAAGCAATATAAATGTCACCAAGCTCAAAAGCTTTCAATAACATATTCAAGTGCGTAGACCAATGCTAAGCATTAGTACATTGATATGAAGCACTTGAATGACTTCCAAAGCAATAAGCAGTTAGTTTTCCTTGATAAAAGCTTGTTGTTCATTGTATTACAATAGTGAAATCTCTATTAAAATTGGCAAGTGCCACGTGCCACGTGAGCCAAAAGAAGGTTGCGCATGTTTGCAAGAGAAGTAAGAAATATAGGCTTGAAATAGGTGCAATCCACATTGATCTATTATTGCTGGTATCTACTACCAATACTAGGCAAGATGAGGCACAAGGGGAGCTCCAATCGCTCCCAAAGAAGCCTTGGAACAAGCCTTAAGTGGAGGGAAGAAGTTGGGTATAAGGTAGAACTCAATGCATACCTTGTAGGAAGGAGCCATGACTACCCTGAAATGAACTGCTTCAAGTATTTGTGGGCTGAAGCAAACCAAAGGGAAGAGCTCGTTGATCTTAGCTATGATACCAATTGAAGGGAGGAAGCCCACGAGCAAAAGCAATAGCTATGTTGGAAGAAGTAAGAGAGCAAGAGCAAGTGACACCAATTTTGGAAACTCTAACAATCACAAAGTGTGATCGGCCTTTCCTTATTCAAATGTCACTAAAATAATAAAGAATGAAGTGACAATGATGAGCACTTGTCAGATGTAGTGTACACATGTGTGGGTACTATTAGTGTAATGAATACACGAGTGGTTAGACACAAGTGCCTTTACCCCCAATAGTAACATCCCACAAATTGGTACATTGAAGGAGCCATTATTGCATGCAAGGGAACTTGTTGGCTTTGAATAAGTGAATAAAACACCTAAAATATTCTATTTTCCCTTCAGTCAACATAATGCAAGCACGTTTGATGTTAAACTCATCAAGACAATTCATCTCTTACAACTTTGGGGAATTGTCATAGGCCCTAGTTCTTCCTAAAATTCAAATAATGAGCACTCAAGTCCACATCCTTACTCAAATCCAGGAGGAGACAACCATAGATGTGAAGGAAATACCCTCAAGATAGTTCCATCAAGAAGTTGAATGTCCCAAATCCTAAAGCCAAGGGTTCTATGATGCAAGACAAATAGTGCAAAGAGATATAGTGGATCAATGGAGAGGAATTGCACATAGTAAGAGAAACCACATCTTGGATTCTGAGTCACAAGCTGATCCCCTAGAAGCTTAATACTCATTGTAGGACTCCATGAATGAAGTAAGGCTCTAAAGTGAGGAACTGGAATGACAGAAGTTGCATAAACATATGCAATAAGTTTTAGAGCGACCACCCACCATGCAAATCTAATCATCAAAGTTCAAGGGAGAGTGAAAATGTTGAATCATGTGACCATCTCAAGTGTTAAAATCCTTGGAATTGAAGCGTTTAAAGAAGACATTGCATGTTTGACCTTTGATTCTTGCATGTGAGTTGCATTAAAATGAAGTAAAAAGGTCTAAGTGAGTG
Source organism: Lygodium microphyllum (assembly GCF_053477565.2). Taxonomy (NCBI): domain Eukaryota; kingdom Viridiplantae; phylum Streptophyta; class Polypodiopsida; order Schizaeales; family Lygodiaceae; genus Lygodium; species Lygodium microphyllum. The sequence goes on from NC_141152.1 coordinate 13,998,759, forward strand.
CCATTCTTACAAAGATAATTGCATTAGCACTCATTGATGTTGCTTGTGAAAAACTAAGCACCTAGTGTACTATGCACCGTCAACTACACAAAGCGATAAGAAGACTAGTTGCTATTAAAAATGATACAAAACACGTAATGAGTTAAGTTCAAAGGAATCACAAGTCATATCTAGATTAATCAAGAGAAGTCGAGTAAGGAAAAACAAGACCTTGAGGCTAGAAAATAAACCCAACAAATACGATGTAGCAAGAGAAGATGCATAGAAAGATAAAGCTGATTATTGATAGCTATGCATATATTGTTTAATCAAGAATTTGGATTAATTGAGAGAAAACAAGCAAGGAAAAATGAGACCTTGAGGCTACAAAAAAGACCTAACAAATACATTGTAGCAAGAGAAGGAAAATGCATAAAAAGGCAAGGTTGCCCTTATGGTTGAATAGAAACATTCAAGGCTTGAAAGCCTTTCTAGGCTAAAAGTAGCCAAATCAATGGAGCTAAGAGCCCTAAGGCCTTATCAAGGTTATCTTAAACTTTAAGGCCTTATGTCTTACATAATGACCCTAGTAGGTACTCTCTTTCATTTGTGTTCTCCATGCTTAGGCCTAAGAGGCCTTCCTCTCCATTGCATAGCTCAACATTGCCAAGGCTAGGGACATAAGTTCAAAGATTAAGGGCAAGAGGAATTATCTAAACTTTAGCTAACATATAACGCAACTATGAAAAGCCACAAAATTCATACCTACAAGTCATTACTATGGATGAGGAAGAGAATGCCCCTTGTATCAATCAAGCCTTGTTCGGTCTCCTTTGCCCTCATCCACTACACACAACACCAAGTCATGATCTCCCCTTTCTTGTCTTGCATTGTTCTTCTATCTCCACCACCCCACAACTTTTGATTTGCTTGCTTTGGCAAAAAGGACAAATGCTAAAGCCCAACATAAAAGAGCCAAAAGCAAACATGAGTGCTCTACCACTCATAAAGCTACAGATTCATTCCAATCCCCTTGCTTTCCAAACCCCTTACTTGTGATTTTCTCTTTGGTTGCCTTGCAAAAACTAAAGATTCTATATTTTGTTGATTTTGAGCCTTTGAACCTTAATATCTCACACTTTTTATTTTTATAAAAAATCAAAACTCTTAGATCTCTAAGTAAAAATCCAATTCACACCTATGACAAATCAATTGCCTCTCGACTCGCCCTTCCTATGATAATTCAAGCAACATAAATCGAAGCACATACATCTCCCAATAAAAATCTAATTCACATCGATGACAAATCAATTGCCTCTCGGCTCGCCCTTTCTAAAATAATCCAAGTGACATTTCAAAGTGTAAGCTTCTATTCCATACTCAGGGGTTGTACTTAGAAGAAATCATCTATATAATGTTGGTTCAAAGGATATTAAGAAATACCCTTTCTTCGTATGCTATAAGACTATAAAGTGACCCCTTTTACTTTACTAAACTTGTGGAATTTTTTTAAATTGTAATTTAAAAATCAATTTTGTAAATATAATCTTGTAAATTTTGCTAAATAAAATACCCTTTCTTTTGAACTCATGTGATACCTTACAAATTTGATAAGGTGTAGTCCCCGAGATTCCATCACTTAGAGTAAAGAGTATGCACCTAATTGCTTGATTTCATGGGTCTTGGCACATAGAACCAAAATGTTATCACTCTCACTAGCTAAAAATGCTAGACTTGATGGAACATTTATTGTTTTAAGTACTTCAAGAAATGCAGCTATGGCTACCTCTCACATAACCATTGCACACTCTTAACAAACATAGTGAGTTCACCAATTTACCTTCTCGTTGTATTCTATCCACAAAGATTTGTCAATGCATCCACAACTCAAGTGATGCACCTCAAGCAAGCTCCATCTTTGTAGCCTCAATCATTGCATGAGCTTTGCATGTGAGAAGAATAATAAGAAAAAGCAAGAGTTTCACCCACAACGGTCCCTCATTCTACCTAACACTCTCCCTATCTGACTCTTACATAATAAGATGCGAGCTAAAAGCAAGAAGAGAGGTCCACAAGATTGTATGCCATAAGAATGAGCTTATCCTTTTATTTCTTAGTTTTTATACATGACCTTGATTTTTTGGGCACCCTCACATCTTATTGACTTAAAGTGATCCTTTCTTACTTGTGCATACTCCATTGGTTATCAAACCTTTCTAGTTTGTTGACTCAAAACTATTGCATTAGTGTCTCACTCTGAATATTACTACAATTTGCATCAAAGAGAGCTCGGCTCTCCTGAATAATGTACAAAATAATATTATTATTCAAATTACAAGCACTTGGTGAGATTTCTCCTTTCTGCTTCTCTTTCCCAAATATTTTGGAAATTTTCATTATGCATCTCACCTTTGTCTTGTTTTCCTAGGTTTACACTAGGTGTTTTACCTAGTCCCTTTAGCAAGAGGTTAGCCACTTGCATTCCAACTTGGAGCACATTGGAATTATTTTTAAAAAGTTGGCATTGTACTAGGTTTAATAGGGAATCGTTGAATGATCTCATTGATCCCAAATTTAGAATTAATCTCTTGATATTGTCAATCTCCTTTCATATTTTTGCTCTTTGTTTTTGAGTGGCTTGGTTAGTTCTAACAAGGAACTAAAGGTGTATTTACTTTGGGTCATGTGAGTTTGTAGCTTCTTGAGCATAACCTCTTTCATTAATTCTCTAATGTCAAAATTTGCAGTATTTTTTATGCCTTCTATGGACTCATGTAGGTCCTATGGGATGCATTCCCCAACTTTTCTATCATTGCCATCCTATTAACTTGCCCTCAGTTTGCTTCTAAATCTACTAGCTTTATTATCTTATCCACCAATTGCAATATGGAAAAACTCTCAAATCCTAGTTGATATTTTGAGCATTCACAAATAAGAGACCTCGGAGTTGGAACTTCTAGTCCTTTTCCTAAGCACTTCAACTGAAATGTCATGGTCTAACTAGCCAAATGAGTAACTTTCATTCCTCCTACAAGATCAAGTTTCTTATGCATCCCATGATTTACTCTTACATGTAAGTTTTGTTCCTGATGAGCTTGCTTATGTATGGTCTTGTGTATGTGGTCTTTATTTCTTAAAGCTTGTTTTTGAGTTTAGGGCATTTCAATGTCTCTTGCATTTCTTAGGTTTTTGGCCTTTTTGAAGTTTATGTCTATTGTGTTTCATATCAAGTTGATCACCCAATAGCTTATGGTTCAATCTCTTTTTCCTATAGGAAATTTCCTTTGAACTTTCACTAAATTTGATCTTCTTAAGCACAATCTCCCTTGTTGCTTATTGTGATTTGTGTGTACTTGTGTGCACTTGTGTGCTTGTTCCCTAATGCTCAACCAATCTTTTAGTGTTTTGCTCCTAGATCACTTGGACTTTTTCTATCTAGTTGGCCCATAGAAGCTCAAATGTGCTTGTCTAGCACTAAGTGCAATCAACATGTGGCACAACCTTACTCATAGAGTGCTAACCATACGAGATATGCTTGTATCATTAGATTAGATTTCCCTGTGTCACTAATGATGTCATTTAGGTTGGATTGTTCTGCTACCAAGACATTGTAAAGTTGAGGAGGTGGAGAGAATCAAGCATTGCATCCTAGATTATAATAGATTTTGTTAGAAAAGGACATTGTTCTTGTGATTGATTCAACTCATTTCAATACATTTTATAACTCTTGCCACATACACACACACACACACGCGCACGCACGCACGCACACACGCACACACACGCACATGCACGCACACATGTGCACACACACGCGCGTGCGCACGCGCACACACACACACACACACACACACACACACACACACACACACACACACACACACACACACACACACACACACACACACACACACACACACACACACACGCACACACACATTCTCACATGATATTCAAAAGAAAAGTTACATTAAAAAGGATTGCTTTAAGTGGAAGAGCAAGGATAAAAGCATCTAAAAGAGTGACAAAGATGGTAAAATGGAGGAAAATTTGAAGGTAAAGATATCCATTAATAGTGGTACTTGTGATGTGTTGTTTGTTCCTACTCTCACTGATATGTTCCTTGTTGATACTGATGATGGTATGTTGTAGGATTGGGTATCCTTTCATGTTACTCATAATAGGGAGTGGTTAACTGCATGTGATGCTACAAGGATTTGTCTGTTTAGGCAATGACTTTGCATGCAACATTGTTGGAATGGGAGATGCACATTTATCACTTGCTAATGGTTCCTTTTTTGTGCTAAAATATGTCCATCGTGTACCAAATTCAATGAAAAACTTGATAAGTAGTGGAAGGTTAGATGATTGTGGTTACTATGTTGTCTTTGACTCTTGGAAGGTATAAAAAGGGTCACTTGTTGTTGCCACCAGGGGACCAAAGTCTAAAACTTTATACTCTTTGCATGTGTTTAGTGCAAAGGATCATATTATACCTATGACTAAGTAGCCATCTATATTTATTTGGTATCACCATTCGAGTCAAAGGTCTATGATTGGAATGAAAGTCCCTTCTCATTTTTAGTGTATTCATTCATTCTATGATTGGAATGAAAGTTCCTTCTCATTTGTAGTATATTCATTCTTTCAATATTTTTGACTTGGAAATGTGAGAGCATTGTATATGGGAAGTAAACTAAAATATCATATAAGAAGAGACTTGGCACAAAGAAACATACGAGCATTGTATATATTGGAAGTAATCTAAAATATCATATAAGAAGAGTATCGGTACAAAGAAGTTTGAACAATGGGAATTAATGCATAGTGATGTTTGTGGCCCTATGCATAGAGTTTCATTGGAAGGAGCAACTTATTTTGTTACATTCATTGATGACGCTACAAGAAAATTATAGGCTTATCCTACTTGCAAATAGAGCGATACACTTGATGCATTCCAAACGTTATTGGCTTATACAAAGAATCGGTTTCAAACAAGAAACCTAAATACTTAAGAATTGATAGAGATGGAAAATATACTTCTCATGTCTTCAAAAGCATTTGTGAGATGTAGAGTATCAAGAGGGAGTTTACTAATACTAAAAACCTAGATCAAACTAGGATTGTAGAAAAGATTAATAGAACCATACAAGAAAGAGTTTCTAGTATATTGTCTAATGTGGGGCTTAATTACAGACTTTAGGCTGAGATTGTTAAGAGAGTTGTTCACTCAAACAATTGATCACTTGTTAGCAACCCAATGGATGGCGAATTTCTTTTATGACCAAGTATTTACATGTATTTAATGATGAAGCTTATATGCATATTTCAAAGGAAAAATGAAACAAGCTTGATCTTATGTCGAGAAAATGCACTTCTCTTGGATATCAGACTCCAAAGAGATAGGATACCACTTATGGGATCTAAAGGCTAAAAAGCTAATGTATAGCCATGATGTAATTTTCAATGAGAAGAAGATGCATCAATTTCCCATAAAGTCAATTAAGATATGCAAGGTTGTATTCCCAGTGGATGGATAGCCACCATACGAGTAGCATGTATGAATTGTCCCATAGGATGTAGGGAAACGAAGAAATATTGAGGTGGAAATGCCACAACTAGGTGGCCACCTTGACATATAACAAGATAAACAATTGGGATGGCTAGATACTCGGGTTTACAACAATCTGTGGGAGTCTCTACACTACCACAAAGGTACACTTTGTCTCTTGATTATGTCACAATGATAGATGGTAAAGAGCTTCATGTTATTCTGATGCTATGAGTAGGGAAATAACGAGAAGGAGGCTATACAATCAAATATGGAATCTTTAGTGAAGAAGAAACCTCGAGAGTTGGATCCTTTGCCTAAAGGCAAGCATGCATTATTGTACAAATGGGTTTATAGGTTGAAAATGTCTCCATCATGTGCATTGTCTAAGTATAAGGCAAGATTAGTAGCCAAAGGATTTACTAAAGGGAGAATCCTTAATGAGAGCATCAGGAACTAGAAGTAATGAAGGAGTGATCTATGCTGGATGGAGCAAGAAAGAGAGAGAGAGAGACTTGAGATGTGGGAACTCCAACAGTCACAGTGTGTAACTGGCCTTTGCTTACTTAAATGTCACTGAAAGAATAAAGAATGAAGTGACAATGATGGGTGCCTACCACCTGCACTATATAGATGTGTTAGTATTGTCAATGTAGTGAATACACGGGCCGCATAAGCATAGGTGCCTTTACCCCCAACCGCCTCCCACTTAAAGGCAAATGTGTCCCTAGTGAGGAGAGAACAAGAAAAAAAGTGACAAAGTATAAATGTACATAAAGTACAATAGGATGAGAAAAGACATTATCTCATCCAACACCCATTAGCTTCCTAAGAAAGGCAAAACACTTTGGTGAGAGACTTTTAGTGAGTAGATCTACATGATTTTGAATAGTTGAGATATTGACAAGCTCAATGGACTTGTCCTCAATGACCTCTCTAATAAAAGTGATAACTCACCTCAATGTGCCCAATATTCGCATGGAAGATCGGATCACTTGAATAGCACTCATAGAATTTGAATGTAGTGTGGGGACCACATTAGTAATACCAAGGTTTGCAACCAAATGGCCTAATCAGAGAGCCTCCTTGACTGCAACTCACTCTACCTCTATGGTGGATAGGGCCATGCATTTTTTCATGCTGGACATCCAATAAATAGCATCTCAAGAAAAGGTGAATACATAACCAAAGAGCCTCCTTGTTGCAAGCCTCAGTGAGTGCAACTTACTCTACCTCTATAGTGGATAGGGCCATGCATTTCTACATGCTAGACATCTAATAAATAGCATCTCAAGGAAAGATAAAGACATAACCAAAGATGGACTTCCTATTATCTATATGTCTTGCACAATCAGAGTCAGTGTACCCCACGACTCCTACATCCTAGCCACCATAACATATGCACATATCTACAATGCCCTTAAGGTACCCTCATGATATCCTTCATGGCATTCCAATGCCACTAGCTAGGCATAGCCATATAGGGTACCACAACTCCCACTGGAAATGCTATGTTAGGACTAGTGGCTATCATGGCATATATCAAACTACCCACTATGGATGCATAAGTGATTGTGCTCATTTCAACCTTCTATTCATCAAATTATGGATAATCAACCTGACTGATCTTCACACGAGAAAGTAAAGGATAGCCAATAGGCTTAGCATCATGCATATGAAACCACTCAAAAACCTTTTGGATGTACTCCTGTTACGATAAGCAAAGGAGCCCCTTAAAAGCAAATGCACATGATGTGTATCCCAAGAATATGCTAGGCCTATCCCATGTCCTTTATCTCAAAGCTCTTCTTGACTTGACTTTTCAGGGCATCTAGCTTATCATAAGTACTCCCAACAATCAATATATAATCCATATAGAGTACCAAAATCATAAGGTTGCCATCATGGGCCTTGTACATGTATAAACACAGATCCATATCATTGCAGGTATATCCTTGTGAATACACAAAAGCATTAAACTTGTGGTGCCATTCCCAAGGTGTGTCCTTAAGGCCATAAAGGCTTTTTCTCAACTTGCATACTGGGTGTACCTTGCCTTTTTCCTCAAAGCCCTTAGGTTGTTGCATATAAAACTCATCATGCAAGTCCCTGTGTAAGAAAGCCATCTTGACATCCATTTGATAAAGGTCTAGATCTACATGTGCAACAAAAGCCAATGCTAAGTGCAGGGTAGTTATCTTAACTATAGGAGAGAATAATTTATTAAAGTCAACACCATGCTCTTACTTAGAACCCTTAGCAACCAATTGGCTTGGGTTGTCCAAGGGTACTCTTCAACTTGTACACCCACTTGTGTGGTAAAGCATGCTTTCCACTAGGCAAAGGAGCCAAATCCCACATATGATTTTTCTATAATGAGTCATACTCTAATTACATGGCCCTCTCCCAAAGAGTGATTATCACCTCTACGCATGGCCTCATCATAGGTAAGAGACTCACGAGTATATGTAACTATGACATAATCCATAGAGGGCACAAACCAATCAGGCTAGCATCTATCTCTAGTAAACCAACTCAAAATAGGCTGTGGGGTCTATACATCCTATCTAACATTATGGTCCTAGGTCACTAAAGCATCAACTACTATATGATATCTAGTTAGCTGTAAAGTAACAAGAGGGTCTTCTTGAAATATCATTGTGTGTATCTCAACAACCTAGTCAGGTTGCTTATGCATTTTCTTCTCATGGAAAACAACATCATGGCTACATATGACCTTTTGAGCATGCAGATCCCATAAATGATAGCCCATCCCACATGCATTCCCATAACCAAGAAATATACATTTCAAAAACTTAGGATCTTGCTTATTATACTTGTCCTTAGGAACATGGTAGAAAGCCTCATAACCAAAGATATGCAAATGAGTATATAATGAAGATTTTCCTAATATACCTCCTTAGCAACTTGATAGTTAAGAGTAGTGAATGGGAATCTATGAAGAAAATGTACAATAAAACTACATCAACCCAAAAATGCTACGATAAGCACGCTTGGCTAAGCATATTATGGACTTACTCTTGAATTGTCTTGCTTGTGCGCTCCGCCATACCATTCTGGGGAGGGGCGTATGAGATAGTCAACTGATGCTAAATGCCTCTCTCATCACAAAAATACTCAAAGGCTTTAGATAATACTTCATGCCAACTAGCGATTTGTATGGCATAAGTCCATAAACATCGGTATGAAAAGGGTCAGAGACTCACCCATGCGCGTAATGCCATACTTCTTATGTGAACTATGGGTTTGCCTACCATAAAGATAATGATCATAAAAATCAGAACACTTGTAGTGAAGGGATGTAAGAAATTGTAAACGGGTAAGCATTTTCATTCGCTTTAATAACATGTGCCCAAGGTGACAATGCCATAACAATAAATGTTGCCACTAAATTGATTACTTATTACACATTCTCTATTTAGTAAATTTATATCAATAAACTAATGACTCACTTTTCTTTTAAGTGTTGATGATGATCTAACATGGCAATGAGACCATTTAGAGACCAATATTCCTAGTGCATCACTTAATAAGGTGATCAAAGTACTGTGACGGGGATATATGGTACATGCAGTACAAGTTATGAAGGGAGAAGGAAGTGTCTGCCAAGTGTAAGAGTGTACACAAGAACCAAGGAGTTACACATAAATGAAGATGGATTGAGTTCTAAGAAGAGGAAGATTAGCATTGTGTAGATGTATTTATGTGTGCATTCGGGGACGCCTAGGAATGTTTACTTGTGTATAATGAGCATTGCATTCATTTGGGGTCAACCTCTCCCTTACAAGTCAAGGTTTAAGGCCTTTTCTCCCTTAATGAATCAAGAAGAGAAGTAATTCTTTCACTAAGAAAAACGAGAGAGGTATTCTCTCACTAAGAAAGACAAGAGACGTGATCCTCTGGAACCGAGGAGAGAAGTGATTTTCTCTTTCTAAGGTCTAAGATGACACAAGCTTTTGTGGGAAGTCGATCTTAAGGTTGAGGCCCAAGCCAATCTAATAAGCTCTCCTTATCTATGGCTCAAGGTGGTTGCATGGACCATTAGTTAAGAGTAGAGTTAAAAAAGCTGATTTTCTTAAAATAGACATGGTGAATTAATTTTTAAAATATCTTACGATAAAAATTCGATCTCTAAAAATGGCATGCTAGAGTTATCTGAAACGACGAGATCTACAACTTTTGTGTTGGACGTTTTTCCATCGAAGCAATGCACAGAGAGATATTTCGAAATTGGTGCTGCAGAGTAGGTCTTAGAATAGCCACATTTTGCATGAAGATTAACCTTTCCAATCTTGACACTCAAGTCTCTCCCCAAGAAGAGAAGCTCTTGAAGCCTATAAAAGAGGAGGCTCTCCTTGGGTGTGGGAGAGGTGAAGGAAGCATCACTTTGCATACATCCAAGAGGAGAAGAGAAGGAGCAAGTGCTGCGGAAGCTCTACTGAAATCAAGTTCCAAGAGGAGAAGAGAAGGAGCAAGTGCTGCGGAAGCTCTACTAAAATCAAGCTCCAAGAGAAGATCCTTATACATATTGTGTAGGAGAGAAGATGCAAGTGCTGCGGAAGCTCTGCTAAAATCAAGCTCCAAGAGGAGATCCCTACACATATTGTGTAGGAGAGAAGGAGAGACTCAAGAATGATCAAAAGGTGCCAACTTCGAAGTTGTGCAAGTGTTAGCCGACACTTGTATACCATGCAAGGAACCATGATCTTATTCCCAATATCTATAAGTTAAGAATTGGTTTATGTGTAATGGAGGAGCTTGCTCCTTGTCAATAATATAACTCCACAAGGGGGGGACTGGCCCATCTTCTAGTCCCTAGCGTGTTGCAATCTCTCTCTCTCTCTCTCTCTCTCTCTCTCTCCATCTTTCTTTTCTCTCATTTGTGCTCTCTCTGCACCAGCATAATATTCACCATATATATTTTAAGTATATAAGAAAGTTGAGCGTATATCTCAAATCTTATAACACATGTGATATCGCAGCCACCACTACCAAAACATAATTGATAGACCCAGATACAAGGGATAAAGAGTGCCAGACTTGACACCTCGTGCCAAGACAAGTTTTGTATGAGGGTAATCTTTACGAGGAATCCCTAAAGGATACAACATAACCTATATCATCTAATTTTCCATAAAAAAGTAGGCTCTTAGTTAAAGCCTTCCAGAATATTTTGTATATCTTGCAAAATAAACATATTGCTCGAAGCAAATTGCTGCTAGTCATCTCCAATACCAATGATATCCAATGCTAAGTCATTACCCAATATTTGACAGCTTCTGTCATGTTGCAATAGGAGTGGAACCACTCTTGATGAGGGGTGACATGAAATGAATCCCGTGAATCAATAATCCAATTACTAAGCATAGGTGGAGGAGGCATCAATCAATTGCAAAACATCAAGAGAAGAAGATGCAAGTATGTAATCATTATTAGAATCAATATGCACGACATTAATCTCTTCAATCTTGACACTAGACTTGCTAAGGACAATGATGTGATTATCATTTTTCCTACACTTTGCCCTTTTCGTTTTCCTTACCCTTGTCATTATGCATTTTATAGCATTGTGACCGAATACAACTTTGCTTTCTAGAATAATGACAAGTCGATGCCAACTTATGGCCACGGGACTTACTATGAGATTGTCCAATGATTGAGAACGAGACTTCAGAGAGTCTCTCCCATAGCAATCATTACCACTCCCACCATTATGGTCTCTGACTATCAAAAAATGACAACTATTGGAAGCATCAACATTATTTTTGTTAATCTCTTAATTCAAGAGAGGGCCAATGAAACCTTATCACTAGTTCTCGACATTAGTGATACCATAGAATTAGCACTTATAAAAATGGAAGGTCAATGTTAAAAAAATTACAAGCCATTTAGGAAACCTCCATCTAAAAGTTTAGAGGAAGTTTTATACATTTTCCCATGCGAAAATGTTGTCGTAATTCACAATGTGGGAATCATAGTGGGAATTTGTCTAAAAGTTCCTTTGCTGTTACCAAGAAAGTCCCCTCACATAGATTAGGGATCAAGCTAGAGCCTTATCTAGAATAGGAAAGGGCAGTGATAAGCTTCATATGATGAATCTTTTGTAGGTGTGGGCACGCCCCCTAACAGAGATTAGAGATTCATGTAGAGCCTTATCCAAAACATAAAAGAGGCTACTATATGAAGTGACAAGCTTCGTTAATTATTGAGGCCGGTTACACACAGGCATCCATGCCCGATTTCCAAAAAAGTTGAAGTGTCTGTTGGCTGATGTGGAGCGATTTGATGTGCTCTGCTTTTTCCGATTGGCAGTCACTTTTGGGGGCGGGGATCTTCCTTGCCCAGAATTTCTTTCGCACCCACTGGCTAGACGACAAGGCCTTTGTTTAAAAAAAGTTTATATGCACCTAACAGGATTTGAGCCTTGGCCAATGGGGATGAGGTGGGGGTGGGCCTTCACTAACCACTAGAACATGATACTACCTAGGTGTCGTTTTATTGTGTAAACCACTGCACGGACTGTTTAGCCCTAATGTGTAACCGGCCTGAATCGTTTTGTTGTTGTCCTACAGCTTCTACTAACGGACTAGGAAACAAAGCTGTGGGTGATTAGGGTTTGTGCTCTGTCTCTCTGTGTGCGTGTCTCCGCGTGGTCCTCGAGTTGTGAAGAATAAACATGATGGGTGGGGCAGGATCTTCTGCACCGGCATCAGCATCTTCATCTTCCTCCTCGTCCCTGGGAGCTTCATCGTCCAGTGGCCCACCCAAAATCCTCCTGGCCAAGCCTGCCCTCGCACGGCCCGATGCATCGGGCAGCGGCCCTTCCTCGACCGGTGTCCCAGCTACCGTTGTAAAGCTCATGCGTGACCGGGACGAAGAGAGCGCCGGCAGCCGAACACGCATCACTCATGGATCTCTCTGCTTGATCTCAGAGTCGTGGGATATCTTCCCGGATCGCCTCCTTCCTGTAAGGGTTAAAGATAAAATTTGGAACACTGTGTTAATTTAATTAGATCGCCAGCTTCGAAAGGTTTAGGTTGTTATTTGATCTTTACAGTTCCTGCTCGGTATGATTTTTACATAGTTGAGGAGCCCCACCCTTTGAGCTTAAAGTGGCTGTCTGAATGTTCAGCGGAGATATCCCCTCAGGACAGTTTGGTTATATGCAGCTTGATTATTCAGTCTGTTAGAATTCGTATCCCTTTCTTGCTATCTGGCATTGTTATTGCCCTCGATGTAGTTGTTGTCTGATTCTGTAGAGTCATTTGGCATTTCCATCCCTCATTGTTGCATTCTGACTGCATAAAAAATGTTTCTCAATCAGTTTCTGTACAACCTTGACATGTATGTAATCTCTGTTTTGAAGTCAGTGAGGCCCTCAGTTAATTCATATACATGCAATCATTCGATAAAAGATCTGAAGAGATCTACAAAGCTACCTATGTATAGTAGAAACTTATTAGTATGGTGATTAAGTTCTATGCTTATTGCCAGTTTGAATTGGCAAAACTGAACATGTTTTGTACTTTGTTTGCAGCTCATGTCAGATAATACGGACTTTACGGTCATAGGTGTTTTAGGACCTCCAGGTGTTGGCAAATCAACAATTTTAAATGAGCTTTATGGTTTCGATGCTAATACACCAGGTAAATGGTGATGTTCAACCGTTGGAAGTTTTACACAGGTGATACATATGCTGTGCATGTGTGCTAACATTTTTGTAACTGCAGCTTATGCTCTTCATTGTCTTATCATGCACCTTCAAGTTTTTAGTGTACCCAGCCTATTGTTGATGTAGCAGAGTGGTTTTTAAACTTAGAAATGCTACAGTGCCCTAAGACAAGTCACAACATGATATGATGGAGTGATCAGAATGAGTCTTTTATATCACTTAAGGGATATCAGAATTATCACTTATTAGTTGTAGAACAAAAACGTAGCAGGAGTGTTGCCCCATTGTGGTTGCTCTCTATCAGCTCTGTGTAGTGTCTTCTGGAGATTCATTGCCTTGTACATATGCAGCAGAAATGAGTAGTGAATGCAGAAAAGTGTGTGCTGCTGAGATCACCCAAGGGACAGAGTAGAGATGACTTATTAGTTGTAACTCAAAAACATTGCATGCGTGTTGCCCCATTGTGCTTTGCTCCATCAGCTTTGTGTAATGTGTATTGGACATTCATTGCCTTGTGTACATATGCAGTGGAAATGAGTAGTGAATGCAGAAAAGTGTGTGCTGCTGACTTTTGGCATTATTTCATGTGAAGAATGTGTATGATATCATGGAGCCACTTCAAGGCTCTCTCTCTATCCTCAAACTTGCTTAGATTAGGGTGTCTGCTCCATTATGTTAGGTATGAGTTTTGTTGAGAATGAGGGATTGGATCTATTTATTATAAGAAAGGTTGAGAACTTTGTTCTAGCAATCCTCAATCTAGGCATAACTTCAGCTCCAGGTACCTGCAAAAAGCTCCTCAGCTGTTTGTTTTTCTTTCAACAGGTGTTCTACCACCATTTTCTGTTCAGTCTGATGAAATCAAAGCCATGGCAAGGCATTGTACCGTTGGAGTGGAGCTTCGAATGTGTGCTGAACGCATTATACTTTTGGATACTCAGGTCAGTAGCTAAAGGATGATTTTCAAGTACCACAATGCGAAATATTTTAGAGTGATTCTAGCTTTGTTTTCCCTTGCATTAGCTATGCCATTTGCATCAAGCCCCTACATTTCTGAGTTGGAAATAGGTTTTTGGTTTTATGCATTGTGTTCCTTAATGATTTAAGTAAATTTCCCCTGTTTAATGATCAAAGTAAGTTTCCCCTGTTTAATGATTTGTTGTGATGCACCCGTGTTCCCTCTCAAGGACTAATTTCCCTCAGAATGATCTGTGCACATTTTGTCATTGCTCTCTCTCTCTCTCTCTCTCTCTCTCTTTGCAGTACTTGTTTCAAATCTTTGATTGACCTGGTTTGTCATGTTACATGTGATTGACAGCCTTTATTCAGTGCCTCTGTCTTGACTGATTTGATGCGCCCAGATGGGTCCTCATCAATCTCTGTCTTATCTGGAGAGACTTTATCAGCAGAGTTGGCCCATGAAATGATGGGGATTCAGGTATTTTTGTAATCTTGTGTTTGAGTGAGAGAGGAGTTGGAAGTGTGGTGTTGTCAACTATTGTTGGAGTAAGTGATTCACTTCTGCTTTCTGAATATTGCAATGCAAGGGCCTGCTGTAGCTTGGTGTTTTTCTGGCTTCAGTTTGCCATGCTCTTTTGCTGGTGACTGAAGGTTTACATGACATAAGCCTCTGGCGACTTATGCTGACGGTATCAAGAATCTTTCAAAATGATCTGCTTTCTGTGTTAATGCCATTGCTTCACTATCATCACAATGATTGAATGTGAACTGCAATTATATAGAACTATCAGGTTCAAGTTTTTCAAGTGTTTTTGATCATTCTGTGTTGTAGGTGGAAATGCTGAAGCAAGGTATACCTGACCCCTCACTTGTAAATATGAGCCCAAGTGTGAGCCATGTGCAGCGTTCATCCACAGACAAGGATGAAGAGGATGCTTTGATGGAAGAACCGATTGAATATTTTGCTGATACTGTCTTTATCCACACAAAGTTGGTAACAGCTTGTCCTCAATTCTTTTGAACCCTCTTTAACCAGTTTCTACTTTTATGATGCACTAGAGTGTTTGGAACTATAGCCATAGAGTTGGTAATTTTATTGTTCCTTTCCAAAACAAAAGTTGAGTTGGGTTTTGTTTAAAAGGCTTCGTGAACACGAGTGTTCTTGGTACAACATCAAATGTTTGAAGAAAGCACTTTCCTTGTATTTCCCTTTACCGGCATTCAGAAGAAACGGAGTTGTCCAGTACACATTGCCTCAGTTACCTATGAAAGCCAGTTCTCAAGGTTCACAGAATTTTAAAGAGGATGCTCAAGGGCAGCAGAGCAATGGTATAGTCTCTAGCCCTATGACTCTTCAAAATGGGGCTTTGAATTATCCTGGCAATGAGATGGAGAAGCTTCAAACAGAAATGGAGGGGGAAAGCTCGGAGGATAGTGATGACAGTCCCAGTGTCAACTATTTTGTACTACCACTGAAGGCATCAGATGATTCTGTACGGATGCAGCATGAGAGCTACACAACAATGCTGAGGCAACTCCGTGATCAGGTAAATTGAGCTCTTGGCAGTCTGGTAAGCTTGCAGGCTGTAGTGTGAGAAAGTATTACTACTAAGCTTTGGCACCTTTCTGTCAGAAGGACTGGAAGGTTGTGTGTTTGTGTTACTTTTGAGTCTGAGGAAAGTGGATAACATTTCTTGGATTTTGACTGTGCTGCAGGTATTGTCTATGCCTCGTCGGCCATATGCAAGGTCTATAACTGAGCGGGATTGGCTACGAAATGCTGCCCGTGTATGGGATCATATCAAGAAGTCCCCTGTTCTTGCCGATTATAGTAGAACATTGCAAAATTCTGGCTTATTCAGGCGTTGAGCTGCTCCAAGGTTAATTCCTTGTTGACAGACATTCTTTTGGCTCCTTCAAACAGGAAGAGAGCAAAATGGTGGCCAAATAGCTGGAAGTTAAGCCACCTTCACATCAATCTAATCAAGCTTTCTTTCTTTTTTTCCTTCTTCCCATCTGTGCATTGTGAATGGCAGTGCATCTTCAGGCTGCCTTATCAGAGGACTACTGTAATGACCAGACAAGTCTTGATGTGACAGATGGATCGAACAGATTGTTGATGAATATATATTTTGTTGACTATTTGAATACTTTGAATACAATCTATTTGAATACAGATGGTCTTGTTTTGGCCTGCCCATAGGAGATTGTGTCTGGTATGAAAGGGGAATTGTCCACCTACAGTTGTGAGGATTGCCAGGTGAGAAATACGAATACATGATATTTTCAAATATAACTTATTATTTTTGGTTGAATGATCTAAGCTTTCGATGTTTAGTAATGGCAGTACTTTATATCACTTCTGCAATTTTCATCTTATTATCTCTTCAGATCTTATGTTTCATCAAGCTCATTGCATCTTTTTCCCCTTAGTAATACTGGTGGCTTGACCTGCGATGTGGGATCTCCATTGAACAGGCTAGACTGACTTGAGTTTATGATGTGCTGAATATTTACAAATGCGATTTGGATGACCTGAACTAGATTTCATTCCTTTGTTAATGATCATTAACTCTTGTGGCCTTCTATGATTTGCTCTTGCATGTCGACTGACTCTTCTGGCTAAATGATATGAGGTAATTTTGCAATTGGTATAGTTGCTGACATTATGATTAATTGCTTGATTCAGTTAGTTGGGATAGCTTAACATGTTGATTAACATTTGGGGGAGATCTTGGAGATCCATGGAACTGGTAATGAAGTGGTTTGTAATAGTGACATATGGGACTGTGTCTAAAAGGGGTTACTTGATGCACAAGTTAGAGCCCTCTTGTGGCCAAAACATACTTACTTGGATGCAGTACCAAACATACTTACTTGGATGCAGTTGGACCTGTGATTGGAAAAAGAAAGGATTGAACACATAATGTGCTGATACTTGTTTACTGACACAAGAAGAAAGGCCACAAGTGTTTGGTGTGTTTGACAAGTTTGAGAGTTGTGGATGTTGAACACATAATGTGCTGATACTTGTTTACTGACACGAGAAGAAAGGCCACAAGTGTTTGGCGTGTTTGACAATTTTGAGAGAGTTGTGGATGTTGTTCTACTGCAAGCGCTTCTTCAATCTGAATTGCACCAATATGTTAGTGAATTTGGCCCTGTAAGTCTGTTTGGAGAAGCGTGTGTTGTAGGTGGCTCTAAGTTGACCACTGGGATTAACAGGAGCATGTTTGTGTACTTGTACTTAAGTAGAATCTTTTCGTAATACTAATCCACATTGTTAACTGTCATGCAAGGTCTATTAATGTTGCTACTGATTCAAGAGTGCCACCTTTGAGCAATTGCTGCAGCAAAAGAGGCCAAAGTGTTAAAGAAACATTTATAACAAATCCCTCCTATCTTATAGGACAATCAAGATGTGTCTAGAACCTACTAAACTTTCAGCTTTATTGGGAAGGTATCAAACAACTATTGATAACTGCACCATAACATTGTTTCTGGGAAGCAGAAAATTGCAATAATAAAGTGAAGCACTGGCAGTTCAATTTGCTCTTGATTTTGAAAGTCAAATCATGTCCGTGGATTATCTAGTAGCAAATTCAAAATAGTTTTTGGCATCTCACCAATGAAAGACTTTCTTATGGAATCTTCAATTTTCCAATGTTAAATATGATGCTTCGAGGGAGTAAGTAGTCTTTATTTAGGTGCAACTCTGTGGTACAGTAGACATTCTCATCCAGCGTAAAAGGTTTGTAGTTGGTCTGCATTAATGGAGAATCAATATTTGTTAAGACTGCCCTATTTACCAACATGTTTTGCTGAGAGTATAACCAAAATATTGGCATCAGCCAATACTATTTTCGTGAGTCTTGAGATTCCGGTTTCAATGGTTACACACATCCTCAATGGGGACATTTTCTTTCATTTCTCAAATGTTTTGTCGAATAGGTAGATTAAGCACTGGTGAATTTAATATGTTTATCCAATGAATAGTCACTGTTGAACGTGTAAAGGAGCTAAGTTTGTGTGCTCCCATTTTTGTGTGATAAGTCAGGCCAATGGAAGATTGAGGATCAATGGAAAATGAAGGGTTATAGAAGGAAACAAACATGGCCAGGAAAATTAAGGGTAATTTTGTTGCATGGTAATGACAAATAATAGTTAGGGTCATGGATGCCATGATTTTGCAGGGTCACAAGCCCTATGAAATAGAGGATAGAGGACTCTAAAGAGATGGTAGTTACAAGGATTAAGAGGCATGCACCTTGCCCAATGCAATTCAAGGAGAAGGGATAAGAATTGGGATCACTAGATTGACAATCCTAAATTGGCCATAAATATTGAGGGGAGAATTGTTTGATTGAGGGGCTCTTTTCAAAATAATCTCATAATTTAGCCAAAATGTCAATAAGACCCTTACATTTTCAAAGTCTTGTATCCTTAATAATTAAGCACATTGAAAATCCCAAAATACCCTAAAAAATACCCATTTCTAATCTACGTCTTCTATTTTTAAAATTTCCAATGTACCCTTAAATGTCCCTTTATACCTCTTTTATTGTTAAAATTTTCCAATACACCCTTACAATGGACAAAGAAATCCTAAAATGCCCTTGTGTTTCAACAAATTTGATACCCCTAAGGTTGTACATTTGACATAAGTTGATTGAAATTTCTACGTAATTAGATGACAATATGAAAGACACATTAATTATTGTCCACTAAGAAAACATATCCATCTAAAGCTTTATAAGGTAGGAGGATTGTGCCCTAAACCATTAAATCAGGCGCATGTAAATATGCATTTTGTTAAAATTGATCCTTTGTTCTAGTACGAACTTTTCTTGAACATCCATAAGCATGACGTATTGCTTTAGGTAATAATTCATTAATAATCTCTTTAGATTCATGTACAATGTTGAAGAGCTTTCTCATTGATTATTAGCATTAGCAACACGTCTTCCTCTTGGACATCCAAAATAATTTTATTATTAGAACACTTCAATGAGAAAACATACATCTACATGTTGAAGAGCTTTCTCTTTGATTATTAGCATTAGCAACATGTCTTCGTCTTGGACATCCAAAATATTCATTATTAGAGCACATCAATGAGAAAACATACATCTACATGCTCTCAATCCTCCTAATTTGTATTGAGAAAACATACATCAACATGCTCTGAGTCCTTACAATTCACGTAGATTCCATTGTAGATCGACCTCTTCTTGGACTATATAAATAATTGGAAAGTCTTGACTTGGAAAGGAAGAAATTTTAGTGGGATTTTATCAAATGTACATTAGATATTGCAAGTATATTGAAATTTCAAGGATTGTGTTGAAAAATAAAAGGAATTTTGGAAACAATTAAAAATTGAAGGTCATTTTTTGGAACCATCTTATTGTGGAACATAAAAGGATTATGTTCCTTTTAAGAAGCATAAAGCTCAATAAGAATTTGGTTTTCTGGTGTTCCAAACCGGCCAACTATAATGCCTTAAAATGGCATGCTATAAGAAAAACAATGTTAGTTATAATACAAACAATGCCTATTTTAAACCTTGGAATAGAGAAAACCATGGCATTGTAAGAGGTTAAAATTAGAAAATGGATTGAAACATCCTTTTTTGAGGGTCTATGTATAAGGATAACGGCGGCTCACTTCTTGGTGTTCAAGTAGAAGTGGATGTAGAGATGTTAGACATAGTATCTATCTATCCCTTGATTTTTTCAAGGGAAGGAGAAAAAACTATGGGAATGGCTTAGTGCTCATATCAAGACTAAAAATATATAGCACTCATAGGTGAATGGAATATGGTGGAGGATCTAAAAGATAGATCCCGTGGACTGGGATGCATGATTCAAGACGAAAGAGAAGGTTGGGGAAAAGCCTTTGCATGCAACAAAAATAATTGATGTGACAAGGGCACATGGAGGGCTGCTCAATTGGATCATTGCTACCTGTGTGGAGGGGAGGGTGGATTCTTTCAAATGCATTGGTAATATTTTTTATAAATAGATATCTCACAAATTGTTTTGAACTCAAGATATATGTGAGGCAAGGTTTTCCTCTAGTTGCTCTATTGTTTCCTCTTATTACATAGTCTCCACTTAGTCAAATTGAAAGAAAAACACAATAGAATTCAATCAAGGGCCCCCTAACCCAAATGGGGGTATTTTTCGATTGTTTGTTGATGACAAATTGAAAATGTTGGCTAGCTACTAAGTAAGCTTCATAGCAGTTTGGAGATGTATGATGGGTTTGCCCATCTTTCAGGCTCCCAAATTAGTGCCCACATGATTGAAATTGTTGATATTGTTTCAGATGATACTCTTGAGTGGGTAGACCAATATAACTCCACAGAAATCAGAAAGGGCACCTTGTTGAGATATTTGGACTACCAAATTGGCTTGGATGTTGCCATACATCTAAGATGGTCACACTAGTGATGATTTTTGTGGGATAATTGCACCCCTTTAGCAAATCTAATTAGACCCAACTCTGGGAAAGTTGGTTAGGAGATACTTGTGGTCCTTGAAAATACAATGTCCCTAACACTTTATTTCATGGGAACAACTAACAAGCCTCGAAAGTGATGGTGGTGTGTGCGTGGAACCCACAAGGTGATGTTTTTACATTTTCAAGTGGTGATAGCCATCTACAATAGGTGGCATATTGAGTCACTCTTAAGTGCTTATGTCCAAGATAAGTATCACGACCTGCATCCAATTTCCAATGCTCTCTTTGTGAGCGCCAATGAGTCCAAAAACTAGCATTGGTCTCTCTCACACTGCTGACTTCCTTGAATCCTCCATGGCTACTATGGTTGTAGGATGCCATATTTGAGCATGGCTTCTCTCTAGTATTGGAAAATACCAATCGATCAACTAGCAATCTTCCGAAAAGGGCTTTAGTTGGCCAATGAACATTTATGTCCCATGCTCTAATGTAATGAAGGACTGGAGGATATTCTAGATCAATGTAGTTTGAATGCACTTGAGGTGTTATGGATACAAAGTCTCCTTAGAAAAAAGAAAGCTTCATAGCCAATGCCTTTCAACAGTCAAGATAGGGGTTGCTTGAACTAGTGGATAAGTGGGAAATTGAAGCCCATTGCACAACTCAAAGTATGATTGGATTTTTGAAGAGGTGGTAGGAAAATGGTTCTTGAAGGCATTGGACAATTGGAAGAAGTCAGAGCCTTAGGGTTCCTCATGTGTTTGGAAAAAGAGGCTAGGGCATGCTTGAAAAGTTGCTTACTCTTTTAGACTTAACTACTTTGGAGGCTAGTTATAAAGAGACTACCCACTAAGGATCTACAAGTAAAGTTCACAACTATCTCCCATATTTGTGTATTTGCTAAAGAGAGGAGGAATATATTCTACATGTGCTATGGGGCTGAAGGGATGTGAAGTTACTTTGGAATCAACTGATGCAAATGATGAAGGGACTTGGTTTGCATTATGGAGTAAGTTGGAAATAGGTTAGATTGGGTGATAAAGGGGAAATGAATGAATTCATTCTTGTAAGGAGAACAAAGCATGATGATCAACTAAGAAGGAAAACTCATATTTGCCATTAAGTACACAAGCAAGACAATATGTAAGCAAAATCTTTTATCAAATTATTATTTTGAGGAATGCTATCTTAAAAAACTCATACAAGCATTGTTGCAAAGCAAACCGCCAATCAAAGCAATGTCATTCTAAGCATAAAGATAAGATGAATCTCTTTAACAATTGAGACAACAAAGAAGTTATATTGCATACATGAAAAGTCATGCATTCTGAGGCTAAACCCTTGCGTGGAAATTCTCTTTATATGGTAGCTTTGTAAGAAGCTTGTTTTGTAAAAGGTAGCTATGTATGAGGAGTTTGACACAAGTCTTGTTTTTCCCTTGCTATGTCCACATTATACTGAGTAGCCAAATTTGAGGCATGGGAGGGATTGTTGGGATGCACTATCTCTACACTATGCAAAGCACGTGTCATCCTAATTTGAAATGTAGTTCTTATGTAATTGAGATCACCCATGGTATAATTGCATTAACCTCACCCATGACTGAAAGCCTTATGATGGACATACCTTTTTCATTAGTCTATATAAAGTAGTAGTATGCATGAATAATCTTGTCTTATGTCCTTATTTCAACATGTCTAGTTTGAGATAACACACCTTGTATTCATGCAAATGTGGACGATGGTTGGTTTTTACTTGTCCTTTCAATGTTTTACCTCTTGTTAGTAAGTGTTTCAAGCATCATTTTGCCAAACATGTGGAATTTGTTTCTAGCTATGGTGTTTAGAGGAGTTGATTTGACTACATGATCTGTGTTTTCATTATAAATACATGCCACTTAATGGGCTTTGATGGATTATATTGCTTCCTTGCTTTACTATGAAATAGATGATATGTATTTGTTCATTACATTGATGTGGCACATTTATTTCATAAGGGTGCAATTTCTTTATTGTTTAAAAAACTTGGACTATGAGACATTTTTATATAAATTTGCTTTACACAACACACTTATATTTACTACATGAGACACTTCTTAATGAAAGTGTTTTGCATCATAGACCAACCCAATGACTAGATCCAAAGTACAAACTAACCAATTCCTTATGAAGGATTGATAGGTAGTGCAATCCATCTTTGATTCTTGAAGAGCTAAGAAGAAGAGGGCTTGAAGTGGAACATGTGCAAGAAAGCAAACCAAAAAAACTAGAAATATCAAATGCCCTATGTAGGTGTAATGACCTCTCTAAATGCTTTCACCCAATGAAAGGTTCTAGACAAGGGCATCAAACTACATTCTAGCATTCTTAAGATGGGTTTTCTTGAAAAGGACTTAGCTATTTAGGAAACCACTTAGTCAATATGTATGCAAAGTATGGTGAAGCCACAATGAGCATGATGAGTGCTTGACGAGCTTCTCGTTTGAGATGTAGCCTTTTGGAATCCATTGGGACAAGGGAGATAATCTAGAAGCATTGAAGTGTTTGAAATGGATGCAAAACAAGGATGTCCCTTTTGATGATGTCACCTTACCTACAACTTGAAAGCCTATGGTAATATCTAAACAACTCAAAAATGCATTTTTTAGGGAGATTCTTTACATCTTTTGATGCATGTTTCTTGCAATAATTTGGCTTATTGGGATAAGCTTTCATAATCTAAGTACAATCTCACAAGTTATCAATAGCTTCGCATACAACATGAAAATATGGATGCTCTTTAACGCAATTAGCAAGACTTTGGTTGTGTTTTCCTTCAATATGCCTTATAATCCCTCTATCACCATTTGCTAATGTCATCCCCTCTTAATTTTATTCATTGATGGGTTTCAATTCCTTTATTCTTTTTTGGTGGAAAAGAAACCTCTAGAAGCCAGGCCACTTATCTATCATAAGCATGGATATGTGCAATTCTCACATTGAGAAAATAATATCATACATTTGAGGTTGAGTTCACATTACTATGGCAAAAGTTTAAGCAATCTAGAAGTAGGTCTTGACTAGCCAAGGCTAAGCCACTTTTTACTAGGTAACAAGCCAACTACCAAGGGTTATTGCACCTAAATAGGTGGAATTTGAAGGTAGTTTGTTATAATATCCGAGATACATGATCGAATTTCTTATATACTTAAAATATATATGGTGAATATTATGCTGGCGCAGAGAGAATAGATGAGAGAGAGAGAGAGAGAGAGAGAGAGAGAGAGAGAGAGAGAGAGAGAGAGATTGACAACACACTAGGGATTGGAAGATGGGCCAATCCCCCCCTTGTGGATTTATATTATTGACAAGGAGCAAGCTCCTCCGTTACACATAAACCTGTTCTTACTTGTAGATCTTGGAGACAAGATCACGGTTCCTTGCACGATATACAACCGGCTAGCACTTGCACAACTTGGAAGTTGGCACCTTTTGATCCTTCTTGAGTCTCCTTCTCTCCTACACAATATGTGTAGAGCTCTCCTCTCGGTGCTTGATTTCAGCAGAGCTTCTGCAGCACTTGCACCTTCTCTTCTGCTCTTGGAACTTGATTTCAGCAAAGCTTCCGCAACACTTGCACTTTCTCTTCTCCTCTTGGAACTTGATTTCAACGGAGCTTCTGCAACACTTGATTTCAGCAGAGCTTCCACAGCACTTGCACCTCCTCTTCTCCTCTTGGATGCATGCAAAGTGATTCTTCCTTCACCTCTCTCACACCCAAGGATAGCCTCCTCTTTTATAGGCTTTCAAGAGCTTCTCTTCTTGGAGAGAGACTTGAGTTGATCTTCATGCAAGATGTGGCTGTTCTAGGGCCTACTCTACAGGACCAATTTCGAGATATCTCTTTGTACGTTGCTCGAATGAAAAAATGTCCAACACAAAAGTTGTAGATCTCGTTGTTTTCAATAACTCTTATGAGCCATTTTTAGAGATCGTCTTTCTTTCGCGAGATATTTTAAAAATGGATTCACCATGTCTATTTTAAGAAAAATAACTTTTTAAATTGTACTCTTAACTTGTGGTCCATGCAACCACCTTAAGGAGAGTTCATTTGCCTTGGGCCTCAACCTTAAGATTGACTTCCACACAAAAGCTTGTGTCATTTTAGACCTTAGAAAGAGAAAATCACTTCTCTCCTCACTTCCAAAGGATCATGTCTCTCGTCTTTCTTAGTGAGAGAATTACCTCTCTCGTCTTTTTCTTAATGAAAGAAAAGACCTTAAACCTTGACTTGTAAAGGGAGAGGATGACCCCAAATGAATGCAATGCTCATTACACACAAGTAAACATTCCCAGGCGTCCCCAGTTGCACACATAAATACATATACAAAATGCTAATGCACTTCCTCTTCTTAGAACTTAATCCATCTTCATTTATGTATAACTCCTTGGTTCTTGTGTACACTCTTACACTTGGCAATCACTTCTTTCCCCCTTCATAACTTGTACTGCCTGTATCAGATATCCCCATCACAGTGCTCTGATCACCCCATTAAGTGATGCACTAGGAATACTGGTTTCTAAATGGTCTCATGGCCATGCTAGATTATCATAAATACTGAAAGAAAAGTGAGTCATTAATTTATTGGCATAAATTTATTAAATAGAGAATGTGTAATAAGCAATCAATTTAGTGACATCCCTCTGGCTTCTAAACACTTGACCTCAACTGTAGAGGAGATACATAGTCCTTAAGAAGATCTGGAAAGTCTTGTAGTTCTCTCTCAGTAAACTGAGCATCCAATGGGGGATAATTCTTAAACTTATCCAGATACTTTCGTAATACCTTACCTGACCTTAGAGTATTGTCCTGATGGTGTAAAATTCTTTCAGGCATAAATAACTCTTTTGTTTCTTTGATGTCAGGTAAATCTTCCTTGATTGGTTCAATTGGAGGTTCTCCAATATAGGGACGTAGCAAACTTATATGGAAAGCATTATGAATGTTCCAATGACTTGGTAGATCTAAACAAATAGTCACATCATTTATCTTATCAGTGATCTTGAAAGGGCCATAATAGCGATTAGAAAGCTTAACCACTTTACCCTTTTGACCTTTCTGCTTCTTCAAGAAAGCCTTCTCAAACTTAAGAAGAACATATTGTCCCAACTTGATATCTAACTTACGACAATGCTTATTAGTTTTGCATTTATGCTTCTCTTGTGTCCTTTGGATAGCAGCTTTTACTTGAGTGAAAGTTGTATCAATGTCTCTAGCAAACTCATTTGCTGCAAAGATCTTATCCTCCATAGATGATCTCAACGGGTGTCTTACTAGTACTAGAGTACAATGTATTATTGTATGCAAACTCTACTAAAGGCAAATACTTTTCCCATTCTCTTTGATTATTAGAGACATAGGATTTCAAAAGGTTTAGAATAGTAGAATTAGCACTTTCACTCTGCCCATCCGTTTGAGGATGATAAGATAATGAAAATTTTAACTTTATCCCGAGGTTCTCGAAGAGAGTTTGCCAAAAGAGTTTGGTCATGCAGGGATCTTGATCACTTATAATGGACTTAGACATGCCATGATGCTTGAAAATATGAGCAATGAATATCTTTTGCCATATGATCGGCTTTGATTGTCTTTCACATAGGTATAAAGTGAGCTTGCTTACTAAATCTATCAATGATAGTCCAGATTGCATCGTTGCCTGCTTGTGTGCGAGGAAGCTCCATGACAAAGTCCATGGCTATACTTTCCCAAGGCTCATTGGGAATAGGTAATGGAGAGGTAATGGCTTCAGTAGAACAGGTGGTTTATGCCTGTCATACTTTACTTTTTGGCATATCTTGCACTCGCGGACATATCTTTCAATGTCAGTCATAAGAGTGGGCCAAAAGAAATATCTTTCCAATGCTTGAGTGGTGGGTAGAATGCCCCTATGTCCAGCATATGGGGATGCATGTGCTTCATCCGTTACCTTGTGTCGCAATGGTAATGCTACACAAATTGCTTGATGATGATACAAATAACCATCTCAAATTGAGTAAGGTGTAATCGATTGACCTGAGTTAAGCTGATCCCATATGGTTGAGAAGCCAGAATCAGTTGCATACATTTTGGGTAAATCCATGAACTCGTTATGGAAAACAATTGTGATTGCATTCACTCGAGGTCACCGTGATAGAGCATCTGCTACTACATTCTTAGTTCCAGATGTATGAAGGATTTGAAAATAAAACATAGATAAGAAATTTGCCTAGCGCATCTGTTTCTCTAAGAGCTTCTTCTGAGTGAAGAAGTATCTTAGACTTTGGTGATCTGTTTTAATAACAAAATCTGCACCAAGTAAATAGTGTTTCCATACTTGAAGAGCATGTACCACTGCCATAAGTTCTTTCTCATATATTGGAGCATGTGTAGCTCATGATCCTTGAGGCGTCGGCTCTCAAATGCTATTGCATGATGCTCTTGGTTAAGCACAGCTCCAATGCAATCCCTAGAAGCATCGCAGTGAACTTCAAAAGGGTTTTGAAGATTCAAAACTATGAGAACTGGTTCTTGAGTCACAAGAAACTTAATGCTTTCAAAGGCTTGTAGTTGCCTTGATCCCCAGCAAAAAGGCATTCGCTTATTAGTAAGGTCATGTAGAGGAGATACAACATACGCAAAACCTTGTATGAACCTCTTGTAGTATGAACATAGGCCCAAGAAACTTCTAACTTCATGTACAGAAATAGGTGTAGGCCAATCAACAATGGCTCCAATCTTCTCAAGATCCATTCTCACTAGATTGTGAGAAACAATATGGCCCAAGTAATGAATTTCCGAAAGGAATAATTCACTCTTCTTAGCATTGACCTATAGTCTATGCTTGCGAGGCTCTTGAAAAACAATAGATAGATGTTTTCTATGCTCCTCTTCAAATCATGAAAATATTAGAATGCCATCAAAGAAGACACCTGTGAACTTTGAGTGAGGTCTAAAAATTCTCTCCATCATTCAATTGAATGTGGCGCGGGTGCATTAGTCAAACCAAATGGCATGACTAAGAACTCGTATAGTCCAAGTGTTGTACGAAAAGCTATCTTATGAAAATCTTCAGGTGCTATCCGTATCTGGTGTGATAGCCGCTCTTGAGATCAATGCGACTAAAGATACTAGCCCCTTGGAACTTATCCAAGATATCATCTATCCTTGGGATAGGAAAACGATTCTTGATTGTAATCTTGTTCAAAGATTTGTAGTCTATGCACATATGAAAAGAACCATCTTTCTTTTGAACAAGTGAGATTGGAGAGCAGTATGGAGAAGAGCTAAGTTGAACTAACCCTTTTTCCAACAGTTCGTTTGCTTATTTTAGGATCTCCTTTTGCTAACTTGCACTTACTCGGTAAGGTGGTTGGTTAGGTAGTGAAATGCCTTGGATAAGATCAATTGTGTGATCTTTTGGGTGCTTAGGAGGTAACTCTCCTGGGAGTGAATCACTAAAACAATCTTCATATTGTTTAACAAAATCATGTCTGGCTTGATCAATTGAAGAGAGGGGTACTTTTAAAGTCTGAGACTTAGAAGCATTAGTTGGTATTGTGTGTTCATTAGAGACATCAAGTGCCCTTGAGTCATTAGCTTCTTTTGACTCTCTCACAAAAATCATGTACCCAGAAATAGCTTTCTTCATTTCTTTAGAAATGCTAACATGACTAACCATTGGCAAAGGCCAATCTCCATCATCAACAATGCATACTATGTTTCGACCCTTGAATTGAAATGCAAGGATATTCTTAACAAAATCGGGAAGAGGTCAAATCTTGTAATGCCAAGGCATGCCTAAGATAACATCATAGTTACCAATGGGTACAAGTAGAAAAGATTCTTGGTCACGGTAATCCCCAATTCTAAGATTCAACTTCCCCTGGATAGGAGTAGAATTGGTTGTAAGTCCTTCAAATGTCGAATCTAATCCAATTGGTGTTCCCAATCGATCCGGTGGAATTTGTAGTCTTTTAGCAGTATCTGCTAATACAAAATTATATGTGGACCCTGGATCAAAGAGTATCAAAACTCGTTAATTGTTGAGTGTCCTCCAACCCTTTAAGAGTTGTCTTTTTTTCTCATTTGAATGAGTATTAGCTTGCACATCCATAATAGAATTTGAGGATGGCGGAGGAGGATCTTTAACCATATTTGCTTCCTTTCTTTTGTGATGACAATCAGGCTTCATATGCCCTAACTCACCTTAAAGAAAGCACCTTCCTTCCTCTTTGTACTTTTGTATCTCAAAGGGTGAGAGATACTTATGCTTCTTCTTGTTACCCTCTGGATTTGAATATTGGTCATGGGTAAAGGTAGATCTTCTTTGATTAGTTCTACCTCTTGGTTGATCATACAGCTGCTCTTGTCTAACTCTATAAGAACTCATCTCTAACTTTCAAGATGTACCAGGTGTATGCAAACTTTCAGCTATGATGGCACACTCCATCATGCGAGATAAGGTTTCATGTGGATACACCTTCATGGTTCTATGTAAATGAGGGAGTAGGCCAGCTTCAAACTTCCTTTTCTTCTCTTCATTGCTGATCTCCATGAAAGGAGTAACCTTGAGAAGAGTAGACCAAAACTTTTCCACATAGCTAGTGACCTTCTCATGGTCTTTCTGGCCTAGCCAATCCCACTCCTTCTTGACATCATTCTCAAAATCAAGAGAGGTAAGAATTGAGCATAAAACATCTTCTTGAACTTTTCCTAAGTTGTAGGTTTCCTTCCCTCCAAAATGAGAGTCAACCACCAATTGCTAGCGGTTCTTTCAAGTGCATGCCTACATGCCCGAGCTTGGACTTTTCTGAGAAATTACCATAAGAAAAAGTAACTTCGAATTGCCTGACAAAGGCTAATGCCTTAGCAGGATCTCTCCTACCAGAGTAAGAGTCAAAATTTATGTCCTTATCCCCGGACTTGAAAGTCTTAGTCTTCTTAAGCTTGCTCCTCTTATGGTCCCTCTTTGCCCGTTTGCAAATTGCACAAAACTTAGAACCAAGAGAGTAGAAACTAGAAGACAATGAGGAGGAGGAGGAACTTGAGTAATCAGGGGAGTAGCTAGTTGCTAAGGGAGATGACTCCCTCCTTATTCGCCTCACTCGAGGTGAGGTCTTTTTCATCTTCTTGACCCGAGAGTCCTTCTTCCTTCTAGGAAGCTTCTCAGCCATTGGATGCTTTGCACCTTCACCATCTTTTGGAGGATTCGGTCCTTCATAAGTAGCTTTTTCCCTTGCCCTTAAGCTACCAATCAATTGACGCACTTCGGAAATTTCCAACAAGCTATGGTACTCTGTCAATTGAGCCTGTAATTGCTCACTTATAGGTGCTTCATCAGTCACCATCTTTATCTTCTTCTTGCAAGGATCGCCTTTACATTGAGAAAAGCAAAGAGACCTGCTTTGATACCACTGTTATATATATATATATATATATATATATATATATATATATATATATATATATATATATATATATATATATATATATATATATATATATATATAAAACAATGGTATATAAGATAGATATAGATAAGTATATAAGAAAGTTGAGCGTGTATCTCGGATATTATAACATAGTTTCTCCCTCTCTTGCACACCTTCCACTACTTTCCTCACAATCACTCAAGTAGTCCAATGAAATTTAAAATCAATTCCTATCTATCCCAAACTAGTCAAACCTTCAACACTTCAACTAGCCCAAAGATCGCTATTACTAACCCTAGATATACATTCATGGTTGGATCTCTACTTATGAACTAGGAAACAATTCTAAACAAGCTAAGGATTCTCCCCATCTCTCAAGGGAAGCTCCTTATAAAATTGCTCCTTATTGTTTTGTGCCGTTTTATCTAGGAATTGTGTTGAGCTTTGGGGAGATTTTCTTTCATTTAGTCAAATCATAATGATCTACACATCCTCTGTTTAATGTACATTCTTATATTCCTCCACCATTACAATTAGGTTTATTTTAAGACACAAATAGAAATAATTTAAAACAAACATATCTCATAACCATCAAAGCTCCAAATCTTAAACCCTTTGTCATGATTTTGTAACCCCCACTCTGTATGCATCACACACAATAATTGTGTCATTGCATATTAAGTGATTATTATTACATTGATAAATTGTCCTTTCCATATCTCTTCCTAGGTTAAAACATCAAACATGGAAAATCAATCAAACAATCCTCACAAACTCTCTCATATGTACAAATTCCTTTTAAGCACCGTAACTCCTACATCAAGGTTAACTACTATAAGCCCTCCAGTCTTACAAAAATATTCATAAATAAGATTGCACGTAATAAAGACAAACAATTTTGATCCGTTTTAGCATCAAGGCTTTACCTACCTTGACTGATTAGCATTTGCTCCGCTTTCTGGCATCCTTGGCACTCAAGACGTCGTCCCCATCGCGAACCGCAATCTATGTATTCCACCCATTCATTTATGACCCTAACCATTAGTAGTTGCATTGCAGTTGAGAAAGGAAAATTATATGGTTCCAAGTGGGCTGCCATGATGTTAGGTTAGAGTGAGGCAGGATGGTGCCGTGCCGCCTTGATCAACAATATTGAAGTCACCTGGGTTAGGGAGGGTGGAAAGATGAGAGATGATCACATGATTGGATTGCTATATTTGATAGAAGAGTCGATGATGAGGAACATGCACAATATGACAATGAGGCCAGCAATGTGTACCCCCCCCCTTGCATTCCATCAATAGGCATCCCCCATTACCTCCCCCCCTCATAAGGGTAAGGCCTCCATAGGTATCCTCATGGCGTACCTACTACTTCCTATATAGGTGCATGCATCCGTAAGCATCTTTACAGTATACCTACAAAGCCCTTGTCTTTTACACCCCCTATTAACATAAAGATGGTCTATGAGTCCCCGTTTCTTCCTTCTTTATTCGTCCCTTAATCATTCTTTTAATCAAGGTTTCCATCCTTATCCTTCAGACCTTGCTCCCCCCTCTTTCAACCTTATAATATCCTAGTCTATGTATGATATGTATGTGTGTGTGTGTGTGTGTGTGTGTGTGTGTGTGTGTGTGTGTGTGTGTGTGTGTGTGTGTGTGTGTGTGTGTGTGTGTGTGTGTGTGTGTGTGTGTGTGTGTGTGTGTGTGTGTGTGTGTGTGTGTGTGTGTGTGTGTGTGTGTGTGTGTGTGTGTGTGTTTCCTTATGTAAGTATTAGTGCTATTTACCAATAATTTATATACATACATGTGTGTGTATGTGTAAATATATACAAATATCTATATTGATATCTAAGTAGTTATCAGCTATCTTATTTTGTATTATTATGATTATTATTGTATCTCATATTCTCTAACTCTCACATTTAAATGATAAACATAAATAAATAAATGTACATAAAGATAGATAAGCTTGATTAAACTTTGTTTAATGCTTTTCCTCATTCTTTGCGTAGAGTAAATAGACACTTGTGAAATTATAAATACCCTTGCATATGTTTAAGGTATATTTTTATTAACATTTTAAATTAATTCATTAAACTTTCATTAGTTAATTACCCAAGAACATCTCTAACACACTTAGGGTTTCAACACATTGTCCTTCTTTTAGTTTGCTTTGATCCTATAGCACTATGCTCATCTTGCCACCATTCATTTTACTGGACTATAAAGATGTATCTTGGAGGCGACAAGTGCAAGACATCAGCATTGTTGCTATTTTGGGGCAAGTTTGCAGAGTTTTCATTCTCCCCCCCATAATTACGAAGCATCCAATGAACATTGTGAGCATCATGAATATCCCATGAACCACGAGCATTGCTACTCATCTCAAAAAGAAAAATATACTCTTCCCTACTTAATTGCGAAGTATCCTTGTGAGCACACCTCCAAGATTTGCAATATAGCATAAAAGATACTAGTAGATATTGATAATAATAAAATATTACGTTTATTTTATTAATAATACATCAATTAATTATGACAATTGTGTACTCTAGCTTTCCGCTTGCTCACTCCCCCACTTAACTTGCATGAAAGGCTTCATCCAATGGAGAAAGTATACCAAGCAAAAATAGTTCTAGAGCCAATAAGCAACAATAATTGCTCTAGGTATTGGAATGCCACACCACTTTCCTACTAGAATATTGTTTTTGAAATAGCTTCACTGGCAAGCACAAAGTGAATTAGAAAACCCATGCATTATAAGCTAACATCACATTACCAATTAGAATGCCTATGGTTTAACTGCTAACCCTTCATGACCTAATAAAATAACCAATCAATATTTCCTTAGTGCTTTATATATATATATATATACATATATATATATATATATATATATATATATATATATATATATGTATGTATGTATGTATGTATGTATGTATGTATGTATGTATGTATGTAAAGAATAACTTTACTTTTACATTCAAGAGTATTTATTTTTCATCCAAAAGGTCCCACCCGAAAGAGATGCAAGGTATCAAATGTAGAGTGCCCACCATCAATGAAATCCCTATCACCTATTGGGACTTCAAAGATGATGGTATATTATTTTGGATTTTTTTTTTGTTTTTAAAAAATATACTTGTTCTTAATATAAAAACCCTTTTTTAAGTATTGTTAGTTAAATAATCAAGATATGAGAAGTTCGTCACAATTTGAGCTTTTAGTCAATTATAGCTTAAGTTGTACTTGAGAAACCTAATCTAGCACATGACCTCATTTACCTTACTAAGGCCAATGAAAGACAAAATAACCACTAGTTCAACATCTTCCATTAACACTACTTCTAGTTGAAATTTTGTGGAGATAAACTTGTTACTCAAATATCCACATTGTTAATAATGTGATATAAGATTGGGTTTAAGCCACTAGGACCAAAAACACTTCAAAAAAGGCACTTGTAAACAAATGATTAAGTTGCTAATTAGTTGAGAATTAGGAAGAATGAAATCACCAAATTTGGTTGCTCAGATGTGATTAATGAGAGAATATTTGATTCATTGAAGGGGTCAACCATTAATTGCCCTTATCTTTTAATTTATGCTAGGGTCAACTTTTCAGCCATTTTTGTCTTGAAACTTGGGAGATTTTATATTTTGAAGATATATACACCAATTGCATTTGTTTGCTCCTACATCATCTTTTCATACACCACTCTTTTGCCTTTTTTTGCCATTATCTTCTTTGAGCTCACTTTCTTATCATTGTGAGATTCATTTGTGGCTGATTTGCTAAAATGTTTAGCAATTCTTCTTCAAGTAATACAAATGCAAGCACATGTAGGTACAAACTTACCATTCAACTAGATCCAATTCATACATCTTGGAGAAGTATACATCATGGAGTACTAATATATGAGATGGAGGCTAATAGATTGCAAGTATAAGGAAAGAAGCATATAGATTTGTGGGTGGATAGAAATATTTATCCCAAGGACTCTTCTACAAGTAAACCTCTCTCTTTTTTAATATTCATGACTATGTAAGATATGTTAGAGAAGGTTATGACAAGATGTTTGGCTATTGTACAAGGTTATGCTCTGCATCTTGCACATACATAGCTCAAATACATGAAATGAGAAAATTATTATTAATTACAAAAATAAGCATTTTCGAGCTAATGGATAAGATTAACATTTTGGAAAATGCTAATAAATCATTACAAGACAAGCTAGCACACTTGAAGGAAATCCAATAGGATTCAAAGAGAGAAAGAGACCATTAAAAATATAACTAGCTTGTGTGAGAAAGTAAAGAAAAGAAGATTAAATCTTGCAAATAAATATGTCTCTAATATACCAAGCATTAACATCTTAGAGAGTGAGGAGAAAATCAATCTTTTAAAAGGGACCATGAATAAGAAAGATATTTTGAGGATTCTTAAGTCATCTCAAAAATGTGGATTTGAGAGGCCCAACTCTCAAAGAAGTAGTAAAAAACTTAAAGGACACAGTAAAACCAAACCAAATGAAATTGTAGAGACATGTGACACTGTGGGTATTAGTCAAAAAGGTTATCATGCTATCTCTAGATTATGGTTTTAAAAACTTAAATATAATAGAATAAGTGCATTTGGGTTGCCTCGAGCCCTTATAGTATTGGTTGCAAAGACTGCTATTAAGCGTAAGATTCCACATGTTTTTGGAAAATACATTCATATTGAAGGGCCTATGCCATATGAAAAGCCAAAAAGAAAATCAATTTTTAAATACAATGCATTTAACAATATATGGGTTGATCAAAGAATAGTGTAGATTACAATGGTTCACATGTATAGACTCACAGTAAGAAATATCATGGTGTTTTGAAGTTTTCCTTGAAGTTAGATGAAGCACAAATTCAAAAAGGAAAGAAGATGAAAAGAGTCAGTATTTGCATCATGAACATGGTATTGGACTATAGCAATGGTGAGGGTTAAGTATCAACGTGCATAACTTTTAGTTCGAGATGGAGACTTGGTAGGTTGGTGCAACTCAAGTACTAATTGAGAATCATCAAAAATTGAAATGGTTGTTCACTCATATAGGTATTTCAAACATCATTAAGTCTCAAAATAAAGAAAAAATATTGGTGGTTGATGGGGTTGGTAATATTAATGTGGAATGGCATATGAACGTCGACTTAAAAACTATCAAATGTATGCTTGAAATATGTAATGGGGCAAATGCAAAATATCCTTGTGTTTACTGCATGGAAAGTATTGGGTCTCAAGATTGGAGCAACTTGCACCTTGCAAGAAGAGCCCCAATTAGAGACTCTATAGATTTAAGTAGATTTAAAAACATAGAAGACATATGGGATCCCACTCTTTCAATTCCTCTTAGAAATGTTTGTAAGAAATGTCGGATCTAGAGCATGGCTATGGAGGTTGAAAGAGGAAGAGTGAGCTCATGAGGTAACATACATCAAGACCAAATGTCACACAAGTGAATTAGGTTCCAAGATGGAAGCTTGGACTCATAAACACAATCTTGTATATTGAAAATGAGACTGACACTTTGCTAGAAGTACAAAAGTACTATGACATTGTATTCAAAATGAGAGCAGGTACAATGCTTTATAGGAATAGACTAGGCTACACTTTCCACCACTATGCATAATTTAGTGTCAAATAACACTTGATAAGTATCAATAGATACTATGCTTTTAGGCACTTGAGTTTAATGCTTTGATGCTTGGATTTTTCCCTTCCTTACTGATTTGATGGGAAATGCTTGCTAGAAACTTCAACCTTCAGTGGATCAAAGTGGCAAAGGTTTGGTTTGAGTGCTACGAGAGAGAAAATGAAGGAAAGATGAAGTTTCAAGTAAGTTGACTATGGAGTTTTAGGGTTTGCAAGATAGGGGCTTGGTTTTTCTCTTTGTGTGGCTCATACAGTGAACCATTTTGGACAAGATTTGAGTTGGGGGTACCTTAGGTGATGGGCTTTCATCGCCCTATGAAAATCATCAGCGTTGTTGCGCGGGCAGGTGGAATCATCAGTACGAACAGGAAGGGTGCAATCTGGACATCGATCGTGTTTTTCAACAATGTTGGGCATATACTCCACCAATGTCAGTAACTAAAGTGCCAAAGAGAAGCTTTGGAAGCAGAGGAACAATTCTCCAAGAGGAAGCTCAATGAGATATAGCCTGTAGTGTGAGATATGAAAGCTGTTAAAATGTTAGATCTAGAGCATGATAGGAGCTATGGAGGATGAAAGATGAATACACAACTCATGATGACATAGACTTAGATGAACTGTTACACAAGTGAATTAGGTTTCAAGATGGAAGCTTGGACTCATAAACACATTCTTGTGTAAGATGGACAATGACAATGACAATGACTCAAACTGATAGTACCATTACCCTTGTTATGAGTTTCAACCAAGTACTTGCCTTTATAGCTTTTCGGATAGTACTACTCTCCTCACTCTGCATCTAAGATTTTGAACATCTCTTCCTAGAGCATACATCATTTGTCTATCTTCTAGCCTCTTCTAAGCATACATCTAGCCTCTATGGGGGCAAGCATCATTTGCTATTCTCAACACCCCCCTCAAATGCTGAGTTCCTACACTTGCTGGCTTTTGCCCCTCCGTCATGATGACATGGCCCGAGAAACTAGCTCATAGGCAACCTAGTCAAGTTAAAGCTTGAAACTTTACATCTTTGCAAAGGTTTTTATAGAGCAAATCCATTGAGGGAAAAACATATGAAAGATACGATGAAAATTCTTTTAAAATAGTCTATCAAAGTTGTTGATGGTAGCGGAAGCATCTTCTTCTTCATTCATGAATTGGTTCTAGTGGTGATCATTTTGCATCTGTTGTGCTCTTTTCTTGTCGAAACATTCATTGGCTATATGGCTAGTCTTACCACAATAATGACATGTCATCCGATTTTTGTTGTCAGTGTTGAATCCTCGACCTCTTCCTTTGGGTCTAGCAGCTCCTTTGGTAATCTCCTTTGCTATATAAGAGATTTTCCCAAGATGATGGGATACCATCTTTTGCATTCTTGTTCTTATGTTTGTTCTCTTCGTCAAGAAGAGAGTGCTCAATATCTTTAAGTGAGAGACTTGGAACATTACTTAGGGTGGACACAAGATTCTCATATGGATCCTTATTTACACTTGCAAGTAGTACGGCTATTGCTTCATCTTCATCAATATTCTTCATAAGAGTTGCAAGCTGAGTCTTTAGGCTCTTGAACTTGTTAATGTGTATGGTCATGGAAGCATTGTCTTTTATATCTAGTTTATAAAATTGCACGAGTAAGTTTACCTTTGAATTATTTGCTTGGGTACCAAACATCCTATCCAGTTCCTCCCAAGCAGTTCTAGCATCTCTAATGCCAGAGATATGATGCAGCACATCATCACTTAGTCCCCAGGCAATGATGCCTAGTGCCTTGTTATTCATCTTCTTCCATTCTTTGGTTTTTGGTGGAGCTACTGCAAGGATGCCACTTTCTGAATCTTATTTCCCATCATCTTCATCACCTTCATCATCTTCAAAGAGATGTCTTTCCTCATTAGGTGGCATATGGTCTTTTCCTTCTAGGCATGGAAGCCTTCTCCATTGAAATTTGCTATATGTTCAAGCTCAGCCATTTTTGATCAGTAGTCAATCAGCAATGAGTTGATCTTTGTATGTGTCAAAAGACACAAGCAATGGCAATGTAGTATCAAAAGATACTAGTTTGAAATTTGATGTTTGTTGCCTGAGTTTGCCTTGATGATCTTCAAAAAAACTTCACAACTTCCCTCCTTGTTAATTTTATGGTTGAATATTTGCTGGAAACTGAGGTTAGAGTGGCAGGAACTCCAATAGGTGAAATTGAAGTGTTTTATGAGCTTGAAGAAACTAGGCTATGGCTGCCCTTTTGGGTTTTAGGACATGGACCTAATTTTTCACTCATTGTAGCTCACAGAGGTAGCCATTTCAAAAACCCTCTAAATGGGAGAGAGCTTAGGTGTAGACCTTCGAAAGCCCTATGGTCTCGATGGGAATCACGCTGCATGGAGAGAAAACAACTGTATGGACAAAATCAGGCAATGTCTTCAAATTTGTGCAATGTTGAGTAGCTGGGGGGCCAATGTCCCACTGTAATGTGCCAAGCAGGAGTGCCTGGAGTTCAAGAATGTTTCCCCAGAAGAGACCTTGGAGAGATATGGCCTCTATGTGGAGATACAACTTCTCCAAGTCAGGTAAGTGCTGTTGTCCACAAACATAGTTATTGAAGCGACTCTAAAAAGAGGCAATGCTGAAGCTATAGTTGCCCAATGTCAATGATTGAGGTGCAAGCAAGGATCCCTAGAAGTAGAGAAACAATTCTCTAGAAGGAATTTTAGAGAGATTTGGCATGTGGAGAGAGATATGAAAGCTTCAAATTGATAGCGTACTGCTGGCTATGGCTGCCATGGAAGCTTCATTGAAGGTAGAAATGCAAATGAAGTTGGAGATGGGGTCCAACACTCAAATTGAGCTGAGCAGAGGTGGAGAGGAGCTAAGATAAGTGAAAGAAGAGCTGGGCCATACTCAACGGAGCTTTGATACCATGTTAAAAGGTCAGATCTAGAGCATGGCAGGAGCTATAGAGGATGGAAGATGAATACACAACTCATGATGACATAGACTTAGATAAATTGTTACACAAGTGAATTAGGTTCCAAGATGGAGGCTTGGACTCATAAGCACATTCTTGTGTAAGATGGACAATGATACTGACAATGACTCAAATTGATAGTACCATTACCCTTGTTATGAGTGTCAACCAAGTACATGCCTTTATAGCTTTTTGGATAGTACCACTCTCCTCACTCTGCATATGGGATTCTGAACATCTCTTCCTAGAGCGTACATAATTTATATATCTTCTACCCTCTTTTGATTATACATCTAGCCTCTATGGGCAAGCATCATTTGCTATTCTCAACAAAAGCTCCAAGCAGGGTTGGTACATGCTGGCTATGGCTGCCACAAGGTGGAAGTTGAAGATGAAGTTATGAGCTGCCACCACTGAGTTGAACTAAGGTTGAGAGACTGAGAGAGTAAAGAGAGGAGTTGAGTTGAGCTTAGGCCATGCCCGACTGGGCTCTAATACCGCGTAAGAAATGTTGGATCTACAACATAGCTATGGAGGTTGAAAGTGGAAGAGTGAGCTATGTGGGATAATGACAAACATTACAAGCACACCATGACTTGCATTTCTAAGAATGGAGGTTTGGAGATACCTAGATGTCTTTCTAAAGCTCCTCAAGCGACAAAAGACAACATATACATATCTAGAAGAGTTCAAATGTTCAATTATAAATCTTGTTCAAGAAATAAAGGAGACATGGGGAGAAAAGGATATCACGTTTTATTTGGCAAGAGAGAATATTTAATCCAAGTTTTCTTTGATAAATTTTCCAATGGTGTAAAATGATTGTTACTCTCTTATATTTGTAGCATATCCTTCATATCCATGGGCCTTACTTTGTGGAGAAGCAAGGTCCCTTAGCAACTTATAGCGGCCAAGGCATGGTGAAATCTCACTATCAAACACATACAAGTTTTTTTCAAAGCATAGGATATGGAGGAGTTACGAAAAGCAATACTCTTGAGAAGCTATCCAATTGGTTCTTCGACAATAGCTTTAAAGAATGAATACTAAAGATGACAATGAAACTTGAGAATTCATATTATTTTTCAAGATAGAAAACTACAAAGCTAGCTCTTAAGAGCTTTTACATCTTCCTCCTCCTCATGGGTCTTTCCTCTATAACGTAGAAAAATTCTTCTCTTGTAGCCAACTATGG
Organism: Lygodium microphyllum; assembly: GCF_053477565.2. Lineage (NCBI taxonomy): Eukaryota > Viridiplantae > Streptophyta > Polypodiopsida > Schizaeales > Lygodiaceae > Lygodium > Lygodium microphyllum. The sequence goes on from NC_141152.1 coordinate 14,038,706, forward strand.
ATTTTATATTAGTTCAATTTGTAGCCAAAGCATAAGATGAGAGGGCCAAAAGTATCCTGCTCTAGAAGTAGAGACCAAGACTATAACCGAAAATCCTAATTACTGATGTCTTCTCCAAAAACATCACCTTGTGCACATTATATTATAACCTAGAGAAACCAACTAGCTTTGTAAGTGCCTTAATACATAGTATAGGCTATGTTGCTTCCTTTGAGAAGATGTTACGAAATACTAAGAAAACATGAGGATGAATCCTTGGGCCAAGTAATATCCAAGTATATCTTTTAATGAACTACCACTAGATCCCGACCCTTTTCCCCATCCCAAGAAGTCATCAAAATCTTCAATTTCCAAATGCAAAAAAGATGAATATCAAATGAAAGTTGAAATCAAACATATCATTGTATCTTACAAAATTGGAGATAATAGTACCAATTGGTTTTCATCATGCTCTAGCTTAGTTGGATTCCATGTATTAATTGATGATGATGTCTCATTGGTATCTTGCAATTCTTTAACATACTTCAATTGCTCTCTTCCAAAATTGAAAATTCCAAGTCGGGGTCTTAAAGATGGTTAAACTCCTCATCAGCTATCCCCAAGTCTTTCTCAACATCCTTTGGCTTGTTGAAACAAAGAGAAAGGGCATCCCTTGCATCAATAAACTTGTTATCTGCAATTTCAGTGTTCAATTTAAGTAACTCTTTATTGGATTCATTTTTAACATCAACTATGGCATTTGCAGTATCATAAGCCTTTGCAATGATTACTAAACAATAATCCTCCCTGAGATTAAAGTGCCTTTGGATATCTAATAGTAGTATGTATTCCTTGTTCTTAATAGTGAAAAGTTGAAAGAGAAGAAACAATATAGAAAGAAGGGGAGTTAGATACAATATCTACATTTGGATGCCTTTCTTCAATAATGGTCTCAACTTTGAATTGGATGACACCTAGTTTATCAGCAATATATGGTTCTTGCTGAGGGTCTAGACTTTCCTCTATATTCTTCTTATTTGCCACCTCATCCAAAAGGCAAAAGCTAGAAGATTTTGCTACCTTCAATTATTATTCATCAAATTTAATAGGGTATATAACAAGAGTGTATACAATGAATGCAACTGCTTTTGACATAAGCCTGCATTTCTCAGAGTGAATAGAACAAAACACATTTGTTGCACAAAACCTATCGAGAGAATGAGCTTCACACTTCCTTGTGAATAGTGACTTCTATCACGGACATACCATGGTCAAGTGTATGGATTAATTTTTGTTCATGCCATATGAATCTATACCCCATGCAAACACACCCTTACTAGGACATCCTTGAGCCAACCATGTGAACGTACCCTTATTGTGTCATCATAGAACCTTCTAAATGATATGCCATATCATTGCATGCATTATCAATGATGTCATCATGGAACATTCTAGAAGATCTTTAGCTGCCCTCCAACACCTATAAAAGGAGGGGTTCGCCATAAAGCTCCTCAGCTTTGCCAATGCCAATCTTGGGAGCTCAAGGAGTCAAGACCTCCAAGTAACTTCGAGTTCTTGTCTAGTCATGGTATCTAGTCTTGTCTTGTCTCCCATTATACTCATGTTGTCTTTGTCACCTTGTAATCTCATAGTAGGAGATCTTATCTAGTATTGTATTGTATCTTATTCATCCCCATCGAGGAAAATCTTGTAATTTTGATATACTGTATCCCTACCTACAATCTTGAGTCGTGGGATCCTTCTTATCCTATCAAGTCTTGTTATCTATACCTATGGTCTCGAGTTGTGGGATTTTCCATATCTTGTTAAGTTATCATTGTACCTTGTGTTTGTACGTAGGACTATCTTGAAATCGAAATTCTTGTAATAAATCTTGCATCTAGTCTAGTCTCTCAAGCATAGTCTAGTGCTCCCATAAGAGTTTGGTAAGACTACTTTTTAGCCCTACTGAGCACCATGGAGGAGACCCTTGAAAGAATCATGGCCTCCCTTCAAAACCTCTAACAATAAATTCAAGACTTGAATGAACGATAAGCGCAACTTCAAATATAGCACCTTATGCATCTAGGCCACCCTGTACTTCAAGAGATGCAAGAACAAATCCGAGACTTGTATAACAACAAAGAAAGTGATTAGATGATTCCATGTGTTTATCAACTCCCAATAAGAGAACCTAAGTTTGCATGCCAAAGAAGTTCAATGGTGACTGTTTGAAGTTCAAGGGATTCCTGCAACAAGTAAAGCTCTATATCCACATGCAACCACATCCAGATGATGCTTCCAAGGTGGGATTCATGGGACTTTGATTTGTGGTCAAGCTTTGTCATGGTTTTCCCCAAACTTGGAAAATAATATGCCAGTACTTCATAATTATGAGGCATTTCTTTACGAGCTCGCTTCCACATTTGGATGTAGACATTGGTCCAGTAGTAGAAACAAAAGTTTGGAAGCTACGATAAGGTAACCACCCCACCTTTGCTTATGCATCTGAATTTAGGCGATTCATCAGTGACCTCACTTGGCATAAGGAGTATTTTATTAGTCAATTTAGATGGGGTCTTTGAGATGACATCAAGGACCTCATGCTCACTATGCCCATACAAGCATTGGAGTGTCTCAAGATGTACATGAGAAAATAGAAAGCGAAGGCTAGAGTGGAGAATAATAAAACAAGAGAACAAACTTTTGATGCCCTTGCAACACTCTTTACATAAGTCTCAATGGCACAATAGAATCAAGGTCCCCTTCCTAGCCAGATACATCCTAAAAACGTTGATGACAAGCCAGCAAATGTAGTCCCATTGCCAAGTTTTAAGATAGAATACAATGAAGAGCCCAATCTTCATGTATATCAAAGTTTATGGTTAAACCACTAGTTCAACCTCTTGAGTTAGAACATATCTTGGATTTTCATGAGCATCGTACACACTATCATCTTTATGAACAAGTTTTGGTCAAGTGGAGGGATAAACACGAAGAAGGATCTATTCAAGAAAACATTAGTGTACTCATAAAAAGATTTTCCACTTCGTTTTTCAAGGATCAAAACTGTTTCAAGGCGAGGAAGTGATGCTAGGACAAGGGTCCTAAATAGACATAGTCTATAGGAAAGCTCAAGCATAATGCTGATAATGGACAATGATCTAGCATGGTAAGGCATTGATGATAGAGTTGAGGGGTCAAGGGATGGCCTATGTTAGGGCATAGGATGCCAAGAGATATGCACAAAGGTATAGTTGCCAAAGGGTTAAAGGATGGGTGATAAGTGCGAATGGACTCATTAAGGCCAATCTAATATAGAGACCAGGTACTCCAAGTAATATTGTTAGTTAAGTACATCAATAGTAGCTATGCAAATTACCCATGCTACAAATTGCTAATGTTTGCCAAGTAAATCAACACTCTTTGGGTAAACTATAGGTAGTTTTTTATTGTAGTTCAAGCAATAATGTAGTAAAAGAAATGCACTTTGAACCTACTTTATTTGCAAAACAAGAGAAAAAGAGTAATATAAATGTGGCACAAAACACTTTCATATGTGGTTAAACTAGTAGTATTTTATGGTTAAGCCATTGTCGTTGGATCTAGTTATTGACGTCCATATAACACATTGAACTATTCCAAGAAGCCTTGATTAAAGAACCCTTGAGTCATATCTAAAAACAGTTGATGGTGCCCAAATAACATAAATTTGCTAATTGTAGGTGTTGTCTCACAATTTCAAAGTATGTCCATTGTATCAAAGCATGCACAATGTTATTCATTGCATGCTTTGTTCACAAATGTAATGAAGCATGGTTACATGTCTAATGATGGTTTTCATTTGACAACATCTTTTGGTATGCTTGAAGTTCCATGCAATGTTTCAAGTATCAATGAATGTCCTACTTCATTCTAAGCCACAAAGAGTGATGGATTAGCCTCTCAAAGCTAGATATCCTCACGACATTGTTGTAGAATAGCCTCTATCTTGTAAGATCCCATATACTTCTAGTAATCCCAAAATAATACCACCATTTATGCAAGACAAGGCCATTGACTAAAAAAACATCAATTTTTACAGTTTTCTTTCCAAGTACTAAGCGCTATATATCTCATTTATCCTTCCCAAGCACTAAATATTATATTTGGAAGAATTAATGTGTGCAAGTCAACTAAGTAGTTGACTTGTGAACCACCAATACTTGGAACTCAATAACATGATTATAGGAAAGGAGTGTACCCACAATTAAGCATAAGCTTCCTCAAGAGAAGTTCATTGAGTAAATCATCGTCATTTGCAATGACTAAATCTTCATATGTTGTTTGGGTTAAATTAGTGAGTTGTGCATGCCCCACAAATTTCAACAAGTGTGCATGCATATAAGACATGTATCAACAACAAGCACAACCTATGTAGCAAAAGGAACATGGTTATGTAGAGAAGAGTTCAATCACATGGATATGGCCTTTTTGATAGATATAAGCAACAAGTTACTTATACTATAGAAGAGAGTAGACACAGTCATTCTTGTAAGCACAAGATATGGTGATTTAGCAAGTATATGGAGAGTCATGAAAAGGGGAATTAATATGAGCGATTAGTAAATACCTTGTAGCGCAAAGGGTGAAAGTTTGCTACTATGTCAAATTAGGGCACAACATTAGTGCTATGAGAAATATAAAAGGGTAAATGAACACAACCCAAAGTATGGCAATTAGGAAAAAATGGGGGCATCGTGGCCTCATAATTTTAGTTGTCAATTTTGATACAGAAAACCACTTGATTGTTATGGAAGAATGATTAAGGCAATATGTGAGTGTGGGATGTGCACCTTGTAATTCTAGGCGGGTGCATATTCACATGTGCGAAGGTTGATCCAAAAAACTCCCTTGGCTATACAAGGTTTGCATTCTCTAAAAGATTATTGCAATTTCCTCTTGATTACATAAATAATTGTATTATCTTATTGGTTACATAAGCTTGCATTCCACTAATGTGGTAGCACTTACTCTAGTTTCTCTTCCACTAAGCACAACACCAAGGCTACCATCTTAAGGTTTGACTCACAAATTGCATATGACTTGCATTGCCAAGCCTCTCAAAATGCATATAAATCAATGATGAAATTCATTTTACTAATGATCAACCTAGTTCATTGACATGTAATTTGTGTGCCAAAGAAATGATGCAATTCATGGAAGGGAATAAATGAAAGAAATGAGGCAATTCATGGAAGAGAATAGATGAAAGAAATTAGGCAATTCATAGCAGAGAATAATTGAATATAGTCACAAATGAAGAATCACAAATAAAGTTTGTGCATGCATAAGCACACAACATGAGAGAGAGAGAGAGGGGGGGGGAGGGGGGTGCGGAAAAAAACAAATTTTCTTACCTTGGAAGCTTGATGAACAATGCACCTACTTGTTAGCCATTCTTGAGTTAAGAAATAGAGATAGGGGTACCAGAGGGAGGGGGGAGTGCTATGCTACTCCATGCCCCTATAAAGTGGACATGTATTTTGGGACCCGAAGTTAAAAAAAAGGCAAAACTAAGGTCTTCCTTTGGGACCTTTCTTAAAATAAGTTGTAGTTTTCTATAAAGAAGCTAGTTGAGCTATGTTCTCAAAGGGGCATGTGTTTTCCATTAGAGACCAAAAACCATCCCATATAACTTGGAAGGGTTTTTAGTTTTTGGTAGAAACCATTGGAAACATTTCTAGGAGAATTCACTTGTGAGAAAACAAAAAACCTTCTAAGAAACCCTCTCATGAGAAGAGCTCCCTATTTTCCTTACAAAGTAAAAAGCTAGCATATGTGAATTGGAATGATTTTCGGTTCTTAAGAAGAATAGTCAAAACAAAATTTCAAAAACTAGGTGATGTGAACATCTCCTTTGACTCTTGTTTCAAGGTCTTAAGGAGGGGTCTACAAGTTGAACATAAATTCCATTAGAGCTCCTTCACATGTGTTCAAACTTTCAAGCAAGTGAATAATGGGCTTGAACAATGGGCATTGCACAAAATACCTAGACCTACCAGTTCCACATAAACTTATGTGTGAAACTTGAAGTTGTAAGATGATGGGCTATAGGTTGTTAAAAGTCTATTTCCAACTATCAAAATGTAATCGAATTGGAAATTTATTCCATATTGAGAGGTGATAGATTGTAGGGACCCTCCACAAAGTATGGAGCAAGTGTGTTGCTTATTCTAAAGGGTCAAAATTTTGGCCCTCTAGAGTGGAGATTTCTAGCCCATCTTTAGTTTTAGAGTTAGTCTCCACTTGTCTTTACATGTGAAGTAACATGCTCCTTAAATTCCATGAACTAGTGAAGAATATGGAGATTTGGGCTCATGTTAATGGCATGTTAGCCCTTGTTCTCTCTCTTGGTGAGACCATGACGGAGCCTTAGGTTGGTTATAAATGTCGAACGCCCACTTTGCAAGTATTAACCAATCAAAGTACTTCTATAAGGGTTGGGCATCTGCACAGTCCTTCACACATTGGAGAAAACATGACATGTTGTTTACTTCCTAAACATGTGAACTCCCCGTCTACTTTTGTGGATTCCCCCACCCAATTTGTAAAGTGATAGAAAAGGGTGCACTTTTTACATTTGCAACTAATCAAAACTCTGATATAACACACACATGACCAATTCTGGTCATGTGATCATCAACTGTGGTTACAATACCTCCTACATGGCTTGGATATTCCTGGGCATCTCTGTTCACCATGCTTCTATCAGATTACCATGAGCCCATGTTGCACCATGCAATTGAAGTTTCACCATGCTATGTCGCCATGTGTTGAAGCCCCATGCATAGTTGTTAAAAGTGGTTTCACAGATTCCTTCGCCCATCTTTCCACCACTCCATCTCCACCAAGAGGAGCGAGGCCGCTACTACATGCTTCCATTTGATCATATATGTTAAGAGTCTCATCGTCTACTATCATTGCCCTTGCCTGCTCGTTGTGGATCATCGACAATAGGTACAATCTCCCTCGCTCCCTCTCTCTCTATAACACGCATGCAATCGTTGGGTGCGATCTCTCTGTCTCTCTGTCTCTGTCTCTGTCTCTCTCTCTCTTGCATGACTTTGCACAATCATCAGGACTTTGTGTTTGCTGTGAGGAGGAATTATCGAAGCGTCGTTGCTTTTGAAAGGGTCAACGTATTGCATGTCCTCGTCTCAATCAAATAGGTATGCTCTCTCTCTCTCTCTCTCTGTCTTTATCTCTCTCTCTGACTAGATTTTCATGTGATTGTTTTCAGCACGGCCTTGCCCTCCAGCATATTAAGTGATATACTGTAAGTTTGAGATATAGCAATCGATAGCCATAATAATTAGCAGTATGGTTATCACCAAAGAGAGCTCTTGCGGTTAGTAAGTAGTGCTTGAGAGAGAGAGAGAGAGAGAGAGAGAGAGAGAGAGAGAGAGAGAGAGAGAGAGAGAGAGAGAGAGAGCTCCCAATATCAGTAAGAGGATGGGAATTGAGAGAGCTACAGCCTACTAGAGAAGAATGGAATCATTGATGGACAAGCATGCAATGATGAAAACAATCTAGTGGGTATATTTTTGTGCCATGCCTGACATAAACAATGATGCTATATCGCTTGTGACTCTTTGATGTTGTATCTACTTTGACATTAATACAATTTACGACATTATCAATAGTTTCTATGCAGACATTGCTAGGATGTAATATATAATATTACCTAGCTTCAAAACATTGAACCATCAACTTGTAAACTCGGTGATAACTAATTAGCAATTTTAGAGCTACTAAGAAAATAACATAACATATATGCAAAACTTTATAAACCATAACATGGTTGACAAAGTCATGAGATAGTTTAATAATGACAAATATGTCTAAATAGATCCATAAAGTGTTAAATAACAATGGTGCATAATGATGTATTATATGAAGAATCCTCTTGAGCTATCAATACTATTCTAGGTAGGTTTCACTTGTTTAAGAATTCAAATCGCATCTTTGAGGTATTTAGTCCTTTTATTACACCAACACACTTATGTGTAAAGCTATGTAATGACACACACAATAAATGTAACTATTCTAGTTTGTGCAAAATCAAATGAGGAAGAGGTTTTGTGATCTAGAATTGGCTTATGCATGATAAAAATAATTGCAATTAATAGGTTGAAGTATGGTTCATGATTTATCTATAACATGTTGGTTACTACCCAATATTTGCTTTTATGTTTACTACTAGTTGAGAAAAATGATCAATTGCATCTATACATTTGAGCAAAGCCACAACAAGAAATAACCACAATTGTGTGCTCCTCATACTATATGACTTCAAGAATTAGATGCTTCATGTGCAGAAGGCAAGGTATGCCTTACATGAAGAGAAACTTACATAATCAAATTCCACAATAGTTAAAAATATGTTCTCATTGGCTCAAATCATGAGTCATTTCACATGCCTTGCAAGTGCAACAATGTAGCTCGAGGCACAAGATTTGCATGAAGTACAAGTACACTCCAATGTAAGTGTTGGAAAACTCAAGTGTTAAAACGTTAGATGTAATCAATCTTTTTCAATTGTTCAACTTTATCAAGTATGATATATTATTTTTTAATCAAACTTTATATCATTTACTACATTTTGTCCTTGCATTGATGTTCTCAAAGAGCATGCCAATTTGCTATTTAAGTAAGGATGTTTCTAAATCATCTTCTAGATTGATACCATAAATATTATGTGGCTACACCTAGGGCATATGTGATTAACTCGAGCTTCATTATGAACAAATCCCATATGATTAAGGTATCACAAGATAATAAACATGACATTTCGACATGGTCATAAAACTTTAAAATTAATTTGTAGGTGATATTTTTGCCGAGTTGAGCAAGCTATTGATAACATCATTTTTCCAAAGTTTTCTCATGACTTTATTTAGGAAGATCACATTGTAGATTGAATGTTTAATGCAATATTGGGAAACTTGGATAATAAATTTGGCATAATGGAAGTTTCTCAGCTGGTAGAAATCATGGGTGCCATGGGAGGCTTCACCCAACATGTCATCTCCTTTATTGTGCCTCATCGTGTCTCTGTGGAGTTGTGCTAATTATCCTCATGCAAAGCAAAGAGCTTGATCTATTGCATCATCATGGAAACAATGACTTTATTTGCTTCAGCTCTTCTTGTAGGATTGCTCGGAAATGGAAGGACAAAACCCTTTCTTTCGTCCCCATGCCTTTGCTCTGTTTTGCCCCCTACTTCCTATGACGTCTAGACCGCTCCCTGGTGCAAGCATGTCAAATGGTATGACAAGCAATGGGACCCAATAGTCTAGCTCATGCTTTGGCAATGATATTGTGGAGAGCACCCATGCATCTTGTAGCAGAGTGTTGCCATTTGGCTCGACCTTCTAGACCCTGATGCATGAGGCACTATTAGGGCAACCTCCTTCTTCCCCTTCTTCTATGCATCCCATGGGTGGTGCAAGCCGCTCCATCGCCCAAAGAGCACTCTCACCCTTACCATGAAGCCCCATGCAGCCCATGGCATCACAAGCTCCCACTACTAGGGCTGTGGAAGCGACCCCTCTTGCTCCCATAGCTGGTGCAACGCAAGTGGCAACATCTAAGGTAGGTATAGCTCGAAGGAGAAAAAGCATAGAAATTTGGACACCAGCCCTTGTCTAGGTTCTGTTTGATCTATATGAGGACAAGTGATTTTCCCTAAACAGGGGTAACTTCAAGGCTAAACACTGGCCTTGCATGAGATCTCAATTCCAGGTGCATTTCCATAGCTTCTTCTTGTATTGTTGTTTTGCTTACATCATAATGGACCCTACTAAAGTATGTATGATGTTCGCATGGGAGGTGCGACACAGAATTCTTAGATAGTCAATGCAAATACAAGTGGGAAAATCTAAAGAAAACATTTATGAAAGAAAAGCAAAAAGAGACGCGGTCAAGAGCAGAGCCTTCCAAGTGGGAGTTCTTTAGCAGGATGGAAGAACTTCTTGGAGGCACGATGAAGGTGAGAAGTATGAATGATGGCTTCTCGGGCCAAGACTACATCCCTCCCGAAGTGGTTTCTCTTATTGTGGATGAGGACAATGCAAAGGAGATGAAGATGTTGCTATGCCTCCCCCTCTAGTTGAGGGCATTGATGAGGACCAGGATGCACCAATGGCAGACAACAACAACAATGAGCTAGTTTTAGGGCCAATTGTCACACACATGGTAAGGGGCCAGATGACAAAGAAGCAGAAGACAACACTAGCATTGGATGGTTTGGGAATGTCCATGGAGCGTTCTGTTGGTGCTTTGGCATTGGCTTTGGAGTGAGTTGAGTTTCAATGCATTGAATTGGAGGAGAAAAGGTTGGAGATGCAATTTAGGATGGCAGAACTCCTGGCTCATTGTCATCCATCCACATCAAGTGATCAACACAAGTAGATAGAGGATGCACCTTAGGGTGGAAATAAGCACACCTATTGTGCAACCTATTTGTGTTTCCCAGACTTAATTTTTGTCACTTCATTGTGCCTTACTAAAAGATGGTATTTGTAGATGTTGAATTGATTAAATGTTTGCTAACTATACGTGATTGCTAGTATCATTGTTCATTACCTTGAGCGTTTGTTGTATCGATCATGAATGAATGTAGAGATGGTTATAAGCAAAGCCACTTATGGAATTACGACAATCAAGTTACACCATGAGAAAAAAAATGAAATAGCTACACTTCTACTATTCCATAAAAAAAGAATGCAATAGCAAATGACAACTGCTTCAGAATGTAGGTTGGAACAACAAATGCGAGGATGTTAAATTTGTTGTATTGTAAGGCCATGCAAGGAGTCAAGATATTTGCATGCACTGGGTCCACTCTTGGTACATAGCTTGCCACAAGGCTTAACCCTGAGCATGCTCAGACCTTGTGACATTGCACACAAATCCACCATCATTCAAACGAGGATTGAAGTTATCCTCTCGATGCTCATCTCGCATGTCATTCATAAGACGATTGTGAAGAACGCAACAAGCAACAATGTACTTGGGGATACGATTCAGGTCCACATTAATGTCCTTAAGGATGCACCATCGATTTTTAAGCATTCCAAATACATGCTCAATTGGCACTCGTCCCTTTGACAAGTGGCAATTGAACTGTTTCCAATCTCTAGTGGTTGGAGGGTGCCCCTCCCTAAAGGGATTGATGAGGTATGCACATGCCCCATACGCAGAATCAGCCAAGAGGTAAGGGCGCACACAAACACCATGAAGTAGCATGGCTAGCTCTTGCAAGACTTCATTGTTTTTGAAACACTTGTAAATGGCTAATGCTTTCTAATGTGCTGCGTCGTTGGTACCACTAGGAGCCAATACACAAACATCCCATATGCGCTTTTGCACATCGCAAATGGCCTGCAAAAGAATAGAATGGAAATGATGTCTGCACCAATATTGTGCCGGTATGTCCTCTATGTTAGGCAACTTGGCAAGTTTGATGTGTGAGCCATCAATAGCACCACAAACATTGGGTAACAATGTGAGTGTCTGGAAGTTTGCAATGATTCTCCACAATTGTGCCCCAGACGGAATGGAGATGATGCTTGCCTGAATCTTTGTGGCAAGAATAGTGACCACAATGTGACAATATTTGCGCACTGTGGACTCACCCATGCCAAAGATATCAACAATATGATGTGTGGAGTCGTTGTGTGCAAGTCGAAGAAGTGCATAGCTGAGAGCTCGCTCTGGAAGGAGGCATAATCAAATCTGAGCTACTTGCAAAAGAGTTGGTCATGTGCATCCAATTCATGGATCCAAACAGATTGTTGAACCTCGAGCCAAAATGTGTGTTGTCTTGAGAAGACCCACCAGCTTCGAAAATATGCTGCTGATTGATGCACAACTCCTGTAACTACTAGGAACAACACAAACGAGCACCAATATATACAAAGTAAGAATGTGAAAGGTGCAGAGGTGTCCTTGAGTTCAATTGTGTTTAGGAATGTGAGCATTCGGTACATGTCGAGGGTTTGATCCATGTGTACGATTGCTTAGGATGGTCTGCTTAATGGCAAGAGGAATGCAGAGAGGGAATTGAGGTGGGCCTCTGGATGAAAAATGATTTGAGGCAAAATAAGAGTATACTGTGGAAAACTGGATGGGACTAGACTGGCACGCGTTGCTGTAGTCGAGCAGAACAAGGTCTAGTCTTCCGAGAGGAGGAGGAAAGCCCGTGTGGGGATGTGGGGATGGGACTAGATTGCCGGTCGTTGTTGTAGAGGAAGAGGTGTAACGCAACTGTGCCGCGCTACAACTCTTGGCCTGCAAAACCAGCTTTTTGTAATTGTTTTCTGCTTCCCTTAATCTGCGATACCACTAACTGTGGAGTCTAACCAACGAACTTGTGTGCAGGTGCATAAATCTAGTAAAACTGCACTTTTCATGGACCAACTGCGGTCGACCAACTGTGGTTGCGATATGAGCAGAGGTTGAGCGTTCCGTCATCTGGTGTGTAACCAACTTTGGGATCATTGCACTTTCTAGGCTAGCAAGTAGATTTTGGACAACTGGAAAGGTGGATACTCCATGCGCCTGCTGCTAACATTAGTCTTCGTCAATGACGTTGGCATGCAGATAAGGCTTTGGCCATCCCCGTCACAGCAGCTTAACTCGATCTTTACCCTCTGTGCGCGTGTCTCTCTCTCTCTCGCCCCCCGTCTCTGTCCGTGTGTCTGGACCTGTGATAATGGAGAGCTCCGGACTAGGTTTCTGCGAGCTCGGGCGTACCGGCCTTCGGATCAGCAGGCTTGGCTTCGGTGGCTCGCCCCTTGGCAACGTCTTCGGGACTGTGAAGGAGGAAGATGCCATCGCTTCTGTCCATGAAGCTGCGCACCTTGGCATCAACTTCTTTGATACCTCCCCGTAAGCACCCTTCCTCTTGTGCAGCAACATTGTCTGATAAACAATTGTGCTTCCCCTCCCCTTCCCCCCCCCCAACATATAAATCCAGCGCATATTTAAAAAAAAGAGTTAGTAAAAAAAAAAAGGTACGTGATAAACATTGAAATGAAACTGGAAAGAACGGTCCAAATGATCTATATAGTAGTTCCGTGCATTATTCTCCAGGAAATAGGATTTCTTCTTGTTGTTTTCCTTGTAACCTAGATGGCACTTTGCAGACTGCATATCGTGCCTCTAAAGTCATAAAAGCTCATCTTCCATCAAATTCAGGCTGTGAATTGCTTTGTAGATGATCTGTATGCAGTTTTTTTTTGGGGCCTATTTAGCTTACTTGCCTAAGATCAGTTCCTTATGTTTTGGCGTGCACATGGAATGTATACATGAGTATGTTGCTCAAATCTGGTGCGTAAAGTACTACAGACCTCCTTCCATCAAAGTCACCAGAGCTTTTGCGTTGTGTGAATTGAAGCTGGTTCTCATATTTTGTATCTGTCTTACCTGTATTCATTCAGTATCTTTTCTCGGTGATTAAGCTCTCTTGACTAATCAAGGTGAGAAGTGCATTTGTTAAAGTAGGTAGATGAGCACAATTCTCACAGTTAATCAAAACAGTTTCTTGCGTGCAGATATTATGGTGGTACATTGGCTGAGCAAGTGCTTGGGAAGGCATTTAAAACCCTATCATTGCCTCGTGACAAGTTTGTTGTGTCATCTAAATGTGGGCGCTATATTGAAGGTTTTGATTTCAGTGCAGATCGTGTGATCAGAAGCATTGATGAAAGTTTGAAACGTTTGAATCTCAACTACATTGACATCATGCACTGCCATGATATTGAATTTGCATCACTTGATCAGGTGTGGTTATCTAGGTTTTGTTTTGATGCTTAACAGTTTTGGGTACCAAAAAAATGCATGTTTGTTCATGAATAGATATTTGTATCTCACTAGTTTGTAGATGAGAAGAAGTCTACTTTAATGTTTCAGTGAGCAACATAATGAACCCTCAAGCATGTGCACATTTGTAACCTTTAAGTGAGAGGTGCAACCTGTATGACCTGCCTAACTGCTTGGAATCGCACTCTTGGATGTGCCATGGCTCACCTTTGATGGTTTTGCTCAATACTCTTGCTGATCTGCAGAATTTCTCCATTGGAGGCCACATAGTCTTGCAACTAAACTGGATGAGGTGGGGTAATGGTTGACCAGCCTGTTTATGCTGTTTGAGACTTTTATAAACTTACTTTGAATATCCAGATATATCACACCTTCTGACCTGCACAATTTCATTGCTGAAGACTACATATCCATGAGTCCTTTGGGAAATGGAGATGTAAAAGTAATAGAGACAAGATTGAGAGTTGAAGATGGGCAACACCTTCCCAAAAAGCATATATTTTTGCTTAATCCAAGTCCTTTAAGAAAGAGCTTAGTTACAATTAACTCGAGAGCAAGGAGTAGTTCTCACTCTCACTAGATCATGTAAAGATGTACATACACATATGCATTACTTACTATGTAATAAAAACAACTGATTTCTTTAGAATACGAGAGTAAAAAGAGAAAAAATAAGCCTTTCTCTGTTAATGAACATCAATACATGGATAGGGCTTTCTTCTTGTTTTTGAAATGAAAGAAGAGCTCGAGGAGAAGGTGCTATAATGAGTTTATAGGTTTGTTGTCTTGTAAAACAATAGCGAAAGAAGAGAGAATATAGAAGTATTCGATGATGGAGGAGCAGAGGATTATGATATAGATGAATGGGATCAGCTTTAGGTTATCTTCAGTTGCTATATAATAGTTTATAGCTAAGAAAACTAACCTAGAATGAGTTCTCTTTCTAGTTGAAAGAGGAGAGGTAAATTGAAGTAGCACAAGACAAGTGTTCTAGCCACATGTGATGAGGTATGACAAGTGGTAGGATTACAGTACAAAGCGTACTATTTTTAGAATGTCATTTTTATTTTTTAAAACTATCATTTTTAAATCAATTAGAGACTCCTAAAATTTAGGGACTCCAATATGGGTATGATATGAAAGGGTTTTACGAGTACATTATAAACACATTGTTGAAATCGTTTTATGAGTTTTCTATGCAAAGATATGTGTATTTTAAGCTTTTAGCTTATACATGCACATTGTACAAACATTTTATGATTATATAATCTTATTGAGTATAATTGTTTGTTCTAGCGGATCTAGTCCATAGTTCAAGGTATTAATCGTTTCTATGTATGAGCTTGACTTTGATATACTTGAGTTTTAGTCACATGCGTTCAATTGGGTCATATAGATGGAAGTGTGTACTATCTTTTCTTTAACCCATTGCTTGGTCCACCATATGTGATCATTCATTAGTGGTTAGCTCTAATACACTTTTTTTAATATCTAGTAAGTGCAAAGGAAACAAATTTAATAAATAACTAAATATACAAAATAATGAAAATGATACAATTTCTTTTTCTATTGTGTTATGACAGCCCTTCGTCTTCTATTAAGCTATTTTCAACCAAAAAGCTTTTTCATATGGTTAAAGAATGCTTGGGTAATCCTTCATAATTTTTCATCTATCCACTTAGTGGAGATATGCTAGGTTTTTAGGGTTTGCAAGAGAAAACACTAAGTATATGACCATGGCTTAAACACAAAGAACTCAAACACAAACACAAAAATGCAAAAACACAAATAGTGAAGCTTTAAAGAGAACTTTGAAGTGAAGAAATGAATGCTGTAAATGCAGGAAAGAGTGTAAAAGATGCTCAAGGGGAGAGCTGTGGAACAACCAGTGGCTCTTTTGAGAGTGGGCTGAGGGAGGGGTCGATGTGTGTCGTCCACCAAAGATGGATCCTAGTGTTGTAACCTCTAGTTGGAGTTGAGATGTTGCTGAAAGTGGAAGGCCAGGCTGGAAACCAACATGTAGTTGTCTGTTGGGTTGAAAAAAATTGTGTAGATTTTCAACCCCTCAACAAAGCTACAATAAAATGGGTTTTTGGAGTTGGACACACCCCATATAGCTTCATGGATGGCTTCACTAGCTACAAGTGAATCTTCAATCACCTTGCAAATAGGTCAAAGATTGGCT
This sequence comes from Lygodium microphyllum, assembly GCF_053477565.2. Classification (NCBI taxonomy): domain Eukaryota; kingdom Viridiplantae; phylum Streptophyta; class Polypodiopsida; order Schizaeales; family Lygodiaceae; genus Lygodium; species Lygodium microphyllum. The sequence continues at coordinate 14,054,739 of NC_141152.1, forward strand.
TCATCACTTTTGGGGATACATTCATGTATAAAAGGATGGCTTTGGGTTGGCTACTACACCCTCTTACCTTCCAAAGAAATATCTAGCTCATCTTCAAGAATTTCCTCAACACCTTCAAAGTATTTATGGATGACTCCTAAAGTTTCTCAAGAACAGCTGATACACCTAAAGAAGCTGCCCTTGAGGAACACTTACATCAGCTATGGTTGTTCTTCAAAAAGTACCTACAGATTGGACTCTGGCTCAATTCATTCAACGGTCAATTTCTGGTAGTCCAAGCCTCTCTTTTGGGTCAAATAGTTTTAGCAGAAGGACTGGCCCTGGATCCTGAAAAGGTTATTGCTATCCTCAAATTACCTGCCCTGGTTGGCGGGACTGTTGGTCTCCAGCCACGCCAAGGGAGAGATTTTCTTGGTCTTCCAGTGTACCTTTGCATGCAGAAGTGGGAATAAACTGGGTATTTTTCCTTGTATCTCTTAAGCCACTGGTAAAGAGTTTGGCAGGCCAATGGAGTACAATGTCATTGGCCCGACTCACAAAACATAACAAAAAAGAAGAAAGTAACTATGGCCTGTGGACGCTGTAGTGAGTCAATGTATCATTGTTACCGAAAGCATGCTGCTAAGTTTCACATGCCTGATACAACAGGATTCATGAGAACTGTTCTGTCGATGCTTAGTCCTTGGGATAAGTCTATATTCTGCTAAGTTGTCTGGCCCCAAGTTCTAGCCTGATGTTAGCTGGTGATACCGGGTTTGCTAGCATCTAGCATCTGTCTTAACTGATCTAGCTACATGCTTGTAGTGTCCAAGATTTGACTTTTCAAGCAGCCTTTCATTGTAGAAACTAGCCTGCAACAAGTCAAACCTGTCATCCAGTACAAACATGTGAACATTATGCAGAGAACTTTGATCAGTGATCTCTCATGATGATGCAATTGAAGTTGTGTAAAATGAGTATTAGCTGTGTTGTGAACAGAGGTGCTCCAGCAGACTATCAAACAAGCAAGCATAAATTTTCTTATATGAAGCTCTAGGGGCTTGCCATAAAATGCGTTTGGGTTGACGCACAAAACAGCAGTTGCAATGTCTCATTGACACAATTCCAGCCAAAAAAGCAATCAGTCATTAAGTTAAAATTCATCATAATCAACGCCCTACAGTATGCTGGTCTTACATTCCAGAATTTTCTTGTTTTTTCATTTGGCCAATTTTGGTTGAATACTTTTTTGCTCAGGTTCTCATCTCATGGGTGGTTACGATCCAGATAAAAGTTATTCTGCTCCACATATGACTTAGTTGATCATCTTGCACTTGAGTAGCATCTCACTTTTCTTGCAAAATTTGTTTGAAGGTTCAAACGTGCTTTTGTCAAAATATGCAGGTAATCATGGAAACAATTCCTGCCCTTGTTAAACTAAAGGAAACTGGGAAAATACGCTATATTGGCATCACCGGTCTTCCCCTTAAAATTTTCCGATATGTATTGGATAGAGTACCACCTGGAACAATAGATGTTGTTCTTTCGTACTGTCACTACAGTTTGAATGATTCCTCTTTGGAAGATTTGCTGCCATACTTGAAGTCCAAAGGAGTTGGGGTTGTGAATGCTTCTCCATTGTCCATGGGGCTGCTTACAGAAAGTGGGCCACCATCATGGCATCCGGCGCCCAAAGAGCTGCAGGTGAATACTTTAGCTTGTGAAACTGTGTTTTCAACAATTTGAAGATGCTCAATGTATTTTTAAATGCTTTTTCCCAGTTTTCATGTTGCTGGGCATGCTGTAGATGATTGCTGTTCGAGGACTGTATGAGAGGATATGATGTGATGTTTCCAAATAAACTGTATGTAACATGAGTTCTTCAACTGCTTTAAAATTTTTGGGTGACGAGTGGAGGTTGATGGTATGAGGTTCTCTGCTCCTTCCTCCCAGCTGCCTACATGGTCACTAGAGAAACACTTTGGCAGAGGGTGCAATGTGGTAGATTTGGCTTCGCCTGAGAGCAGATAGCTTGTTGCCTCATATTTTGGACTCAAGCCACGTAGAGATGAGCTATGAAAGCTACAGCTAGATTGTGCTCAGAGTTTGATGGCCATCTGTGTTAGAAAAGATTTAGATCTTAGTACCAGCAAGACAATAAATCATTAGTGATAAAGGACAATGCTCTCTTATAATGTCACAACAGTAATTTTTCTCCATGTGGACATCACACCTCTCAGATTCTAAGACCTTGCTAACACAGTAGGCTCTCAAAGTGTGTTTTGCTTTAGTTGTTGCTTTTGATACCAAGGTGTCTCAAGTCCAAGAGGTGTTTCTTTACTTTTACGAATGGCCAGATTGGCACCTGGCATTAGACCTGCAAGGGTTTTTGTTAGAAGAACCTTCAAAACAAACTGATGGCTTTCTGGCTGCATTAGCTGGTGCTGCTCCAATGTGCCATGGGGTGCAGGCACATTGTAGCAGAATTGTTTCAAGAGCAAAAGCAAATTTCTGCTTAGATAGTAATACCTTCCACAGTATCTCTGATGATAGAATACTCACTATGACTGAGATAGAGACACTGAGAAGAATGACAAGTGACTGGAAATGTCAAACTTTTCTTGAAATGTCCATTTTTTGCAGTAGCACTCAGTCCTTATCTTGTAGTTCAGGTCTGTGGAAGCAATATTTTTAATTAGCATCCTTCACTTGTAACATCGAATGAGTTGTTTTGTTGATAATTGTGACCTATCATTGTGACCTGAAGATTTCATGTATTTTACTTTAAGTAATCTGGTATCAAAGATTTGATCACAGAAGTACTTTTCTAGATCATACTTGCAGGATATGGTCCATACTCTATATAGTCTGACATGTTTTATTCTGATATGAGCTTTCGTTTGTTATTGCACTTTTGTGTAGTCTGCTTGTGCTTCCGCAGCTGCACATTGCAAGCTGAGAGGGAAAAATATTTCTGAACTAGCACTGCATTATGCTCTGGAAAATCGAGACATTGCAAGTACGCTTGTTGGAATGAATTCTATAGAGCAGGTAAGGCGCTCAAGTTTCATATGCTCAATAAATTTTACAAATTATTTCTGTATTGACAGTGCTGGCAGTTATTAATTTTTGAGGAAGCTTTTTGATACTAGAGGAGTTGTCATGTAGATTAGTTTTACAGTTGCTTTTGCCCGAACTGTTATGCTTTGAGGCATTGACCGGATTTTTGAAATGCTTGTCTCGAAGCGAATGAGATCTGCAGTGGTCAATTTAATGTTTTGGGTTTTGAATGGTTCAGAAAAATATTTATAAGCTACTTTTGAAAGCAGTCTAGCAGTATCAACTGATCAAAGCATGCAAGACTGTACAGTGTCCTCAGATCTATTTTTCTTTTATATTTGTCCCAATTTTATTAGACAACATGCATAAGTAAAAGCTGAACGTAGAAGACATGGATGGATTCCAAGACTGGCCTAGATCTTGAGAACAGTCTAGGGTATCAGTTTATCCAAGGAGTGGTCTTGAATATATGGCTTTAGTGTCGATGTGTGAGCCAAGCAACAATCATGGTGCTGAAGAGGAAGTTCTCATCTTGCATTGTGCATATGCATTCATATAAGCCATGCTCAATCTTCTTTTGTGTTTATCGTCTCTTCAGATATGGACATTTTGTGGACCTTTCTTGTCTCTAGGATTAGGATTTATAAACTATGCAAAAACTCTAATAATGACTGATGCATGATTTTGAATCTGTAACTAAGTTGGTTTGCTTGGGAATTGCAGTTGTGGAGTATCCAACCCATGCAAGTAGTTTTTAGGGAAAAATCAGTTTTGCAGGTTAGATTTGTGGCCAAGTCTCAAAGGCAGCTAGTGCCAACAATTATTCTAGTTCTAGTTCTTGAGGAGTATTGCTTCAGGAAGGTATGCACTCTGAATGGGAAGAATGTAGTCAACTGTGTCCTGGTCATGTTTCGTTGACAAAATAAAAAGTTTCCGGCAAGACCATGGATACCTAACTGGCCAAAGTTTTGGACATTAAAAATTGCTCTAGACGGTTACCTTGGTCCTTAGTCAAGTCAGTTCACAGTTTTAGTTTCAATAGAACTCTCTGTCTTGCATTCAACTCAACAAATGGATGCCAATATTTTGGATACCCATCCTGTTATATGCAGACAGCATTGTGCTGATCTCAGGCTCCCCTATCAGTATGGATGCTTCCTGCACAGACATTTGCCTTTTAGTAAATGTTGGAAAGACCATTATCATGGTGTTTAACATGACACATGCTTGGGTGATCAGATCAAAGCACTACTTCGCAGTTGGTCGAGAGTCCACTCGGATTGTTAGATAATATGTATACTTGGAGTGACCTTCAAAGAGCCACAATTCTCTATGCTGAAGGCTACGGAGGTCATGTTAGCACAGAATCTTGCAACACCAGGGGTACTTGAGAGATAGTGTGCATATTACACAAAGCTATGGCTTTTCAATAACAATACTTCTCTACGGAGTGGAGACTTGAGGGCCCAGCCTCACACACAAGGAGAGTGCCACTTGGAGGATAAGATGGACCTGGGAGAAATTTCTGATGGATGTTAGTTCATGAAGAGAACATTGACTATGATGATAGCATGCATGATATGGAGCAAGCTGTCAGTACTCCATGAGATTCTTAGAGCAGAGCTAGGTACCACATCTATGGTCCAAAAACCCTTGTCTAGGCAGTGACCTGGGAGGATGCACTGGGGTTTACAAAGAAAACATGAAATGTACTACCAACCACATGACTCAGAAATACTCAGAAATGAAAGATGAAAGAATGAATGGAAACTCAAAGAAGTAACTGAGTATATAGAGGTAGGTGATACAAGGGGAATGCTCAAGGAATGCAGAGCTTTCCAACAGCCACTGACTTTCAAGGGAGTGGGCTGAGGGATGTCGAAGGTGTGTGCCGTACTATGACAGATCCCAAGCACAGCAAACCACCGAATTCAATTTCTAGAGGTGATATGGAAGGCCCAGCAGTGATAGGAGTAAAATGCTGAAGCATCAGTTCTAAGGCAGGAGTGGACACTGAGGCTGAGGAAGGCAGTGTAGACTGCAAAAAATAGCAGTAATTTGACATTTGAGAGTAGCTGAGCTGAAACACAGCAGGAGGATGATGTAATTAGCAGCGTGTTACGGACAGCCTGCAAAATGCAGGAGTCTGGGCACCTTGGGAAGCAGCAGTGATGTTGCCAAGGTGGGAGATGCATAAAACACAGGCTAAATGATGATGCTGGCAGCAGGGCAGCTGATTTGGGACTGATAGCCAGCTGTAGGGTGATGAACAGCAGCAACAGGAGTTAGTCCAGGCCCCAGCATGCAGAGATGAAGGCGATGATGGCTGGCAGTGGGGAGCTGATGAGGGCTGAATGCAGGTAGGCTGATGGTGATGGCAAAGATGGTGGCAAGTTGTTGGAGAAAGTGATGGTAAATGATAGATTCAAGGATAAAGTGTGGTCAGCCTATGGATCTCTTTTGTAGAACTTTTGGGCTTGATATTCCTACCAATATTCTTGAATCTCATCTTTTTGATAATTTATTTATTATATCAAAGGCATAGTTGTTAGGTACGAAAAGTACGATACGGTACGGTACGATAAAATACGGTATTAAATGGTACCTTAAGATTTTATAAGGTATGGTACGATATTAGTACAAAAAATTAAAACTATAAATAATAGAATACATGTTTAAAGTGAAACTAGCAATGCCATTGCAAAATATGCTGAATACATGAGGTAAAAAGCCATCGCAATCACATGCGAGCAGTAAACATGCGGGCAACGCCGAATGGTACAGTGTACTGGATATATCATACAATCATCAATGAGTGAAACTGGATACAATCATCAGTGATAGTACTAAGTAGATACAAAAAGATGAGACTCGAGAGAGCTGAGGCCTAGAGGCTAGGATGACTCATGAGGCAGCATCATCATCATCATCATCATCATCATCATCATCATCATCATCATCTGAGTGCTCATCAAGAGAGTTTGAAGATGACTCTTCGTCATCGAATGATGAGGCACTCTCATACTCATCCTCACTGATAAGGTTACCATCATCATCAAATGATGGCTCCCTAGGCAATGATGGTCTAACTGTAGGCAAAGGAGGAATGTCATGATCAGGAACTGGACGAGAGCTACTAGAGCCCCGCCTCATATATGTCTGCAAACCACTTGAATCATCCCTTGTCGATCTCGGAGGGCGTTCATGGCCAAGGGCTGAAGAGTCTCCAGCGCATATCCAAAATTTTGCCACCAAAATAGACGCTTTACAAGTGACTCCCTTCTCCAACAAGTGGGAGAAGAAAATGCCACATGTCCTCTCTGATCTGCATAGCATCCAAGCTCCTCTAGGAATGTGTTGTGGTCATCTATGGGGACCACACGAGTCAGATATGCAAGCTGATCTGACCGGAGATCTCTGTCATCCATGATGGCCAGCGACTTGTAGGCCGGATGCACCAATGCTGCAAAACCATGGATGGGCCTATGCATCCATGCCCATCTCCTCTCTGCTATCTCTATGATGTATGCACGTTGAGAATCTGTGATCATCATGCAAGCCCGTACTTCCACCAATGCTGCTCTGAAGAAGTGAACGAGAAGGCCTATGGTGGACTCCTCGCAATCAGTCATGCGCAACACCCTATAAAAGGGAGTCACGGCAATCACAATGGCATGGACTTTTTGCCAAAACTGCTCGTCAAGGCACGGCCGTTGCATGGCTTGCGCCTCCTCTATCTCATGCTCATCCCACTCATTCCATAGAGTGGACACTCATCCTCCTCCTCCTCCTCTAGTGGATCCCTCAACACATTGCGGATGAATCCACTAGAGGAGGAGGTGGCGGTTGCAGCATCTACACCTCTCGCCAAGATGAGAGGGGGATCCACTAGAGGAGGTGGTGGCGGCCACAACATCTACACCTATGCCTACTCATGAGGAAGCCTCAAATGTAGGCCTATATTCGACCTATGCGGGTGAGGCCTCCACCATTGGTGGTACCGACTCCACATCTACTTCAGGCTCCGGCATTGGCAAAAGGCAAAGGGTAGAGGCTCATGCGGTACCAAGAGGCAATCCTCTCTCTCTCAAGCTCCCGATCATACATATGGATCCGTTGCCTTTCTTAGAGAAAGGCAACGACAAGCCGATGTTGAGATTGCACGTACGGTGATCGAGTGTAATCTTGCATTCAACATCCTAAAGCATGAGCAATGGAAGAAGATGGTGAGAACCATCTCCAATGTGGGCCCATGTGAAGGATGGAGCGACGTCTCATACAATGATATGAGGACGAAGAAGATTGATGAAGAGAAGGAGAGGATTGATAAAGCCCTTCATCCTATTCGGGCCGCATGGACAAAATACGGTTGCTTCATTATCACCGATGGATGGAGTGACCGTAAGAAACGGGGTATCATCAACATACTCGTTTCATGTCCACTTGGCACATGTTTTTTGTGGGCCGTAGACACGAGCAAGAGGGGAAGAAAAACGACCGGCCCATTCATCTACCGCCACATTCGACAAGCTATCATTGAGCTACACATTGTCTTTTTAAAGTTTCTTTCATTATTCATGAATCATAATTAGAATTTTCAAGTCGTGATTCATGATTCATCTCTCCCCAAAGCTTTTATAATTTGTGCCATGTATGATATGCTTGTAGGTGGGCCTGTTGAATGTGGTGCAAGTTGTGACCGACAATGCATCCAATTGTCGGCGTATGGGCCGTTTGCTTGAGGCCGAGTTTCCTTCGATCGTATGGACTCCATGTGCAAGTCATTGTTTGAACTTGCTCATGGAGGACATCGGGAAGCTAAAATGGGTGAAGAGGGTGGTACGCAAGGCTACATCTGTTGTCACCTTCTTCACGGTGAAGGTGAAGGTGCTTGCGATGTATCATAAGCATAGCAAACTTGAGTTGAAGATTGGAGCGGCTTTATGAGGTGCGGTCCACCCTACGCCAAACAGTGGTGTCCACTCTATGGAATGAGTGGGATGAGCATGAGATAGAGGAGGCGAAAGCCATGCAACGGCCGTGCCTTGATGAGCAGTTTTGGCAGAAAGTCCGTGCCATTGTGATTGCTGTGACTCCCTTTTATAGGGTGTTGCGCATGACTGATTGCGAGGGGTCCACCATGGGCTTTCTTGTTCACTTCTTCAGAGCGGCATTGGTGGAGGTACGGGCTTGCATGATGATCACAGATTCTCAGCGTGCATACATCATAGAGATAGCAGAGAGGAGATGGGCATGGATGCATAGGCCCATCCATGGTTTTGCAGCATTGGTGCATCTGGCCTACAAGTCGCTGGCCATCATGGATGACAGAGAGCTCTGGTCAGATCAGCTTGCATATCTGACTCGTGTGGTCCCCATAGATGACCACAACACAGTCCTAGAGGAGCTTGGATGCTATGCAGATCAGAGAGGACATGTGGCATTTTCTTCTCCCACTTGTTGGAGAAGGGAGTCACTTGTAAAGCGTCTATTTTGGTGGCAAAATTTTGGATATGCGCTGGAGTCTCTTCAGCCCTTGGCCATGAGAGTCCTTGCACAGGATTGCTCTTCGTGTGCATGTGAGAGAAACTGGAGTGCCTATTCTATCATTCACACGAAGATTCGCAATCGTCTTAGTGCACGACAGTTAGAGCGGCTAGTCTATTGCCGCACTAACTTGTGCATGATGAAGGCCATGATGAGTATGGGTAGTCCAAAGCAGGTAAACACCTAACCATAAAATGATAAGTCAAGTTTAATTTTTAAATTTGTTGGTTTCAACTTGTTACTTTATAGTATTATAGTCAACAATTTAGTATTTATAATCTATTATCTGATGTGCATTGTGTAGGTGAATGTTGATACTTTCAAGTTGACGGGCGACACTCTTGCGAGTGTACATCAGGAGGTCGATGAGGAGGAGCAGATCTTTGCAGAGCTCTATAGAGAGCTCATGTTGCTTGTCTCTGCTTGAGTCTTTGTCTTTCAGTCTTGGTTGTACACGTTGTGTCTTCTGAGTGCAAACCTTAGCATAGCTTCACATGGTATGAGAATTGGTGCTCTTCTAAAGTGTATCTTGCGGTGATTGTGAAGGCTAGTCTTTGTGCGAGATTCACATGCGACTCAATTTTGACTCCTAATATTGCAGGCATCTTCTTCTTCGGATCTGATGATGCCCTATTAGGCGTCTCCATCATTGGAGGCTTTGAGAAGGCATTATGGTCTCGAGAAGGAGATAGAGACAACCTTCAGCTTTACCATCTTCTTCTTCTTGTTTTGATCATCTTATAGATGAAGAGTTTGAGGAGTACTTGTGCATCACGTGTAGTTCGAATCACAGTCCTCCAACGAGTTCATACTACTTTGTTTGGACCAATTGGTGAGACTTGCCATTTCTTTGATCTTAGAGAGACCACAACATTGGCGTGTTTGGCAATCCATCTCCTTTATCTTAGCTAGGCCTTATATCAGCTTTGTATAATCCTTTTGAGTCGTATGAGCCAAAACCCTCTTGTTTCTCCTTTTGGTGTGCATGAGCCGAATGGTTTTTAGTATGCTAACTTTAATAGAGGAGACTCTCCAAGCAGATATCCTTTATTAGGTATGTCTATACCTTCTGTTTTATTTGAGCAAGTAAACCACACTTCTTAACTCCCTCCTCTCCCACCTCTAACTTCTCCACATTGTGATCTACTCATATATTCATTTCAACATCTTGGATTACATTCCACTTCCGCTTAAAGCACACTAGGATTTGGATCTTCCATCTCCGCTCCTAACACCTTATTCTCTCTTCCACCATCTACCTACCCTCCATTCATTCCACCTCTTGGGGGGAATGCTACCCTTTAATATTGACAATTGTACCTTTCACCTACCCCCACTTTACCATGTCCTTTCATTTTGGAACGGCTGTGATGGGCATCCCCCTCACTACCCCTGGACGCTCACAAACTCGCGACATGACCTTTCAGATGCAAGGATATCCATCCTCTATTTATGGGTTGTCATCCCATATCCCTTGGGTCACTCCTATGCAGGGATTTCCATCCGTTGCTCCCTGTGTCCCTATCTCTCCACCATGGGCTCCTCAGGCGGTCACCATGCCTATCTCTAACTCACCAATGTCCACATTTGGATCCGCTATACACACTTCTCGTATATACGGTGGGCACTTTGGGATTACTTCCCAAGTGTACTCCACCCCATCTCCCTATCCTCCCTATGCACCCTACCCCCATTATACACCTTCTCCATCTCCTAGCACTATTGCTCCTATTGCAATGGCCAAGAATGTCTTCCCACTCGTTTTAACAGGTTGAATTTCACAAATTGGTCGAACTTCATGCAACAAGTGCTCGAACCTCAGGGACTTTGGAACCTCGTCGTTGATACCGATCGGATCCTTGATTAGCTCACCTTGATCACATCGGTCAATGGAGAGCCCGCAATGCCACAACCAATATTGAGTTAACGCATGGATTGCTTCCTGAGTTCCACTCTCAATTATAGTATTTTCCAATCACATCTGAGCGTTAGAGTCATCTCATTAACTGCTATACGACTTGAGATCGCACTTGATGAATCAATCTTGATTTTGAGCTTCAGGAGTTTTTCATTAAGGAAGGGAATGCTTTGAAATTTAAGTTGGTTGAATATCAGCGATTACTGGCCGAGTTTGCTACTATTGGCTCCCCAAAGTTAGACGACAATCAGGTCACGTTCTTCTTAAACAAGTTGCCCAACAAATACTTTCATTTTATCCAACACATTATTTCACAACTTAGATTGCCGATCTTCTATGAGTTCGAGTGTCAGTTCTTGTGTTACGTGAGGCTGCATGATCAAGTCCATAAGAAGTTCTCCACACACATATATTCAGAGGGGCGAGAGTTGGTTGCCTCTTCTTTAAGAGGGAAAACCAACAGTGGCAAGTACTCGCAAGATGCAAAGGCAATCCAAAATTTTATCCAACACATTATCTCACAATCTAGATTGCTAACCTTCTATGAGTTCGAGTGTTAGTTTTTGCGTTATGTGAGGCTGCATGATCAAGTCCACAAGAAGTTCTCCACACACATATATTCAAAGGGACGAGGGTTGGTTGCCCCTTCTTCAAGAGGGAAAACCGACAGTGGCAAGTACTTGCAAGATGCAAAGGCAATCCAAAACAAGAGTGACATCACTTCCTTCGATGGAAACAAAGACATACGATCCCTTTGGTAGTAAATTCCTAAGAAAAATAGGTTTTGTACACAATGGAGCTATGCTTCTTATTGCTTCATCATCTGCTCTAGCGGCTACTGGATATATGGCATGCGAACAATCTCAACAATCTATCTCCTTCACCACTCTTGAAGGATTGCTTGATTAGTATGCTAGTGACTCACCTATTGCACTTTACACATTCATTCTTAGGATATCCACTACACCTTCTAGGACCACTTTTCCACCTTGTTGTATGCGATGGTGGCCACACACTTGGCCTTTCCCTTTTTAGACTTCCCCTGTATACTTATATACTCATTGTATTGCACTTAGCTTTGCTTTATTCGATTTTATTTTCACTTTTATTTCTTGGAGCATCTCACTACTCACATCTATACTTCCAGATTTTGATCCCTTTTGTAGGGTTTTATATTTCAGTGTAGGGCTAACATGCAGGCTTGTACTAGTCCTTTCTGAGTTGAAGATAGGAGATACGCGCCATTCCTTTCATGGTTCCATCTACTTAGAGTTTGGTTCTTCTACTAGCATGGAGGCTTCCCCTCCTGTTGCTTATATGTGGTTATTGTTTGAGCAGCTTTATGAGGTGCAGTCCGCGCTACGCCAAACAGTGATGTCCACTCTATGGAATAAGTGGGATGAGCATGAGACAGAGGAGGTGAAGGCCATGTAGCGGCGGTGCCTTGACGAGCAATTTTGGCAGAAAGTCCGTGCCATTGCGATTGCCGTGACTCCCTTTTTATAGGGTGTTGCGCATGACTGATTGCGAGGGGTCCACCATGGGGCTTCTTGTTCACTTCTTCAGAGCGGCATTGGTGGAAGTACGGGCTTGCATGATGATCACAGATTCTCAGCATGTATACATCATAGAGATAGCAGAGAGGAGATGGGCATGGATACATAGGCCCATCTATGGTTTTGCAACATTGGTGCATCCGGCCTACAAGTCGCTGGCGATCATGGATGACAGAGAGCTCCGGTTAGATCAGCTTGCATATCTGACTCGTGTGGTCCCCATAGATGACCACAACACAGTCCTAGAGGAGCTTGGATGCTATGCAGATCAGAGAGGACGTGGCATTTTCTTCTTCCACTTGTTGTAGAAGAGAGTCACTTGTAAAGCCTCTATTTTGGTGGCAAAATTTTGGATATGCGCTGGAGACTCTTCAGCCTTTGGCCATGAACGCCCTCCAAGATCGACGAGGGGTGGTTCAAGTGGTTTGCAGACATATATGAGGCGGGGCTCTAGTAGCTCTTGGCCAGTTCCTGATGATGACATTCCCTCCTTGCCGACAATTAGACGATCATTGCCTAGGGAGCCATCATTTGATGATGATGGTAACCTTATCAGTGAGGATGAGTATGAGAGTGCCTCATCATTCGATGATGAGGAGTCATCTTCAAACTCTCTTGATGAGTACTCAGATGATGATGATGATAGTGATGCCTCATGAGTCATCCTAGCCTCTAGGTCTCTCCTCTCTCGGCACTTGTTTTTTTTGACCTTTGACTTTAGCCTTCATAAAATACTAATAGCATTAATAATCTTGGAAGAAGTAGTGGTCTTGATGGTGGAGAAATGGATGTTGTTGATGAAGAACTTGTGTTGCTGAAGAATAATGTGCCTGATGATGAAGACCTAGCGTTGAAGGAAATGATGCTCTTGTTGATGCTGTAGATGATGTCCAGAAGATGTAGCTCAATGATGGAAAATAATGGCAGCATGAAGGATCAATGATGGCTGCATTGAAGAAGAAATCATGGAATGTTGGTGGGGATGTAGAGGCCACTGATGTTGATGGTTCTTCAATTCTTCAAATAATTGTCTACAAAAGTCCTGTAACCCAACTTGTGCTCTTTCTAAGGGGTGTGTTTACTTATGTGTATGGTGACTTGCATGTGTAGGTGGAATTGGGAGATGGGTCGAACTCTAGGTAAGCCTTAAGTGTTGTCCCACACTTGAGGATCCAAAATCGTGAATAGCTTATGGTGCAAATATTATGTGAGTGCATGTGCATGCATAGTCTAATACATAGTTAGAAGATTGCTCCATAGATGTTTATCTTGATGAAGGATGACAAAGGAATCTTGCACTGGCGAAGATGGGAGAAAGTGTCCTCGTTGTTGAGGGAAAATAAAGTTATTGGAGGGACACTGTTGGGGAGATGGACAAAAGGTGGAGTCCAATCCAATAGCTCTTGAAGCACATGGTTCTCTGTGGAATCAATACAAGGGGGAGTGGAGGAAATTGGTCCCTTATTACAGAAAGTTCTTCTTGCTTTGAATAGTAGCACTAGGATAAATGAAGTGGAATAGAGAAAGTGCAAATGACTTAGGTAGATAGGAGCACCTTGTCTCATTGGTGATATAGAGTTGGTGAAGAAGAACTATGACTAGGTGATGAAGACTTGTAGTATTGATGAAGCAAGTGTGACTTTCCCTCAAGAAGTAGATGACCATTATATATTGTAGTCAAGGGAAGTGATGGATGAAGAAATTGGGATGTTAGTATTGATGGCGCTCAAATATCTTTGTCTTTGTGAGAGTCTCTTAGATGATCTGGTTGTCACGATGTTGCCATATATTGGAATCTTTAAGGAAAGATTCTATGATCGATAACGTTGGCTTGAAACATGAAGTGCATTGCATTTGCTGTGTCACCTATTACTTGCTTGCATTTACTTGGTGAAATCTTGAGAATACCATGCAGTGGATGCAAAGTCAAAAGATATAAAGAATTGTTTTTTTTTTTGGGTGCATTTCACTAGTGTACCGTGAGTAAAAGTTGTGATTGCGTACCTTGATCTTGCTCTCATAGAAGATATAGCGTTATTTTAGAAGTCAAAGGGTCTTTGGTTCTTGTCAGTGCAACAAAGGATATATACAATGAGAAAAAAAAGTTAGTTATATGCAGGGGTCAGTATTTTGTAGTTTTTGGAATCCATCAGTCATAGAAATTTGGATTGTACTCCAACTTTTGTAGCTAGTCCACAAATGTAAGTAATCAGATTGTCAAGCAAGGATGGTCTTACAAAGCGAGTGGCAATGTGCAACCCCTCTTCAGTCAGAATCTTATTAAGCAATGAGTGGTATTTTAACTTTTGTGGCAAGTCTAGATACCAAGCCAAGATGATAGAACACAAGAAAGTAGTCTCATAGTAGGTTGGATCATATTGAAGCGTATTGACTTTACAATGTTGCTCAGCCGTTGTTATAAGATGATTGCCATTGTTGCAAGCAATCTCAAGCCGATGAGAAAACCATTTCTGCAAGAATGGACTTGAGAAATTGCAATTCTGCTTAAGTTCATCAAGTGCTGACTGGTTTTGGAGTTTGGTCATGGAAGCATCCTCATCGTATTTAGCTTTCTTTCAGAGTCCAGTGCAGATTTTCTTCTTTCATTTTCTTTTTTCATACGAGTCTTTGCATGAGAGTGAGCCCGTGCTTGAAAATGATTTTACAAAATTTATTTAGTCCTCTTTCTTAATTCATATTTTTTCTAGAGCATCTGACACTTTTATATTATTTTTGCCTTTTTTTTTTCTTGATGAGTTTTTGACTATCATGGTTGAGCATGGGCTGACTATATGCTGTCAAAAGACACGGGAACTAGAGCATGGCAGATGCTCTGGCGGATGGAAGATAAAGACCAAACTCATGATGACATAGACAAGTAGAGACAAACTGTTACATAAGTGAATTAGGTTCCAAGATGGCAGCTTGGACTCATAAACATAATCTTGTATAGGACTGACAAAGGTAAGACACTTAATTAAAAGTACAAAGCATCATGACATTGTATTCATTCCATATAAAAAGTGGTAGTCAAGTACAATGCTTTTCTCTTGCTTTCTCTCTTTGTGTTTGCGTTTCCTCTTTTATTGCACACTCACATGGTATCATTTCCAAGTGAGGAGTCGGAGGTTCTACGAAGAAACTTTCTTTAGCAGGGTATAGCTGATTTTTCCCTCCGTTTTAGACATCTCAACACGAAAATGAAATATTTCTAGTGTTATGAGGACATGTATTTTTGAAATCTCACTTAATATGTGGATTAATTTTTAATCACATGGTTAAGTAAATGTTGCACAAGTGAGATGTAATTGGGGTTAGAGTAAATTTACTAGCCTGGGATTGGAGGAAATCACGGATGTCAAAGGCAAAAGTTGCTATAAGTTATGCCACATAGGTACTTGGTGGTATTTGGTGCTAGTTGTTAGCCTAGGTCATTCATTTGGCTATAAGTGTCAATTGGTGATACTAGAGAAGTGGCATTTAGTGGTACCTAATGCCAATATGATGGTCAAAGATGACGCATAGACACTCGGGAATGAAAGTTGCCTAGCCAATTTAATTATTGGCCAATCAGATTATTTTTCAGGACACCGAAATAATTATTAGATCAATTTTCAGTATTTAAAGACTGAAAATTAATATTTAGTTATGGATAATGCTGAAAAAACCATTTAGGAAGGTTGCCACTTGTAAAAAATTATGGATAGTGTTGAGAAAACCATTTGGAAAGGTTGCGACTTGCCAAAATGCCCATGCAAGACTGAAAAACGTCTTTAGAGGTTGAAGAGAGACATTTTAATATATTCAGCCTGCAAGAGAGAGTGAGGAGATGCTATTGGTCTGATTTGCAGCCATTGGAGGACCTTCTCTAGCAGCCAAGGGCAGGAGAAGACCAATCAATAGCATGTGATAACATCTATAGGCTATTGAGACAGGGTAGCAGTAGTAAATGACTAATTTTCTTTAATTCTTTGCATCTATAAGCTGTTGAGATAGGGCAGCAGCTGTAAATGACAGATTCTCTTCGGTTCTTTGTAAATAAATTGTAAATTTTCTCTCTCCTTAGCATTCTCTCTACCTGCTAGCCTTTCTACAGCCTTGCTTCGAAGATTACAGAATTGAGATCACCAAAGATTGAGAAATTTTAGATTTCTCTATTGTAAATCCTAATTTGCATAGAAATTAAGGTTTAGCAGTAGCCTTGGGAAGTGTGCCAGTAATTGAAAGCTCCAAGACTTGGATTCAACAGGGCTGAAGCTGTTTTTAGTCAAATTCAAGTGGAGGGACCAACAAATCAATGAATTTGGGGCATTTTTCATCTCCATCAAAGCAAGTAAAGGCCAAGTGACTGTTGACTCAAGGGGTAAATCAGATCGAAGACTTGCTGGTCATTTTGGGTAGCAAGGGGAGTTGGAATACCAAAAGGGATTGGGAAAATCCCATTGTGTATTAACTTCTTTTTCAATTAAGTTAAGTAAATACTGAAAGGGGCACCAGTTTTGGGGCCAATAGGGTGTCCATTGTCCAAGATTGTAAGTTAATTTGCATTTCTTAGTTTTGTAATAAATGTTACTAGTGTAACTAAGTTGTAATTAGGAAATTACCACCCATCCAACGGAAAGAAGGTTGGTTACATCTAGTGTGTTTGTAGGTTTTCAAAGATGGATTACTACTAGTTTGATGCTTTTGACAATTTTGAAAAGAAGCATCTCCCTTCTTCTCTTGATAGACAATCACCCTAGTTCGATTGTTGCAAAGAGCGGTGTGAAGTTCGACATTTAGAGCCTTGTTCTCACTTAGTTAGATTGAGAAGATGGGAACCCCATTCTCCCTCCGCTTCTCTCCATATTCTTGCAAGGCATACTCTCGTATAGTGTTGGAGGTAAAGCCGTCTATATCTACGTTTCCATGTGTTTACTTCACACACCGTGACCCTTACACTTTTACATTGCAGGTGGCAAGTGCCTATCACTGTCACTTTATTCTTTATTCTTTCAGTGACTATTGAATAAGGGAATGTCGGTGACACATTGTGACTGTTGGAGTTTCCATATACGGTGTGTCTCTCTTGCTTTCTTGCTCCATTTGCCACAGCTCTTGTTTCTGCTTGTGTGCTTCCACTTGGGCTCTACCTTTCAACTGGTATCAGAGTGATAATGACCGCCGTGGTAGAGACTCATAGAGGTCTTAATCTTGCGGCCAGTCTCATAGTAAGTCTTATGGTCATAAGGTCTCTCTTACATATTATTATGGAAAGCAAGGTCGTATTAGGCCATAGTGCTATAAGATGCGCGATGATAAACTTGGAGCTTGAGTCTGATGATGATTACATCTTGATAGCTTCTTCACTTGATGCTTGTTAGTTGGTTGATGCGCCATTTCCTTTCTCTTAGTGTTGGTTGCTTGATTCGGGGCTTCTTTTCATGTGATGCCGCATAAGGATTGGTTTCATTCCTATTGCAACATGACAAGTTTTGTAAGACTAGGAAATGACTTGGCATTGGTGATGTTAGACTATAGTTTACTTCGGGAAACACTTTTGTTTTTCATGATGTACGCCATGTTTCGGCTTTGATTAAAAGCCTGCTCTCTATTGGAGGGTTACATGATGCAGGATATCGCGTATCTTTTGGTGATTTCGCATGGAAGATTACCCATGGGAATCTTGTCTTTGCTCAAGGTGCCAAGGTTGGTAGCCTCTATTCCTTGCTTGTATTTGGATCTATTGACCATATTTTGGCTGTGATTGATATAGCACTTGTATCTTTATGGCATTGTTGCCTTGGGTATATGTCCTTAAAAGAAGTGAAAATGCTTTCTTATTATTGCCATATACTTGATAAATAGATCCCTATGCATTGCTATTGGTTGTTAGGTTACAGAGGAGTTATGGTCTGGAAAACCTCCATAATGTTCTTATTTGCATGTGTCATGAGGACGTGAAAATTTCATGCTTTGCTTAAGTTTAATTGATATTTGATTAAAGGATTAATCAAATGTGCAATTAAAAGATGCACATGTGAGGTGCAAGCTACTTTTTTACAGTTGAAGGCCCAAGGACCTTGTGAAAAAGATGGGTGTCAAAGGCAAAAGTTGTAATAAGTTACACTTGTTAGATTCTAGGTGAATTTTGGTGTCAGTTTGTCCCTAGGAGCATTGATTGGCCATTAAGTGTCAGTGGTGACACTAGGGACTAGGCATTAATTAATGGATTAATGCTTGTCTAAGGGTAAATTAATGCATGGGACCACTTTGGGTTGCAAATGGCCTAGCCAATTAATTTTTGGATGGGCAAGGTCAATTTTTTGGGCATGGATTAAGGGTTGAATTAATTTTCAGAATTAATTAATTCTGAAAATTAATTAAATGGCTGGAAATTGCTGAAAATGGATTAAGAAAGCTGCCACTTGGCAAAACTTTCCCATGCAAGTGGGGGAAAGGCTAAATAGGGCTGAAGGGAGAGGGAAATCCCGTTTTTTCATTTTGGAGCTGTTGGGAAGAGGTGTTGGACTGTTGCTGCCAGCTTTTGGGGCCATTTCCCAGCCATTGGAGACCATTTTGGTGATGGAGATTGCATGTTCTTGACCTTGGGAAGCTGGGAATTGCTGCGGATGCACTTTCTCTTGAAGATCACAATCTCTGATGCTCCTATTGTTGTTGGTGCATCCGTTTGGGGCTGGTACAGCAGGGCAGCAGCTGATTTTAATTAGTTCTTCGCAACAAATCTCAGAATTTTCTCTCTCTACAGCATTCTTTCATCTCCTTCAGCCTATGCTCAGCTATTCTCAACAATTCTCAGCCATTCGGAGGAGATCTCAGCCATTTTTGGCGGGCTGATCTGTAATTTTTGCAGTAAACCCTAATTTACAGCAGCAGAAATTAGGGTTTAGCAGCCACCTTGGGATCCGTGCCAGAGATTGAAGGCTCAAGGGATTGAAATCAGTAGCTGATAATTGAAGATTATCAAGGGATTTTAGGAGCCAGCCCATCGTGAATTGATTTGGGGCAGCATTTGGCCAGCCAAGGGTCAAATTGGAGAAGAAGTCTTGGGTGAATGAAGGGGCAAATGACCCAAAAGGCTTACTGGTCATTTATGACAGCAAGAGTAATTGGTTAGCAGGAGGAGATTGAAGAATCTCGAGTTGTACTCCTTCCAATTGAATGAAAGCTAAATAAATACTGCAAGGGGCACCAGTTTTGGGGCTAACGGGGAGTCTATTGTCCAAGAATGTTATGGTAAAGTGTGTATTTCATTTTATGTGCATTTATTTATTGCTGTAATTAACTCTTAAATCAGGTTATCACCACCCATTCCAAGAAGTAAGGTTGGTTTCATGGTTCCATTGTCGAGATACATCAAATCTCTTGATCTGGTGGGCTCGAGGCACCTGATTGCAAGCCAAAGGTTTGTGCTAGTGTTGATCTTTGTGCTCAGCTGAGAAATTACAGCAAGATGTCTTCATACAGTGCGATGCAATCAAGCAGTAATGATGCCTCTCATGATGCACATTCACATGTGAAAGAAGGAAATGCAATGCCTGATCTTGGACAAGGCACGAATCATGGACAACATGCTGAAAATGTGGTTGAAGGCCAAGATGTTGGACCCTCAATGCAGAAAGATGATGGTGATCAGCAAGGGGAAATGGAATTCGATGTTGCATTCAAGAATCGAATGTGGGAAGCAGCCAATATCTTTGCTGAATTGGCAAAAGATCCTTAGTTTACTCGGTTTTTGAACACTCCTACGAAGGACAACAAGGGCAAGAAGAGAAAATCCTCTTCTAGAACTTCGGGACAGCAAGATGCACCGAAGAACAAGCCAAAGCCTTCTCAAGATGCTCCTAAAGATGCTCATGGTGAAAAGCAGTTGGTGCCAGTTGGGCAAGAAATGCAAATGCAAGTTCATGATGTGAATGCTGATCCTATGGTTTTTGGACAGCAAGGTTTGCATGAGAATTTGGGGCAGCCAGCGTACTTTGGTGGTAGCACAATTTTTCATGCTATGGTGGGTGAGCGACCGAATGTGGGAATGTATGGCACACCTCCCCATAACTTTCAGCAACCAATGCATGGCTTGCATAACCCAATGTACTCGGGTATGGCTCATGGAATGCATAATCCGATGTATGGCGGCATCGGTATGATGCCTGGTGTGCAAAATCACACATATGGGCAAGCATCGGTACCTCGTCGTGCTTTTGGGGCTCAAGGAATAAGTGCTGGTCATGCAAATGCTCTGTTTAATGCTGGCTATCATGGAAAGTGCCTCTACACTAGCGGATACACTATGCCTTTCATGTGAGCTTATTGAGGTCTTTTTATAGTGATGTGTCTAAGGATGTATCTGCTGAAATTCAGTTCAATGTAGAGGAGCTGAATGAGATATCGGTATCCGAGCAGATTTTGGCACATAAAGGGAAAAGGTCAAAGGCAAAGCTTCCATAAGCTATCGGGTGAAGTTTCACAACTGTTCACCAATGGATGCTAAATGGATGGAAGAGGATGACTTGGCAGACCATCCTCAGTTGTTGCAGCTTTATCTTGATGCCTTTCAGTTAGAGCCGACTTTGGATCGGGTGGGCTCTTTCAGGTTCAGCAGGGCAAGGGTCCAGAGTACCACCTGATACTGAAGGGGGAGGTAGCACTTCCACTCCTCCTGGAATGGACTGCTCTCGTGTATAGTGGATCTCGGATGTATTCAGCATGCATCCAAGGTACTGTGCTGACAGTATATCTGCCATGAGGTCACTATTCAGTGTACTAGTCACTGTGGTATGTATGCAGATGGGTATGGTTTTCATTGCAGCTCTGAAACTGTACATTTGCATCAGGTTATGATCATGAGAGACTGATTACTGAGTGCTGGTTTTCAGTGTATGATCATTAGTTTCAGTGGTATTCAGCTGGTTCTATGGATAGCAGCATGTGTACTGAATGCCATTGACAATTCAGCCATGGTTTCGGCTCGGTTTATGATTTACTATGGTTGTGTAGTGAGCACTGTTGAGAAACAAGAGTTTGGGATGCATCCGATGAGTTTCTGGAAACAGTTCTGGACTATTGTTGAGCTTTATGCTATGTTTATGCTGGCTGGAAATTTTCAGCAAATGGTGGGCATAAGAGATAGTTAGCCAACAGTGGCCAATGTTGTGTTGGCTATGATGCCTTGTGAAAATTCCAGTGCAATATTGTTTGCTTTGACACATTACAGTGCAATCGAGGAAGATTGCAAGGATTTCAAGGGGGTGGTTTGTCACGAGGACGTGAAAATTTCATGATTTGCTTAAGTTTAATTGACATTTGATTAAAGGATTAATCAAATGTGCAATTAAAAGATGCACATGTGAGGTGCAAGCTACTTTTTTATAGTTGAAGGCCCAAGGACCCTGTGAAAAAGATGGGTGTCAAAGGCAAAAGTTGTAACAAGTTATACTTGTTAGATTCTAGGAGAATTTTGGTGTCAGTTTGTCCCTAGAAGTATTGATTGGCCATTAAGTGTCAGTGTGGTGACACTAGGGACTAGGCATTAATTAATGGATTAATGCTTGTCCAAGGGTAAATTAATGCATGGGACCACTTTGGGTTGCAAATGGCCTAGCCAATTAATTTTTGGATGGGCAAGGTCAATTTTCTGGGCATGGATTAAGGGTTGAATTAATTTTCAGAATTAATTAATTCTGAAAATTAATTAAATGGCTGGAAATTGCTGAAAATGGATTAAGAAAGCTGCCACTTGGCAAAACTTTCCCATGTAAGTGGGGGAAAGGCTAAATAGGGCTGAAGGGAGAGGGAAATCTCGTTTTTTCATTTTGGAGCTGTTGGGAAGAGGTGTTGGACTGCTGCTGCTGCCAGCTTTTGGGGCCATTTACTAGCCATTGGAGACCATTTTGGTGATGGAGATTGCATATTCTTGACCTTGGGAAGCTGACAATTGCTGCTGATGCACTTTCTCCTGAAGATCACAATCTCTGATACTCCTATTGTTGTTGGTGCATTCGTTTGGGGCTGGTATAGCAGGGCAGCAGCTGATTTTGATTAGTTCTTACGACAAATCTCAGAATTTTCTCTCTCTACAGCATTCTCTCATCTCCTTCAGCCTATGCTCAACCATTCTCAGCAATTCTCAGCCATTCGGAGGAGATCTCAGCCATTTTTGGTGGGCTGATCTGTAATTTCTGCAGTAAACCCTAATTTACAGCAGAAATTAGGGTTTAGCAGCCACCTTGGGATCTGTGCCAGAGATTGAAGGCTCAAGGGACTGAAATCAGTAGCTGATAATTGAAAATTATCAAGGGATTTTAGGAGCCAGCCCATCCTGAATTGATTTGGGGCAGCATTTGGCCAGCCAAGGGTCAAATTGGAGAAGAAGTCCTGGGCGAATCAAGGGGCAAATGACCCAAAAGGCTTTCTGGTCATTTATGACAGTAAGAGTAATTGGTTAGCAAGAGGAGATTGAAGAATCTCGAGTTGTACTCCTTCCAATTGAATGAAAGCTAAATAAATACCGCAAGGGGCACCAGTTTTGGGGCCAATAGGGAGTCTATTGTCCAAGAATGTTATGGTAAAGTGTGTATTTGATTTTCTGTGCATTTATTTATTGCTGTAATTAACTCTTAAATCAGGTTATCACCACCCATTCCAAGAAGGAAGTCTGGTTTCGGCATGTCTTTGTATATGAGGCTTTTTGCCATGTTTTCAAGGACAAAGACAATAAGCTGGATTCTAAATCAATGAAATGCATCTTTTTTGGTTACGAGGATGTAGGTGAGATGGGTTATTGTCTATGGGATCTATAGGCTAGGAAGGTCATCTATAGCCATGATGTTGTTCTCTATGAGGAGAAGATACATAAGTAGCCTGAGAAGATAGTTGAGGTATACAAAGTGATATTTTAGAAGGAGCCGCTTGTTACTGCATAGCGAGTTAGACTGCTTGCAATTGATGTTCTAGTGGTCCATGATCATGATGCTGGACAGGATGTACATGCGCAATAGCGTGTTTTGTAATGTTTTACCAGAGATGGATGTCAGCTTGATTGGTTCGTACCCTTCATAAACTATGCTATAGTGATAGATGTTGGTGAGTCACTTACCTAGAATGAGGCCATGCATTGAGGTGATAGTCACTCTTGGGAGAGAGCCATGCAATCAAAGTATGACTAATTGCAAAAAATCCATATGTGGGATTTGGTTCCCTTACCTAGTAAAAAGCGTACTTTGCCATGCAAATGGATCTTTAAGTTGAAGAGTATCCTTGGACACCTTAAGCCAATATATAAGGCCAAATTGGTTGCAAAGGGTTTTAAGAGCATGGTGTTGATTTGATGAGGTCTTCTCTCTTGTGGTCAAGATGACTAACCTATGCTTAGTATTGGCTTTGGTTACGCAGTTAGATTTGGACTTTTATCAGATAGATGTGAAGATGGCTCTCACATGGGCACCTTCATGATGAGATTTATATGTAGCAACTTAAGGGCTTTGAGAAAAAAGGCAAGGATTACCTAGTGTGTAAGTTGAGAAAGAGCATAGCCTTAAGCAAGCACCTAGGAAATTGTACTACAAGTTTAGTGCTTTCATGTATTCATAGGGATATACACGTAGTGATATGGATCTGTGCCTCTACACTAAGAAGGCTTGTGATGACAACCTTATTATTTTGGTATTTTATGTTTTTGATATGTTGATTGCTGAGAGAGCTCATGATGAGTTGGATACCTTGAAAAGTCTGCCCAAACAGAGCTTTGAGATAAAGGACATGGGACAAACCTCACATATTTTTTGTATTGGCATCATGCATGATCCCTCTAAGGGGCTCCTTTACTTGTCACAGAAGGACTATATACAAAAGGACCTTAAGTATTTCCATATGTAGGATGTTAAGCCTATTGGCTATCCTTTACCTTTCTACATAAAGGTTAGTCAAGCAGATTGTCCCTTATCAGATGAGCAGAAGGTTGAGATGGCCAAGATCCCTTCTGTATTACTAGTGGGTAGTTTGATGTATGCCATGATAGCCACTCGTTGAGACATAGCATTTGAAGTGGAAGTTGTGGCACGCTATATGGCTGCACTTGGCCAGCGACATTGGGACTCCATAAAGGATATCATGATGTACTTGAAAGGCATTGCAGATGTGAGCATTTGCTATGGTGATGAGGATACTATACTCGTGGGTTACATTGACTCTGACTATGCAGGACATGCAGATAGTAGGAAGTCCATTTCTAGGTATATCTTCACTTTTATTGGAGATATTGTTTCTTGGATGTCTAGGATGTAGAAATGCACGGCCTTATCTACTACTGAGACAGAGTATGTTGCAGCTACTTAGGCTTGCAAGGAGGCCCTATGGTTAGGCCGTCTCTGGTGATAAACCTTGATATTACTATTACTCCTATATTGCATTTAGATTCTACAAGTGCTATTCAGTTGGCCAGGAATCCGGTCTTCCATGCGAAGACAAAGCATATTGAGATGCGCTATCACTTCATTAAGGAGGTGGTAGAGGACGAGTATGTTGAGCTCGCCAAGATCTTGACTGATGAGAATCTTGTAGATTTGCTCATAAAAAGTCTCTCAGCGAAGTGTTTTGTCTTCTTTAAGAAGATGATGGCCGTAGGATAGATGGCATCTAGTTCTCATCCTGTTGTACTTTATGTACATTTGTACTTTGTCACTTTTTCTTGTTCTCTTCTCACTAGAGGCACATTCAACTTTAAGTGGGAGGTTGTTGGGGATAAAGCTGCCTATGCCTATGCTGCCCTGTATTTATTTAACACACCGTGATCGCACATCTGTACATTGCAGGTAGCAGACGCCCATCATTGCCACTTTATTCTTTATTTTTTCAGTGGCTATTGAATAAGGGAAGACTAGTCACATATTGTGACTGTTGGAGTTTCCATATATGGTGTCTCTCTCTCTCTTACTCTCTTGCTTCATTCTCCATAGCTCTTGCTTTACTTTGGCTTCCTCTTGTATGCTTCCACTGGGGCTTTACCTTTCACATAGCTATAATGACACCTATTGTTCAAGTACCCATACTTCCTTCTTCACCTAAAGAAGATCAACTTGATGGGTTGAACTACTCCCTTTGGTTATATAAGTGGAGTATATTCTCAACACCTTTGATATTTAGGATTTTGTTACCATTGCTATTCCCTGTCTAGTGGGGGATTCCCACATCGGTTCTTTGATGAACCAAGCTGCTTTATGGGATTGAC
The DNA here is from genome assembly GCF_053477565.2 of Lygodium microphyllum. NCBI lineage: Eukaryota > Viridiplantae > Streptophyta > Polypodiopsida > Schizaeales > Lygodiaceae > Lygodium > Lygodium microphyllum. The sequence continues at coordinate 14,080,024 of NC_141152.1, forward strand.
TTAATTTTAGAATGTGGTCTTGCCTTTTCATGAGCTTACAAGATTTTATCCTTGTTCATGTGTACAGACTTCAGACCACAACAAAAGTGTGGACAAAGTCAGCCTCTCTACCATTAGAAGACAAAGCTTTGCCCATTGCATCAACCTAGAGAAGAAACTTCAGATGCTCTCAGGAGTCAGTGGATGATTCCCCTTCTATGCAGGAGTACATTAAGCTTTGCCCATTGCATCACCCTAGAGAAGAAACTTCGGATGCTCTCAATTGATGGTTCCCCTTTTATGTAGGAGCATATTAACCACAATGGAAGACATGCAAGATGAACTTGCATCCCCTAGGTTGGACAATATCTTTAGAGGATGTGGCGATAATCCTTCTTACTCATCTATTGTCTCCCAAGTATGATGTTTTCTACAATAGTCTATTAACCTTCAAAGTACAAGAGACTATTCTTTGGGAGGAGTTAGCACCGCTTCTTTTGAAGCATGAAGAGCAGCTTAAGGAGATTGGAGTTAGTGGATCTACGAAATCTTTTACTGTAGGTTCGAGAGGGGACAACAAGAAGGACAATAATAATAATAAGAAGAAGGTTTAGCATTTGGAGTCTTCCTTGGGCTTTGACATAGATTTAGAGAAGCCAAACGTCCATATTGTGGGAAGGGCACTCATCTTGAAAAAAAGTGTTGAAAGAAATACCCTCACCTTCATTCAAGAGCTAAGGATGGCTCTAAAAGATATAAGCCCTCCTCTACCTCTTCACTAGATGTTACCCATGAGTTCGTATTTCTTCATATCCATGAGATGGAGCCTTCTTTAGCAAATTTTGACACTTCTACATTGCAGTGGGTGAGTTTTTTGGTTATTTAGCTATATATAGCTTGCCCCTCCTTTATTTTGTAGGTAAAATGTGGTTGATTATATTACTTAAAAAAACTGATTACAACGGAGTGGGGGTATATCCCCATGTGGGATTACCTGCTTGCATAATGAAAAACAGGTCCTGGCCGCCCCAAGTGTGCATGAAATGACCTCGAAGCTCTTGAAGAGCCTTGGATTCGCCTTGCACTTGATCCCATTGGCCATGGAGGGAGTGGATGATGGAGGTCCAGAGCTCTCTTAAGGTCGCTTGTATTGAAAGTCTCTCTCTGCCGAAAGCCTCCTGACATCGTGCTTTCCAGATATGTCACCCAGTAAGACTCCTTATGATCTCCCATACCTCAGAGTGGTCTATTGTGGGCTCCAGTACCTGGCGAATGTGGGTAGAGCCTCCAAACCGACCACTGTGCATGACCTTGCCTCGATAATGAATATCACGTCCTGCATCCCGGTCTTTATAGAAGGTGATGGCCCTCGCTGATTGCCTGCCAATAGAAAGCTCCCCATGAGATACATCCAAGGCTGGGTGCTATACGATGAAGGATGCGGCATGCTCCTCTCCACACGAGCTATGCCATCTCACACGACCAAAGGCAGTGCTTTGGGGTTTCCAAAGGCTGCTGTGTGCAACGCTTACAATCTTCCTCCTGCATCTTTGCAAGCCAACTTCCCATCACTAAGCCTCCATGTGCCACTAGCCATAAGAAATATGATACCCTCCTCGGTCTCTAGCTATCCCATAGGCGGCGCCAGAAGATCCATTGGAAAGGCTTCGTGATGCTATGCTCCGCCCAGTGCGCCTGCTACGTGACGGCGCCCACTCCATATCCTCCTGCATCAGTACGTGTCTGCCAATCCTTGCAGTGTACTCCAGGAACCTCGGTGGCTTCTTGGCGACCGCAGTGGCCAGCCATAGCCACTCTTCTGGATCCCACTCTAGCTCATCAAGTGGCCTTCCCTCCCAGATCCAAAGGTGCCACTCCTTGAGCTCCGTCTAGAAGACAAAAGGATCCAGCCGCCATATCTTCCCGTGCAGGCCAATCACCTGGATTCTCCTCCATGAAAGGACAGCTATCCTCTCATCCTGTTGCCCTCTGTCAAGAGCCAGACGCCCCCCCTTCCTGTACGGTGAAGAAAGTCCCATGTGGAGCGCCGCCCACTCTACTTGCCACCTATAGGGGAATGCCTGTTGGTAAAAACCTAGTGGCCCATACCTCCTTGGTCTCTGTTGGCTCTCGTATCGGGGGAGCAAGCCACTCTCGAGGTATTGCTGCGTCTATCTCTCTTCTCCTCAACTCTACTCCTCTCTGGCAGCCTGATACTCGCTGCACTACCTCCTCGTCCACCATCTTGTACACCTCCTGCTATGTCCTGATGGTACGAGCCGGGCCGGCCTCCCAACCAGCCCACAAGATGTTGGGGCGCTCGCTAATCTGTGCTCCCTTCCCGATCTTTGACCTGGGGGTTCCAGACCACCGGTTGACGGTCTATCTCTTCCTGGCAGCTGGGAAGGATCCGGATTAGGGCCTTACGGAAGCCTTGCTACACGCAGAGCAAGCTGCGTAGGAAAGGTGATTGGGGGGGGGGGTGATTTGGGCTGATGTGAAGATCCATTTTAGGGATGGCTTCCACTCACCGCCAAGCCTCGGTCTACAATCCTAAAGACCCTCCTGTAATAGGATCTTCCAGGTTTGCCCTCCTGGTGTGAGGCCGCGGACAACTAGCTTGTCCAAGAGGGCCATACTCTGATACTCTGGGTCTATGATCCCAAGCCCTCCCTCTGACCGATGCCGTATGATGGTCGCCCATGCCACCTTAGCCCTGGAATCCCTGGAACCGTCTGACCCGGACCAAAGGAAATTCCACACTAGGCGGTGAAGCTGCACTACACAGGATGAGGAGAAGCACCAACACGAGGCGATGTACTAGGCCGTTGCTAGGAGGACCTAGTCAACCACTAGGACTCCGCCTGCTAGTGAGAGGCGAGCCGTGCTCTAGTAGGTCAGCTTCCTTTGAATAGAATTGAGGATTGGAAAAAATTGCTGGGCGGGAATGATGTCCAGTTCCACTTGGAATCCTAGGTAATGGACGGTCTGCCCTTTGCTCACCCAGGTGGACGCCTCACTCCGTGCAAGAGTTCGGGTATTTGAGGAAACCAACCGACTTTTGCTTGTTGATTTTTGCTCCCGTTGCAAAACATAACACCTCAAGAGCCAGCCTCACTCTCTCCAGCATTAACTCATCGTCCTCTATGTAAAGTGCTATATCATTTGTATACTTTGAGTCTAGCAACTCAGTCTCCTCTCACACTGGAAGTCGGAGGCCATGTAATCCGCTCACACGTGACCTGAGAAAGTGAGACATTGCCTCTGCAAAGAGTAGGAACAGGTAGGAGGCCAGGGGGCAGCCATGCCAGACCGATCTCTGTAGCCGAAACTCCTCCCCTTACCTTCCGCCTATGAGAACCCTGCTGTTGGCTGATCTGTTAAGTGCGGAGACCCGACGGATCCAAGCGTGGGGGAAACCCAACCTCACCATGGTGCCCTCTAGGAAATCCCAATTCATCCTGTCATAAGCTTTGTTGAAGTCCAAGAGTAGAATGGCCAGTCTCTGCCCACTGTGCTGAGCCCACTCTGTTGCCTCAAAGAAGGTGAATACATTGTCTAGGATGGTCCTATCCTGGACAAAGCTTGTCTGTGTGTCATGAATGATGTCTGGAAGTACGGGGCACAGTTGCCTATCAATCATCTTTGCCGGTGCCTTATAGGCCACTGACAATAAGGTGATTGGTCTCCACTAGGAAAGCTCCAACCAGTCTCCCCCTTTTGGGAGAAGACTGATAAGGCCTGCCGAAAGACTCGCTGGCATCTGTCCTGAGGTGAAAATCTCCTGGAAGGCCATCAGTAAGGGGTCCTTCATCACCTCCTAGTACGTGGTGAAGAAGGCCTTAGAGAGGCCATCCTCTCCTGGGCATTTCTGCCCGTCCTGTGTGTGGAAAGCCTCCTCTAGTTCCTTCTCTGTGAAGGGGCTAGGAGGGAGCGTCCCATCTCCTCTATGACGAGGGACAGGACGTGATCCAGAGCTGCTGTCTGCAACGCTGTCCTCTAGCTGAGGCTGTCTCCTGCTGGAAGAGGCATCTATAATAGTTGGTGGCAATCTCCATCACCTCGTTCTAGAGTGAATCCTCCCATATTGATCCCGAAGGTTGCGTATCTGCTCTCCTGAGTGGTGTGCTTGAAAGAACTCCCTGCGCATCGTGTCCCCCTTCCACGTCTAGAAGGCTACTGAGGTGCAAAATGAGAACTCTGAGCACCTGTCATCTAGGCCGGCGATGGCTGCTCGTGTGCGCACCTCTTGTGCGTGGAGGATGGGATCCCCTAGTGTCTCCTGTAGCAATCTCTGCGTAGCTGCTAGGTCCCACCGGAGTGCTCTCTCCTTCTCCCAGCACTGCTGCCTGGCATGTAGGGTTGCCTCTTGGCAGATACTGCTCGACGCGGCTAGGACTTTTGCAACCTCCTCTGCGATTTGGTCCCTCTTGCTCCACTTCCTTGTCCAAATCTGCTCAATCTGCCTCTTCACCTCCTCTCTCTTGTAGATCGAGTTAGGGATCCGACAGGATTGTGTATCTAGGGAAGATGCTAGGGGATCAAGTGTCAGGAGGACCGGGCAGTGATCGGACAGAGTGGTTCTAGGAAACTGTTCTATCTAACCTCCGCGAGAGCATCCCCACACTCCCACATAGAACCTATCCAACCGCTCTAGCAAGGCTCTGCCTAGCTGCCTGTATCCCCATGAGAAGTCCAACGACCTTTCCCTCTTGTGGAACGCTGGGTCTCTCCAAGCATCGCGAGCTCCTACTGCCAGTAGGAAGACCTCCCATGCCTCCTGCTCCTCCCTAGCCATGCCGTGGTAGTTTCTGCCTTTACCTTGCTGGTCCTCTAAGGCCTCTAGGTTGTTGAGGTCTCCTCCAACAATCCAAGAGTCCACCTCTGGGAGTCTTGTTGTAATCTCCACCCAGAACCTGGTGCGTGCCTTGACCTCAGTGGGAGCATAGATATTGAGGACTTCGATGCACGAGTCCTCAATATCCAACTTGACCCATAGAACCCTCCCTACCACAATCACCCCATAATCCCGTACACAAGTGGTAAGGCTCCGGGCCAATAGAGGTGCATATGCCTCCAATCTTGCCGTGGGCACTGATGGTGTATTCCTAGTAGGTGTATGACTTGCCTGGGAGAACCTTCCCTACCCGATGGGCCTGGGCAGAGGTGAACTTGTGCTCTTGTAGAAGCAGGATGTCTATCCGTCCCGCAACGGCCGGCCGCAACTCCTGCTGAACAATCAACTTTCTGGAACCATGTGCCCCACTGTAGTGGAGACTATTCACATTCCAGGATGCTAGGTGCAGGCTCATGGGGAAACTTGTGATTGACCAAACAGGCATCTATTCGGTGTGGAAGCTACTAATGAGGAAGAAGAACTATGGGGCATACAAGTATGCTTTACCGCAGGCATGGACGACGAACTCCAGTCCCCCATGGTGGCCCTCGAGCAGACCATGGGGGTGATAGATGCTCCAGGTGGTACTACCAATGCATCTATCAACCAAGCTGAGAGTCCTGACTCTGTACACTAGTAAAAACGGGCCGCCTGTGCTAGGGGCCTCTTGATCACGTCCATCGGAGCTCTCCACTGTGGAGGGGCACGAAAGATAATGCTCAAGTGTGGGACCTCGACACCAATCCACTAGTTAATGTCCATTGTGCAACCTAGCTACTGTTGTGCAAACAAAGCTAGTCCTTCTTTTCCCATCCACTAGGAGATGTGGTCTGCCACGTGACTCTTCACCTCCTCCTCTATCTGTGTCATCGTCCAATCCCTTGAGTGAGAGGATTGAAGGAAAAAGGCATGGTTTGGTCTATCCGGTGGTGCTAGTAGATAGACCTTGCCCCTCCTTGACTTACGCACTACGAAGATCCCCACCTCTAGAGGTAGTGGGAACTCTTCGTGCTCCACAACCCGCAGGTAAGACCACGGGCCATTGCGAAAGAACTCCTGTGGTAACTGTTGCGCCTATCTCGGGAAGGTGTGACGGGCGGTAAGGGAAAATCAGCTGGTGGTTGTGGGGGGAGGGGGGGCAAGACTGTTGGTGTGAGAAGGATGTGGGTGTGTGTGGCTTATCACCTCCTGTGGGAGGGGGGGTTGGTCTGGGTGGGATCACCTGTACCGGGTGCGAATTATGGGGGGTGCTTGACAAGGGAGGTGGTGGGGGGGAAGAGGATCAAGGGATGGTGGGGTGGTTAGAGGCGCGTGGTGAGTGTGGGGGAGGGCTAGTGGCCTTGGAAGGGGGGGGGGGGTTGTGGGCCAGGGTCAGTAGGGAATCCATGGGAGGTCGGGGGGGGTGGGTGTGGGGGCTGTGGGATCTCAGGTGAGGTAGTCTGTGCGGCACGGGTGGTGGATGTGGGGGACTACGGTCCTGGTGTGTGGGGCAGGTAGGGGGGTTTGTGGAGTGCTCTGCTAGGTGTGGGGGGGGGGGGGGTCGCTTGCCCTCCTGATCCTTGTTGACGAGGCTGTGTCTGAGGAGTTGGCTGCAGCCCCCTGTGCTATCTCCCTCTCTGTTGTCTCTAGACCCGTGTGAAGCCGTCAGCATCCACCTGCGGGCTTGTCGATGGAGTCGCCTTGGCTCCGAAACGCGTGCAAACTGTTGCATGATGCCCAAAGTCATGGCAACGTAGACATTGCCCTAGTTGCCCAATCACGATGGCCTACTGCCTAAAGGAGTGACCTCCTGCCTCAATCTTTAGGAACTCGGGTGTACTCTTTGTGTCTTTCACTACCACTCGTACCTTTGGGACTCTTGCAGCTGTCACTGCATCCGCGAAAGAGGCAGGAAGAAGTGTGCCGAAGAGCCGTCCAAAGTCCTCCACTAACTGGCGGTACTCTATTGGCAGTCCGGGGAAAAGTAAGGTGATTGGATGTCTGAGAAATCTATTGTGGAGCGCAAATGTCTCCGTTGTGAAACTGCTATACCAGGGAACCATGTGAATGACCCCCTTTGTGGAGGCTTAGGGCGAGCTCTCCACTAACTCACAAGCTGCGTCCATAGAGGTGAGTCAAACCATGAAGATCCCTTTGCCCATGAGGACTGCCTCCACGGTCTGCATTGTACCAATGAGCAATGTGGAGTGGAGCCAATCCCGCAGTTGGGCCCTTGATGGGGAGTGTCCAATGACCTGACCAAAGATCACTGTTTCTTTTAACTCTAGCTTTGTGGCACGGACAGCTAAGAGCTGTTCCTCAAAGAGGATGATGCGCAAGGTGTTTGATTGGAGGGCACTCGTAGAATGCGTTGGCGTCTGACAAGGGGTTTCCATTGTGTGTCCTTGTTGGGAACCTACCTATCACACTGTTGTGCTACTGGGGCGGGGGGGGGGGGAGTTGCTGCAGGGGGAGGGAGCAACTGGAGGTTGGGGGGGAGGGAGTCGATGGCGAGGAGGGGGGGAACCGGGCGAGGGGTTGGTAAGGGAAAAGGCGGAGCGTAGGCGGGGGGGGGGGGGGGGGGCGTAGAGCAGGCAGCCGCATGGTAGGTGGTGGGCGCAAGGCGGGTAGGCGGCAGCAGGGCGGAGAGGTGAAGACTGTTGAGCGGGGGAGGACTGTCGAGCAGGAGGGGGGAAGACTGATGGGAGGGCGCAGGGGGGAGGACTGGCGCAGGCGGTAGTTCAGTTGGAGACGGGGGGGCAGCGACACGACGTGATGGCGGGGAGTCCTCTGTAAGTATGATTTGGGGACTTCAATGCTTGCACATCACAAAGACAGCTTGCCCCCCTTAGTTGGTTAGTCATTCATCTTTGCAGGTTTCAACACACACTGGCGTTTGGGACTCTCCCTCTTCTGGTGCTGCCTTCTGTCATCAGCCTGATTTGGTGCCCTCACTGTTTTCTTGGGCTGCATGCAGGGATTGGTAAGTCAGTGTATTCAGCTTCCTATCAGAGTTTAGTGCAGATTTTCTCCTTCCATTCTCTTCTTTCATTGCAGTCTTTCTCTTCCCTTCTCTCTTTGTGTTTGTGGATCCTCTTCCATTGGGCAATCCTACACATTTCAGTCTGCAGCCTACTCCACCAGTTTTGCAGCTGTCACTACTTTAGAGTTTGCGTTTTCAGTTTCAGGTTGTTGTCTAGCATTGTCTACTTCATCTGCAGCAGTTATCTACCATTAGCCACCTCTTGGAGATCTGGACTTTTCCTGCCACACAACACCAGATTTCAGTAATCTTTATCTACAAATGGCCCTTAGCGGCTGCGTTTCATCACCTTCAGTTCGAAGCTTTTGCATTTAGTTCATTCTTGGTGGTTTTGTTGCACTTGGGGTCCAAGGATGCAAGATAACACTTGGACACTCTCCCTTAGTCTACTCCCTAAGAGTCATTGGTTGTTGGATATCTCTGCTCCTTGAGCACTCAACACCCACACATTTGTATCATCTTCTTCATTCATTTCATTTTAACAATCATTAAGTTCATTCCTTCTGTGTTCTTGTTTGAGTTTATTGTGTTTTAGTCCTAGTTGTACATTCTACGTGTTTTCTTTGTGCAAATCCTAGCACATCTTCACATGGTATTAGAGCTAATACTCTTCTAAGAGTATCTTGTGGCTATTGTGAAAAGATTGGTTTGCACAAGCAACACGAATCTAATATATAATGGCTTAGACTCCTTTACCTTGGGATCCTCTAGTGTCTGGTATTCTAGCCAAGGTATTTCGATCATTTCACACTAGTTACTACTCCTAGTTTTATATTTTCATGTTAGGTGGACTACTACCTTGGTGGTTGAGCGGTTGGATCCTTGACTAGCATTGGAGCCCTCTCTTGAGATCAACTATGAGCACATCACGGCTACCTTGGTGGCTGGTTCTTCCTCTAGTTCTACCAATTGGGGAGTGTCTTGTCTACCCTTTGCATCCAAATACTCTAGGCTTTTATCATTTATTAGATTCTTGATACCACAAGTCGGCGTCAACTTCTCCTCTATCTTCGATATCGACATCCATGGTTTCAAATGTGGTTGCTTTTCCACATGGTACATGTAGGTTTTGGCTTTGTCTTCTTGTCTTTGGCTTCGATATCCCATCCTTGTTATATTTTCTTTTGCATTGCATATAGAATTGCATTTCATCTCATTATTTGGTCATTGTAAAAGGGTGCTTGTTCATGTGAACAATTCCCTCATGAGGGCACTATTTGAGTGGCACCTTGTTGTATGAGCAAGTCTCTTAAGCATTGCCACTTTGCATTTGCATTGTGTCTATATGTTGAACCTTGGATGTGTCAAAAACTTACAAGAATAAGCATCTCTCTAAGGTAAAAACTCATACATTGTGTATTTATCATCCTTTACATTTCTCCTTTATTTCTTCTTAACTCTATGCCAACACCCCTTGATTATGATTGTGTATCATTTGGTCTTACTTTTATGTATGAGCTATGGAGGCAATTCAAAATAAAAAGGAAAAAACAAAGTTAGTTGGGTGACTTAAAAGAAGGTATTCACCACCTCTATGATCTTGATAGGTCCTTGGGTAGTTCGAAGTGATACCCTTGGCATGATGCCTTGGTCTCTTTGGGGCGAGCCCTTTTAGATCTAAAGGGTTGGAGCTTGTCTCTCACTCCACATGGCAACCTTTTTGGGTTTGGGAGGGAGTGTTGAGCAACCTTCAACACTTTTCAATAGTCTTCTCTAGGGAAGAAAATCACATCATGTTGAGAAATGGTAGGGTTGCAGGAGAAGCATAAAGTGTATGTAAAACACTGTGAAAAGAAAACACAAAAACAAAGAATGAAGAATGATGAACAATGAATCGTGTTGATATAATAGAACCGAGCTGAGAGATGATTGTATTGTTTTGGTTGATTAGTTGGCAGCACCGTGAAGGATTTGCACTATGAAGGGAGTGAAATGCAATCCTTTGGGTAGAGATGTTGGAATAGACACTAAAAGATGAAAGATGGTAGTAGAGAGAGCAAAATGTAGTACTCATGTGCTATTAGAAAAGATCATCTTCTTAAGCTAAAAAGATGCATTACACACATTAAATCTTCATTAGCTATATATAACAGTTGCAAAAATCACTAATTACCAAAGTTTCTGTCCCATAAGCCAAACCCCTACTTTTGGGAGGATCCACATCTACAACTAGGAGGTTGCCCAGCCAATTTTTTCATCCCTTCTTTTGTAGGTTCAGCCACCAACTCACTGCTGCCACACTATCATCAGTCCAAGGCGCCCTGTTTTTGGTTTTTGTCTACTCCAACTGCTTCCCTATAGTCAAGCGACCTCTCCTTCAGCAGGTGCCTTCACTACTGTTGCTCCAGGCTGCTGCGTTTACTGCTGCAGCAAGCTGCCTGCTGTCCAACACCCTAGACAGTAGTTTCCAGCCTGTGTTTTATTACTACATAGGGTCCCCAACATCTAACTACCCTTTGGCAAGTGTCACCCAATTGCATACTATTGTGTGTGATTGGCTGTGCACTTGGTACATTGCTGCATTAAACCGTTCTAGCCCTCCAGACTGCTATGTTTTGGTTTTCAACGGTTGCCCTTTCATTTTCAGCATCATCTCAACTCTCACTTGTGGTTACAGTCCTTGGGATCTGTCTTTGGTGGAATCCGCTCATCGACTACTCCCTTAGTCCACTCCCACAAGAGTCATCAGCTGTTGGACAGCCTTGAATTTGAGTATCTTGTACAATCTTTCGTTCATTAATCGTTTTTCTTTGTTTGCATGTTTGTGTATTGCGTATTGTGTTTTTGCATTGTTGTATGAGTTAGTGTTTCGGTCATGTTCATGCATCTAAAGCCTAGCATATTTTCACATGGTGTCAAAACTAGTGCTAAGTAGATACACGGGTGACATGTAAGCACATCACAATGTCTGAGACTTCTTCCTCTTGGGATCATAGTGGGTTTTTCCGGCGTCTTTATCTATGGAGGTTTGAGGAGACATTATGGCCTTAGCAAGGAGGATGATGCATCAACCTCTTCTTTACCTTTTTGGCCAAATATATGGGGCTTATGACAGAAAGGGAGTTCAATGAATTCATGTATATCAGATATTTCCACCACAATGGAGACACTTTGGGAGCATTGTGCGACGAGTGGGGCTATGCCTCTAGTTGTTGCATTGATTGCTAGTGTTTCTTTTGATACATAGCCACCTTAGTGGCACACCCTTATAAGTCTCTTGAAGGATTGGGTGAGTTGTTTGCTAACCCCACCCCATTCAATTTCTCACCACAGGCACTTCTAGCCACCATTTCAAGGTCTCCTCATATATCCTTTCCTAGTACCACTTCCCCACCTTACCATGAGTTTCATTGGTAGAGACCTATTGATGGACATGCACTTAGACTAGCATCCTTAGGGTACTCTAGGCTAGGCTAGATTTTCCTCAGTGTTCTTAGTTGCTTAGGCTATTTAGTCGGGCTTGTAGGCTAATTTGCCCTTAGGCTACTTAAGCTTTAGCATTCTCTTCATTTGTTTTTCACTGCATTTACACATTTTCTTACTTTTGTTTTTATTCATTTTAGCTTTATTTTTGTTTGAGACTGAAGGATTTCAGTACGAACCTCTCCTCCCAAGGTGAATCTTGCAATATCTCTTGATGCTACCACGGCAACTACTTCTCCCTAGCTCCTCCAGATGGGGTGCTTCATGGTTTTCAACACCACACGAAGACCGAGATTTGGTTCCTCTTTCTTCTTTGGCATCAACATCTATGGTTGAGAGGGATTCCTACCCTTCACTTAGTTAGTACCTATAGGTTTCGGCATTTGTCTTCAACATCAACTTCCCTTCCCTATGTATTTACCCTTTGTATTGCATGATCATCATCTAAATTATCATGCGAAGATCTAACTATAGAATGTGATGAGGCATGTGCACCTAGCCCCTTTAGATAAACTAATACACCGTAGACTCCTAGAGCTTTGCAAGTAGTGAAGGTAAGAGGGAGAAGAAGAAAAATGCTTGGCAATGATTGGAGAAGAGACATAGTTGGGGATAGTACGATGATATCTCATGTGATGTCAAAGTATACCAAACTTTTGATAGTCTTGTTGTGTAGAACTCATCCCTATGACTCAAAGTAGTTGCAATGCTTTGGTAGCATGGGATCAAAGGTTGAGGGGTGATAGGAACTGAAAAAAAGACTCAAGGCTCAGAAGATCTATACTGAATTGTAAAAGTAAAAAAATTAATCACACTTTCAAAAAGAAGGTTAGTAGCTTCTACTCATCACGGGTCAATGATGCAATCACATGATGGATTGTGAAAATGTTAATGGCACTAAAAGTAGCATTCATGTATGCATCTCATTGTGCAGAGCACCCTTGAATGAATCTTGAGTTGTTTCATTGATGGTTCCTTTCATACTTTGCCATCGATACCTTGGATAGGTGGTTGGAATAGTCTTCTATTTTGTGATGTTGGATTTTGCCATCACTTATTTTTTCCCATAGACATAGTTACTTCATTAAAGGAAAAAATTCAAGGTGGTTTAATATATTGCCTTTGCAAGTCTTGGTAGGGCAGTCGATGAGCACCCTTTATTTGGTGCCCTTGCCTCTCCGGAGTGACTCTTTGGACTCTTGAGATAAAATAACTAGAGCCTTTTTGTAATCTTGGTAGGTCCTTGGGTAGTCGATGTACACCCATTGACCATGCCTTGGTTGCTTTGGGGTGGGGTGTCTTTGGAGGTAAAAACATGGGATGAGCTATGCTTGCAGTCCCTTCTAGTTTAAGTTTTGGGCTTAAGAGGGGGTGCTAAGCTAAAAGTCAAACATGTTTCTATTCATGTAAGATAGGTTTGTTCTTTTTTGTTGCAAGTATGCTGTTCTTTCCATGAGGCTAGTGGGCTATAGTTGAATTAGAGCTTGAAAACAAATCAAGGTGCTTTTTTGGGAATCTCTTAGTTCGAATATCTGATCTAGAACAAATGTTACATTGTATCATTACTCTTGACCGTGATGCTTATGGAAGAATCTTTCCATTGCTGATGTTGATTTTTCATAACCAAGGAGTTCATGATAGTTTTCATAAGATTGAAATTATTCCTTCTACTTCATGATTTAATTGGCAATGCTTGTCATCACTAGTATTAGTTCATCATTAATGGATTTTCTGCAGTGCTACTAGTGGAGTCCATTGCTAGTTGGTAGGTCATGTTGACTCTACCTCTTTAGTGGGGTTTTTCAAACATAGTATTTCAACAGCCTCCACCACAGTAGTCTTCAGCTTAGTTCAAAACGTTTCGAGTTTTTAGATGTTTAAACATTCAAATTGTAGACTCCATGAGAAACAAACCTATTGTAATATTGTTGCAGTCGACAATGGTCTCCGTTGTATTAGATGGCAAGTTAGTATGCAATGCTTCTATTGGTTTCCTAGTTAGAACCTCAATATTAAGATAGAGGTCCACTTTTCAATCTCAGTAACCATGGTTATTATAGTTGCAAATTACAATATAAGTTCCATAGTAGCAAAGAAATGCGGTTCTTTGATTTAGAAATTTTCAAAACATTTTTAGAAGTAATAAATGTTTTTTAGAGTAAAAAATGTGAGTTAAAAAATAAACAATGAAGCATTACTTTACTAAAATGTTGATTGATGTGGAGTGTCAGTGAGGAAGATGAGCACGACCATGGAGCAGCCCACAATGATAGTGATGATGATGACAACGACATTGAGTTTGAGTAGTGACTTGTGAGGACTCAAGATTTTGAATGAGAGACTTATTTTTTTGGCATTTTGTTTAGTTTTTAGAGTCGATCACTTTAGTATCTATTCTTGTTTGGAGAGTTGATTAAATGACTTGTCTCATTTATGGATTGTGTATAATATATCATGGTTCATTTGGATTTTTATTAAAACTAGTCTTTCTCCTAGATAGAGTGGTAAATAACCTGATTAAGTACTTATTACAACAAACATAAAATTCACATAAACTGAAAATGTATACTTTATCACTTTAATCTTGGACATTGGAGACCCTATTGGTTTGGTATCCCTTGCAATATTTGTTTATCTTATATTGCAAATGGAAGGAGTAAAACTAAGATATTCTGATATTCTCCACTAATCCAAGTACCTCTTGTTGTCGAAATTGACCAAGTCTTCAAACCGATTTGCCCCTTGGTTTGCTTGGGGATTGGCCTTCACCTTGCTCCTTGAAAGACAAATCTAGTTCCAAATCTGATATTGGTTGGCTGGCCTTTTAAATCTTCTGAAATTTCTCGATTTCAGCTGTTGAAATTCAAGTCCTAGGCCCTCAATTCTGAGCATGCATCTCGAGGTGGTTGTCAAACCCTAATTTCTGTTGTAAATTAGGGTTTACAACAATGATTGATTGAAATCTCTTTCTCTGATGGCTCAAACTAGTGGAAAATGTTGAGATAACTTGAGAGATAACTAGGGGATGAGAGAGAATGTTGTAGAGAGAGAAATTTCAGAAATTTCAGAGTTTCATCATGAGAAACATTGAAAAACTATTGCTCAAACAGCCATGGAATCTATTATCTACAGTCTAGGATTACCAGAAAGATTGATGCCCCTCTTGTATACTATCGCTTGCAGGAGAAGGACCTTGGCTTGTTGTTACCTGCTCTTGGAGGGCTCCAAATTGTGGTCACTTGCTGTAGGAATGATCCTTGGTGATTGCGAATCACATCAGTAACTTCTCCTTGCTCTCTAACAGCCTCCTTCTCTCTCACAATAGTTGGAATAGACTCTATCAGCTCCTATAAACGTTTTTTTCACTTGCATGGGTAAGTTTTGCCAAGTGGCAGTCTTTTAATCCCATTTTCTAGTATTATCTAGCTTATTAAATTAATTTTCAAAATATTAATTTTAAAAATCAATTTAATAATTATTCTATTGCTCATAAGATTAATTCCACTAGGCAATAATTAGATTGGCTAGGTCAATTTGTCTTCCAAGTATCCTTGAGTAGTTTTTGACTCTTAGACTAGTATCAATTAATTAATTAATGCCTAGTTTCTAATGTCGCCACTGAGATTAGTGGCCAATAAATTGATATAGGCCCAAATTTGACACTGGGTATCACCTAGCACTTGTCAGACATAACTTATTACAACTTTTGCCTTTGGCACCCAATGCATCATTAGGGTCCTTGGCTTGTTACCATGAAATAGCTACCATGTGTATCACATGTGCTAAACAACCTCGCACATTTGATTAATATCTTAATTAAATATTATTAGCAAGATTAAAGCATCTCAAAACTGCACGTCGCCATGACATTGACATTTTGTCATTTTATTTTGCAATGAGAATCATGACATTGTACCTTGATCCATTCCACGTTTCACGTGGGCTATTTAACACGTGTATGAATTGTGATGTTTGAGTGTGAATCATAGTATAGCTTGTGTAAAGATTAAACTTTGATATACATCAATAATCGATGTGTAACTACTAATGTGTTATGCTCAAATGACTCCCTTTTGCCCAATTGACCATTTTTTGTTTAAGAGAGTTCCATAGAGGTTTAAAACCTCTTCCCAAGTTTAGAACAAAAAAATCCCTTTATGAAAAAATTGTGTTTTGTGTTTTATTCGCTCTGGAAAGAAACTTATGGAACTCCCTTGGCGTTTGTGCAACTCCAGGGTATAGGCCTTTGGGGATGTGGACATATTCTCTTTCTTAGTCTTTCAATCAAGATATTGGGCAATTACCTACCAAAAGTTTCAGTGATTGCTTCCAGCTTACTGAAGTAGTCCTTAGATGACACCTCAAAATCCCAAATCCCTGAAGTGCTGTCTAAAAGTATACACATAGTCTGGAGAAGATATGTCATGAATAATCAGCTGACAAAAAGAGGTTTTTGGAGCCTGTAGACATGTCCAGAGAAAAACTTAGCCTGGAAGACAAAAAATTGTTGGCCCCGGAAGATATCTTTCACTGATGTCTCCAAGGAAGGATCAACTTTACCAGATGAAATTTAGCTTCACCAAACCTTCTAAATTATTGGGAACCCAGCCTCACCTGATGGTGAACAACAGTACAAATTCTTCTTTGAGGAAAGGCCATTAGACGAACCTGTCACTGATAATCCTAACTCTAAATTCCCTGGTAACTTCGTTCAACAAAAATAATGGTAGATCTGGTTTATGATGGATCATGCAGCCGCATGTACTCTTTAAATAATATTTAGGAGCCCTGTTTTCAGCTTCCAGCTTCTGAGTTCCACTGTTTTAGGTTTAGGTGATTTTTTGCTTTAATCTGTGAGTTTCAGGTTCATACAAAATGTTTGGCACTAAAATAAACATTCTTCATGCACAACAGCTTCTCCACTGATCAAATATTGACTCCAATTACTTGAAGGTCTCATCCTCAAGTCCAATCACTGAGCATAGATCGTCCAGGCAATTCAGGACCAACTTGTAATCACAGAGTCTGGTTGTCCACAAATTGTGAACTGCATTATACCAAACACCATAGTTTTTTCATATGGCAATTGGAGTATGATTCAAGGCTTGTGGCTGAATTGTACACAGGGTTCTCTGTGTATGTAGTACGGACTGATCCGTACGGTATGTATTCATACAATTTAGTATGAAAAAATAGGCACTTTTTGGCTACTCTGTTTTAAGCGTACAACTTTCTTTTTTTCTTTCTCCTTTCTTTTTTTTTCTCTCTCTCTCCCCCTCTCTCTCTATCCTCTCCCTCTCTCTCAACCTTCTCTCTCTCAAGCCCACACACCCACACTTCTCTTATTTGTACGATCATTCATGTATGATGTATCCACTCCCATCTATATACTTATAAGTTGTAGGTAGCAGTAGCACATGCTGTGTATGCAACATCTGGTTTTGGCATGTTACCCTCAAGTATTCATCTTATATACTCTAATAGCATTGCTATTTAGACTTGAAATATCTCTGCTGCTGCTTTCAATTACATCTGTGAACCTCACCTCCTTTCTAACAATCAGCCAATGCCTGGTTTGAGATTTTAGATTTGTTTGTACTTGTAGCAGTGCTTGGCACATTGTTGTTTGTGTACATTCAGACACATCCACCAGCATAAATAGACCACATACTACAAGGGTTACATCCAAGACATATCCACCAGCATAAATAGACCACATGCTACATGTTAAGACTTCCTGCATCTATCTCTTATTAGCAAAGGAACTCAACCTGCTGCATACAGGTTAATTGTAACTTCATTGTACCTTTCATTTAGTATATATGCTAGCGACTTATTCTGATTACTGAATAGTAGGATACTTTTCATGGAAATATTGCTAATGTGTGGAGTTGAATGCAATGCAAAGCAGGTTAGACAGAATGTGCGAGTGGCTGTAGAAGTGGAGAAAGGGCAGCATTTAGATAAGGACGTTTTTGAGGAGGTGGAGAACATTCTCAAACCTGTCAAGAATCTGACATGGCCAAGTGGTAGGGAAGAAAACAACTAAAAGTAAGATATTATCGAGTCTAGGTTGTCCCCATTCGCAATGATATGCCAAATATGTAGATGAAAGTTCTGGAGGTTCCTTCACATTGGAGATAACATATTTGCTAAGTTTCACAGAAGACCATCAAAATGACAACTGATTTGGCAAACCGAGCCACACGAAGACTGAAAAGTGGTCACAGGGCATTGTACAATTCGATGATGTTTATTCTGCTCAGAGATCAAAAGTGGCTATACCCTCTGCAAGCATCCCTCACACTAAGAGGGATAGATTTAAGATACATAGAAGAGAGGGTTGCAATCCTAATTTGTATCTTATATTTTAAAAACTCGGAAAAATGTTTAGTGGATCGGAATGTAATGGTTACTGGAATCTCTGATTATGAGCTATTGGATTTTAGGAACTGTTTCTCAAGCTGAAGATTTCCTATGCAGTAGTACATGGCACACTCCGATAGACATGAAGATGTTATGCTACTTTTTTCTAGTCTTACACATATTTTAGCAAGATGATTTGCTGATGTGTCAAGATGTCATCGCTTCTTGAGTTTGAATGAAGCTGCCATAATGCTGGCCTAGTCATATGACTTTGTCATTGGCTTTTGAGGATTTTCGGTATTTGTGGCATGCCAAAGGCTAGGCCATTCCTTCATTCCTGTGGTTTCTCATTTCTTTGTAACTGTAAGGTATTTTTAAAATGAAAATAGTTTTAAAAAATCTGATTGGTTGCAAGCATTTGTCATATGGATGAGGATGAGTTTCTCCACTCGTTATCTTTCAAAATTTAACTTATTTGCATCTGTGATTTTTGGAAAATTGTTTTAGCTCCTTAGACAATGCCACAAATGAAATAAGAGGTTCTAAAATGTTGTGCCTCTCTCTCTCTCACATCACTGCTTTATTGTCTCCATCTCTCTATTTAAATGGCTGTGTGTGTGTGTGTGTGCCCTTAGTTTTTCCACTTTCATCGAAACAATGTTGTGAATGACCAAAATGCTCTTTCTTGTATTGCTTGATACAAATGTTTTAGAAGCAAACAGTAGGACATTTATATTTCAACTCTACATTTACAGCAACATGGTTTTATTAGCCTTCCTCTTCTATTCCTGTTACTTCAAAATTATTATATTCAGGGCCCTAAAGCCATTGTGGCATTTCTATACATATATATGTTTACTTTTATCCGTGTGAGCATGTTTGGTACTCTTGGCTGATGTGGTCAATTGTGCTCTCCTAGTTTCAAGTTTCAAATAGACAAAATAACACTTCACTTGCATGCATAAAGACATGTTAATTACCACGCTAATTTACTTTAATGCACCTTGTTGCATAGTTGGATGCCAAAGGAAATCCAACAAAATGGCCATGTTTAGAGTTTTCTTAGTGCATCTCATTGGATGGCTACATTTACAACACTATGGGACAAATTTGTACTTATCACACTAGTTGAGCTTGACATCATAGAGAGGCTTTCTTACGAGATTAGCTTAGTAGATCCACCACCATAGAGCACCATGATGACAAATTTCTTTAGAGCATCCACCATAGTTGTAGATGCTCTCTAAGCATATGGAACCCTTGCTACTAGCCCACTTTATGAGGTTTGAGGTAGAGTTGTGGCATTGGGTGAGGTCACACATACAGTAAAGGGGCTAACAAAGTAACATTTGACCATCTCCAATTAGATCTTTTTCAATCAAGTGACTTAATATAATATCTTTTAAATTTGCACAAGTGTACTATTGTTGTCCAAAGAGTAAAATTGTTGGGGCATATCATCTTGCAAAAAGGTATGTCGATTGATGCTAATAAGATCTGTGCAATTTAGAAAGCAATAGCACTTAAAAACCTAAAGGTAGTTATGAGGTTTTTGGGTCAGATAAAATGACATAAACGATATTTGAGGTATTTGGTGGATGGAGTGCATCTTTGGGCCATTTAACAAAGAAGAATGTGGAGTTTGTGTTTATGCAAGCCATCCAGTGTGATAAAAGATTGTACGAGAGGAAGTAAGAAAAGCGGAAAGAATTAAGGCATCGCCAATGGAACTCAACCCCAATTAGAGACTATGAGAGCTTCTCGCTCGATCGCCAAGACCCACGGATCGCTTATTGTTTCAAGCATTTCAAGCCAAATGCAATGGCTACCTCACATAGCCATACGCGCTTTCACACTTATGAGTGTACCTCCATGCTCGATCAACTATGCATGTTTACATTTACAAATTGTATAGGAGGGAGCCTAGCGCTCTTTTAAAAAGATTTAGAGTGTACTTTTATATTTAAAATGCACATTTTCTCTTTTGCACTTGTCCTGAACTTTTAAGGTGGTTCTTGCGGTTGGCCTTTTTTCCTTCTGTTTCTTCGATTGTGCCACATTTTTCTACTTTGCCATGCATCTTTTTAATTTTCTTTTTGCTTGCTTTGTACTAGGGTTAACATTACCCTACTCCTAAAGTGATACATAATACGCTATACTCATTTTTTAGGGGTATTTTGATATCTTTATCAAACAGGCCTAGTTAAATGGAGGATCTTAAAAGAGCAATAATGGACAAGCCAATAAAATGACACTCAAGATATACTGTTTTATTTTGCAAAATCCAAGATATAGAAATATCTAAAAATGGACCAATTGTTTGACTCATGTTAAATATATATTTAATTTATAAGAATGTGTCATTGGTTCAAGTGGCTACAAATGATGCAACTATCATGTCCCAATTTTCACTATTGAGTTGGGGTAGCTACAAATAATGGACCGATCATACGAATTTGGGTTGGCGTGCGCTTTGCCTTTTGGGAGCATCACTTTATTGGGCCCTTTACCCTAAGGCCACACACTTATGGCCCTCTTTCTATTGACAAATTAGAGTGATTGTTGCCTACCTTAGGAGACACTTGTATAGACATTTTAACCTCTATTTTCTGTAACATCATAAGAAAGAGATTCTGAGATATTGAGATGTGAAGGCACCTTATAGCAATAATGTTTTGGATGTTCTCTCTCTTGAATTTTATCATTAGAGACCCTCTTTAGCTTTCACAAGACATTTTGGCCTTTTATAAATGTTAAGGTGTATACACACATGATACATCTTTATGTATATGTATGCATATAAATAAATCTCATGCTTTTCCAATGGTTGGAGCTTCTGATCTCTATAGAGATCTCAACAGTGTATTTGGTTGCTCCTATACTGCTGCAACTTCCGATTTGTAGATAAAGGGTAGCATTGTTTTGAATCCCCATCTTGCCCATGTTGAAAATAGTTGAACTTTGTGGCCAAGCCAAGCAACATGACACATACATCTAATTATGTGTACACTCTGTAAGAGAGAGAGAGAGAGAGAGAGAGAGAGAGAGAGAGAGAGAGAGAGAGAGAGAGAGAGAGAGAGAGAGAGAGAGAGAGAGAGAGAGCGCTCTGTCTCTACATTCATGTGCATACATGCACACACATACACATGCATGCATGTACATGCACACATGCATGTACAATTGGTTTTGTTGGGGATAAAAATTATCATTAGAAGAAAATAAACTCTCTTTTGGGCCCTTTAAAATACTATAGTTTACAAGGTGGGCCTTTTGGATTGTCCAATAGGAAGGCATAATGTTGACATTAATGGAGAGTAAATCTTCACACTTCAAATCTTAGGTATTTTATTTTGAAAATGAGTAGTGGGGGATTTAAAAAGAGGGGAATGAATAATTGATAATTTTTTAATATCTCTGTCCTTATACTTCCCTTGTCTTTTTTGGCCATTTAAAAAAAATTCCCTACCACAAAATCAATTTGGCCCAAAAATTAAGCGTCAAACTCCTTTCCTCTCTCATTCATTCATATGAATCTTTGTAGCCATTAAAATTGTGTAGTGATAGTACTCTTGGTTTGTTTATTTTGCTTACCTATACAATTTCTTCTCTATGCATTGTAGGTTTTGGACAAAACATTGGTTCCTATCTCTGTTTGTGTTTTCTTTTTTCTATTGTTTCTTCATTAGGGTTTTGATGTTAGTTCTAACTCTTTCTGATGTCTGCTTGTAAAGATCATTTTGGACAAGAGACATATGTGCTCCTCTCTCTCTCTCTCTCTCTCTCTCTCTCTCTTTATGGTTTTTCTTTTCTACTATTTAGAGTTTATAGCTTGATGTTGATTCTAACTCTTAATGTTGTCTTCTTGCAGGGATCATTTGGAACAAGAGATATATGTGCTTTTGTGTGTGTGTAGTGGTTTCTATTTCCTACTATTTAGGCTTTTGAGCTTGATATTGATTCTAACTCTTATTGTTGGCTTCTTGCAGATATCATTTTGGATAAGAGGCATAGGTGCTAATCTCTCTCTTTTTCTCTCAGTTTTTTTTTTTGGTTGTTGTAGGGTTTAGAGCTTGATGTTGTTTCTAAGTCTTTTTTTAATCTTCATTAGAGATCATTTTGGGTGAGATTGCATAGGTGCTCATGCACATGCGCATCCCCCCCCCCTTTGTGTTTTCTCTTTTCTACTATTTTTTCAATAGAGCTTTATGTAGATTCTAACTCTTGCTATTGTTTTCTTGTAGATATCAATTTGGGCAAGATTACATAGATGCTTCCTTTTCTACTTTCTGCTATTTTTACTATGGGATTTTATGTGAATTCTAACTTTAAAATCAACTATTGTTGAAGCAATTAACACAACTAGAGCAAAGATTACATGTTTCATTCTACGAATGTTGCATATGGGTATTTATCCTCTTTTGTGTTGCCATGATTTACATTACCGATTAGTTATTTTTAGTTAAGTGAAATTAATGTTGTCTTGTATATATCATTTTGAACAATGGTTTTTGATGATTATGACTTCGCAATTTAGCATTCTTGCAGCAATCAATACAAGATAGAGCATATATTCCATCTTGTCTTCTATAAATCATATTATAGGTAATTTTATCCTCTTTTGTGTTGCTTAAATTTAGGTGACTAATTAATTATTTTCTACTATGAAGGATTTGAACAGTTCAATAATAGATTTCTCATATCTATCATTTTTAATAGGTAATGAAGAGAGAACAACACAGATATTCTATATTATAGGTAATTTTTTCCTCTTTTGTGTTGCCAACATTTGTATGAATGGTTCGTAATTTTGGTTTTCATTGAAGTGTTATGTTTCTATAACATGTAGATATTGTGCAAGGTTTAGGTGAAGCATGCAACTCTTGATCCACTTTATTGTAGTGAGTAATTCCTTTATGCTAGATAGACAACATAGGTCTACTAGAAGTTGAGGTTCAGAAATCCTCTAAAGTATTAATTCTATGTGTCCATTCAGATCTCCATGCCATTTGACTACCATTCATACAACTCTTGTATCATATTATTCATAGCTCACAATATGTTGAGTCATAGAACCTCTTTGGTGTTAATTAAAATTGTCTATTTGGATATGTATACTACCATTCTTATAAAAACTACAATGTAATATCCTCATATTCATGCAATATATTGAGTTAGATTAGAATTTATTCAGATTATAATGAAATTTCTTTCCATTCTCTTTCAATGTAAAAAGTGTTATCAATGTAAAACTTTGAAATTGGATCTATGCTTTGTGTCAATGTATATATCTATATATGTTTTGATATCAACATTTGTGTCTGATTACAAAAATGAAAATATCTCTTGATGCTAAGTTAAAATGCTTATTATTTAGGTTTTAACATACTACTTCTTTATGTCTATTACCTAGGCTATAACACCTAAGAGAAGAATGAACATTCTTTTGATAGAAGTATGTAATAGGAAAGATGAGGAAGGGAGTTGGATCACTGATATGTAGCATTGATAATCTTAGGTGCACACTCTTAGATAAAGGAATGTTAATTTTCACCTTGAAATAGAGGCATTGATGTAACATGTATTCATGCATGAATAAATTCATATCACACCTATTGTAATCGTTTAACAAAATATTGCAAACAACAAGTCTTTGTAGCATATTGATAATAAGCAAATTCATGATATCTGCATGAATGATTGTCTTCTGTTTATAGAAGTGTACCATTCCAATTGCTGTGAGTGGCAAAATTTGAGAGTTGTAGAAATTCTTTCAAGTGTTGCCACATCAAAATCAATTGATTATTTTTCGAGTGACACACGCTTGAGTAGCTCACAGAGGAACATGTTTATTCAAAAGATTTCAAGTACATAGTGTCCAAGGTAGGTTGAGAGTCAAAAATATGGAACCCTTGAGTGCATGGATATACTGGGTCTCAACAACATAAAATGGCCATTTTGCAGTAGCATCATTTTGCATGTGTAGTACAAAAATTTCAGCAGACATATTAAACTCTATGAAGCCAAGCACTAGCTCAAAGAATGTACATCTAAGTTGGTTCGTACAAATTGCAATTTTTACACATATGTTAAATGAAAGTGAGGGTTTGAGATATATTAAAAGCATGTGCATTGTAAAAAGTGTGTCTAAGGATTATATAACAAAAATTCTAAGTAAAACTTAGTTATAAAAAATCACTCATAATACTAACATTGTAGAGTATCGAGTTGCAACAAGAGACATGGTCTCAAGGAAAATTTTACTCTCTTAGCTATCTACATTCTAATTTTGGGGTTGCTTAGCTAACTTTTCTCTCTAATTGTGATTCTTTGTTGCGTGATAGACTCTATACCTAGTGTTCTACCATCGCAAATGGAGATACTCAAGGGTGAATAGTTATGCCTTGATTAAGACACATGTAGCAATACAATTGTGGATGTTACTGCCATTTGTAAGGGACACAAGCCCCAAGTATTGCAAATGGAGGATGATTGACCCTTAGGTATAATGCATTAGGAAATCACAATGTTAATAGAGAATCCACATGCAAACTTCTACTTTAAATTAGATGGTAGAAAGATTTAAAGACAAGTTGAGGGTATCATTACTAGTGAAAAGTATCTAGATCTATATATTTTAGAAATTGTGAAGTCTCCCTAAATACCTCAATGCCACAAGTTATAATATCCAACACTTGTGATTTTTAGATTTTTTTGGCTAATAAAACACTTCTTTGCAATATCTTACACTTACAATATTTTATTTTTAAATTATTTTTCAACTTATCATATGTTTGCATAATTATATTTGAAACTATTTGAACATAAATACATAAATTGTAAATTCTGAGATAAGACATGTATGCCTAAATCTACACTGTGGAGGAGAGAAAGGTCTCCCATAATTCTAATTCACAATAAGGGCATATATGCCTAGACATCCACTTAGGGGGAGGGGAAGGGGAGGGAGGGAGAAGATGCCTCTCATCCAATATCAATTGTTGATAGACTATGTGTGTATTGTTGATAGACTGTGTGTGTATTGTTGCACATAGTTGATAGACTGTGTATGCATTGTTGCACTTCATAGTGATTTTTTTGAACATGTATACACATCCTTTTCACACACACACACACACACACACACACACACACACACACACACACACACACACACACACACACACACACACACACACACACACACACACACACACACACACACACACACACACACACACACACACACACACACACACACACACACACACACACACACACACACACACACACACACACACACATGTACATCTATGTATGAGAGAGAGAGAGAGAGAGAGAGAGAGAGAGAGAGAGAGAGAGAGAGAGAGAGAGAGAGAGAGAGAGAGAGAGAGAGAGAGAGAGAGAGAGAGAGAGAGAGAGAGAGAGAGAGAGAGAGAGAGAGATTCCTCCAGATATTACCTTATATAGTGGGCAAGTGCCATGTTGGCACATTTAAACATGCATGTCAAATTTACAAAGAGGTTAGTTAGAAACATAAGTAGATATCCTATGTGAATAGTCCTTTAATGGTTTAAAAGTTAGGGTTTTTAAGATAGAGCTACTTTAGTTTTTGTTTCATTGTTTCATTTCACACTCTTTGTTCATCTCTTTGAATCCAACACATCCCTCCTACTAGTTGTAATAGATGCTCATGTACACTTTCATAGTGGATCCATATACTCGCTTTACCAACTAGGGTGAGATAGAATGCATACACATATGCCTACATTCTGAGGGTAAGAAAGAGAAAAATAGAGAGGACTCCCTTTGGATACATGTATATGTACTAGGGGAAGGGGGAGAGAGAGAAAAAGAGGGGACTTCCTTTAGATATTAGTTGATAAAGCGGCCTAGTGCACATTGGCACATTTATACACGCATTTCAAATTTACAAAGAGTTTAGTTAGAAACACAAGTAAATATCCTATGTGAATAGTCCTTTCATGGTTTAAAAGTCAGGGTTTTCAAGATATAACTACTTTGGTTTTCACATGCACTTTAATGAGTGGATTCATGGCACTTGCTTTGCCAACTAAGTGATGAGATTTTTTGGTTTTCTTAAAGGTCTTCAACTTTCAACGTTGGATCTCCCTACTAGGTCCTGGAATACTTTGGAAAGAAAGTGCCCCTAGAGATGCATTATTTCACTACATGTCAAGGTCAAGTTTCATCACATTATTTCGATAACTTCACGTTAGTTTCAATAATCATGTTACTGATTTGACCATGTGGTTCATGATACACTATATAGATGAGTTTCATTAAGGCAAGGATAATCTTAGTGTGCTGATCGATGGAAGGATTCAACTCTTAATAGGTACATCGACAACCTTGTTGTTTCCAATGTGGTGGTTTTCCACAAGAAGTGCTCACTAGGAGGGGAGATAATAGTTACAAAGATTTGAGCATTGACCAAGTTTGCACCCTTCAAAATAATACATGTAACTTCCAACCTAGGGAATGTAGAACCACTTTTTCCTAGTAGACGAAGAGCTGAAGGGGAAGCATGTTATTTTTGTAGCAAAGAAGGAACCTTTTTTTACATCCAAAGGCTCCTCAAGGAAAGAATGAGAATCTTTATTTACATGTTGTTGTATCTTCCCTTTCCATGTCATAGTTATGAGTTTTTGCATGTATTTTTCTTGATGAATATTAAAATTTTTCTTTGTCCCAATAAATCTAAATTTATAAAGTAAATGTGTGGTTCATGCAAATGTGCTGATGATGTGTGGTACATTAACATTTGATAACATGTTGTGTATTCATTTGCAGTAATGTATGGTGCATTTGTATATGATGGTGTAATATGATTTGATTAGTATACATGTGGTTGTACACATGTGATCATGCATATGTAAACACATGCTATTTATGCATGTACTCATGCATATGCAATAACATAACTCATAGCTATACAATACATGTGTAGTACATCATGTGTCAAATATGTACCTATTACTATTTGCAATGCATGTGTATGTTAATGTAGTCCAAATTTCTTAAACACAAGTTTAATGGTTGTGAATTTCAAGAAACACAAGAAATAAGTTAACTGGAATGATTGAAATTGAGTACACATTGCATGAGACAAAAACATATATATTCCATTGTCAGAGAATATGTAGAAGGTTTTGGCTTTTCTAATTTGTTAGAATGTATGGCATATATCTCAAGACCTTGCTTCATATGTATTAAAATTCTATGAGGGAGTTCCCTTGCCCTGATAAAGTTGAATAGTGAAGTTCATGTGTTATTAGTATAACATTGACTCGCTTCAAGTGGATGGTAGCTGATTATGTGTCATTGAATAGGTTGAAGAGGAAGCCCTCTATGGCTATTGGGCCTTCATGGCTATAGTAGTCCACTTATATGGAAACAAGCCATCAATTATTCACACCCAATACCTTCCAAGGCCGATCAACCACATGTCTTGCAAAATTTCCCAAATCATATTTTGGAAGGATAGGAGCTTATAGCCATGGTGGACCTGCCCAATCTTGTGCAGGCAATGGTGTCTATCTCTATCTCTCTCTTTTTTTTTTTGTGGTGGTGGTATTTGTGATGTTAGGGAAGTACTTGTTGTCATAGAGGAGGCTCCACTTGTACTCCAGGCAGGACATGTGCTTAGTCTTCATTGAGGAAAGAACAAGTGGCTTGCTTGGTGCATAGCATACAAACTCAATGAGGGTGGAATGGAGGAGATAGAAGTTGGGGATGTGAGAATTAAAAAATTATGAAAATAAGAAGAACATTGAACTTCTAATCCATTAAAGCCTTAAACCAGATAAATTCAACTTTATATGCATAGTTCATCATGTGATTGTAAAAAATACAAGGCACTAGTTTGAAGTTTGGTGTCTACACAAAAAAAATTTGGTGTGCTCTTGGGGCTAGCTAACAAGTGTCCTATTAAGTTTCATTGTATCATTTTGGTATGCTTAGGAATTTATAAAATTATGATATTATAAATTATGGATGGATTGAAAATAGAGAAATAAACTTTGCAATTACTAATTCTTAGAAACTTCATATCCTATACACTCCACAAAGGCATCAATAGTAAAGTGTGTAATAAGATATATCAACTTTCCTTGTCTTTTATGTTGAGATTGACAATCATAACAAATAGTGTAATGGAGTAGCAAAAAAAAAGTAACGACTCACATTAAGATACATAATGAAGTTTGAAAGCAAAAATTTTATACTTTTAAGCTGGCACAACAGGTTTTAGTTAGACAAAATTACATTTTCTATACACATAGAGGATACTTGTTCAAAAAATTTACAATATAGTATTTATTTTGTTGGAACAAGTGTATCCTTCAATTCTTGAAGATTCCTTACAAGTTGAAAGTTCTTCAGGATTACAATAACATATTTTGTATGTAATATACAATGCTGAGTATCACTAATTAACTCTAGCAAAAGAGCCTCTAAAACCCATTGCACAATCTAAAGATATTCTTTTATAAAGGACTTGAGTCTATCTTGAGCCTATAGTAGAAACCACCTCTTTCTTTCTATTTGGTAGAGGTCTCATACAATCTCATAAACAAGTCTTGGAAGCTAGCCTTTGGAATGATGAGATTAATAAAGCATAGGTATTTCATAATTTTAGTGCCACTATACTTGATTTCCACATGCATTTCTTGTGGGGATATTAAGGAGTACCCCTGTAATGGCACCTTAAGGAAGTTGGGTTAGGTTGAGGAGAGGGTGGTATATTGGAAGGCTAAGAAGTGCTATTATCAAAGATTGCATCTAAGCTAATAGATACTTCATTGAGATGAATACAATATGGGGATTTGAGAGAAGGCTCATGAGTCAATTATCTCTGCAAACCTAATCTACCAATATTCTCATTTGCTTTCCTTTGCAACACTTGAGCTTCATTTGCCACTATGATACTATATTACCAGGATAGCAATTGGATCATTGGATTGCTACCATTCACTTCTCCACCATGATTGATTTTTCTTTGATATGCATCATATGCTATCCAATGTAAAATTTCCATCCCTTTTGTGGACTTAACTCCGGTGCTTCCCTTTTCTACAAAGTATGGCACATGTGCATGAGGATATTCTATAAAGGCACAAATCATAAATAAGTAAAAATATTCAAAGTAACTTCTACAACTCATATGCTTCTTAAAAGTTGAATTAGTATATGTATACTATGTAATGTATGATAGAACTTTACCCCACGTATGCACTATATTTTCATAGAAACTATGTAAAGCATAAGTCTTTATTATCTTCATCATTGAACACTATCTTTCAAAGTAAGGGAGTCAATTTATTGAGACTAATCCAAACCTTGGTTTTTGCCAACTTTTTTTTCCTCCATAACTTCAATCAAGAACCATACAAAGCAATCTTTTACACCCATTATAGTCTTGTAGTCTATGAATTGTGACATTTCCATCATCATCTATAGGTGTTGAAAGAAACTTCCTGGTTTTGGCTCCTTTGAAGAAATTTTTCTTTGGTGAGTTACTAGATTCTCCTTATCTATTCTCATCCTTTTTAATTGTTACTACTTGATGCTTATGAAAGCCTAATCTTTGACAACACTTGCTCCACATTCTTAAATGTTGCAATGGCTTCTTTCTCTAGTTGCATTCTATATGCAAAGAAATTATATTCATACATAATTTTCTCATAATCCTAATAAAAGTATGCAATGAACAAATATGAACATGATCCAATGGAATGTTGAAGATAGGTTTCCATGTGGGATCTTCATTATCATGTGTTAGTGTACTTACTACTCTTTGCCATTTCCTTTTCCTATCATTTTCTTCCACCCTCTTTGCCAAGTACTATAGGCATAGAAGTCTTGTATTTGCACCATTAGAGATTCCACACATGTATTTTAAAGTCTTCAAGTCTCCCACGAGGTGCCATTCAATCATACATTTACCAAATACTTCAACTAAGAGCATCTCACTATGTTCTTGATTATGAATGATGTTTGGAATACTTGTGCACACTAAGAAGAGATAAAGTACCTCAAATGTTTCCTTGGAAAATTAAATGCAACAAGTCACTATATATAGCGCTTTGATTGAATACTAAAGTTTCATGACTTGTCTTTGTCAAATTATAAGGCTCTGCTAATCGGAGTGACACTAACTCTTTTAAGCTTCATTCCTTTGATGGTCTCTCTTTCATCCAATGTGATGACAAACTACAATTTGCCACCACATTCTTCTGTTATCATGTTTAAGTAGTACATCACCATTTTCGGCTGTATGCTCCATAGATCCAAGTAGTAATTATTGAGGTCCATGAACCTAATCTTGTAGGTATTTTTTGCCTCCACCTTCAATGTTTCCATAACTATAACATGCATGAGATTTCCTATCATACATTTGTGTTGGGTAGCTTTCAATCCTCTATTAACTTTGAAGATCTAAGGAGCGATATAATTCTGCTTCTATTTGGCACATGACCAAACACAACCTTAATACCCTTAAAAAATTTCAATTAAGTGCCTATGCTAATGCTAGCATGTCACAAATAGATCATGCATCTACAATAGAAAATTCATGGGAGACATTTGGACTCAATCCCTTAAACTTTGGGTTGCTTAGTGTCTTTTAATGTTGCCTTCAACAATTGGTGAATGGATGATCCAAGCTCACCCTCTCTTAGAGATTTTAATTTTGAGCAATCTTACAAGTCTTTATATGTTCCTTTCATTGGTTGCTATTCACAATTAGCTCATTAATTGGCTTTCTCTTTCATTTGCACTCCTGTATTAACCATTGATCTTCTTTAGGTCATCTAATTTGCGCCTTTGTCTCCTTATACATGATACCAATATCATGAATAATGTCTTGCATTGTGAAATTTGATTATTTTTAAAGATGTGGAGCAATGATATCATGTCAATTTTTATAGTTTATTGATAGGTTATAAACACCTTCAAAGCTTGATCAGTAAGCTACCTTATATAATCAAGTAATATGTTATCACTCTCACACATATATTTCCAAAAGTTTGTGATTCCACTGAAAATAGGAGTTTTATTGGTCAGAGGATGAATTGGATAGACTCCCCCATTGACCATAAGTCTATATGCTTCAATCCCACATGCATGTGCCTTTGTAGAACTTCAAAAGTACCATTGATATGATGTATCCTTTGAATAAAGAAGCATATTCAAGCTCTATCTCAATGTGCAGTTCTTTCTTACTTGAAGTCATTTTACTTATTAAGTGTGAAATCAAGTTGAAGACATATGAATTGATTATACAATTTAGTTCAGTGTATGTTGAGTGTGTCAAGGTAGCCAAGATAGATACATAGAGATGTTAATGGAAATAGGGTGGTTGAGTCTATGGAGATAGATGGCAAGGGCATAGATATACATACATAGATGTTAATGGAAATAGGATAGTGGAGTTTATGCAGGTAGACTAGATAGGCATAGATAAAAAGAAAGATACAAACACATAGAGATGTTTATGGGAGTCTATGGAGATAGATTGAAGAGGCATAGATAGACACACATAGATTTTAATGGAAATAGGGTAGTCCAATCTATGGAGGTAGATTGGAGAGGCATAGATAGGTGTGTACACACAAAGAGATACATAGATGTTAATGGAAATGGAATGGTTGAGTGTGAGCAGACAAAGTGCACAAACTTAGATAGGTTGCATAGACTTGATATTGAGCATAAGAAATCAAAGGAAATGGGTAGTTCAGTGTGTGAAGGTAGGTTGGATAGACAAAGAGAAGAGATTATACAAGAGAGCTACATGAGTAGTAGAATGGAGGAGAATATCTCAAAAGAGGGCATGCCCAAGAGCTCTTAAATTTTAGAGAACTCAATTTTATTTCCAAAGGAATTTCCTGATAATGAATAGGTCTCTTGACCAAAATCTAGAATAGAAAAAATCCCTAATAAATCATAAAAGGAACTCCCAAAATCTTACTTTTCTTGTTTTCTATTAAACAATGAATTACACCACATCTACTAATAATATTACATTGAAAACCAAGCACCACACTCTCGTAACTAACTTCTATATGAATATAAAATTTATTTTTAAAAAAGGGCTCTTGAATGAGAAGAGAGAATGAATCTAAACAAATTCTTTGTAGATAATATTAAAATGAGATTCCAAAAGTGGAGAGAGAAGAGAATTATTTTAGTCTTCTTTTCTCCACTTTTCCTTGTTTTGAGGAGAGAGGGCCAAAATGAGATGCCAAATGTGGAGAGAGAAGAGAATTATTTTACTCTTATTCTCTCCATTTTTCCTTGGTTTAAGGAGGAGAGAGGGGGCTAAAAGGCCCAAAATGAAGTTTATTTTTTCCTAATGGGATTTCTAGGATACTATAATCATTTTCTCTCTCAACATGAAAGGGAGGTGCATAATGTGAGGCCAATGCTTCATCAATATTGTTACTTTTGGGAGGAAATATATAGATAGCAATCCAACTTGTCAATTGAGGTAGATGCATAGTTGCAATTACCAACTCTTAGGAGGGTTCTACCTATTCCTTTTCTCGATAGCCTAATAAGAAGAGATGCATTGACCACTGGGAGATGGTTAGATCAAGTTGATAGTGAAGTCTTCACCTACTCTTACAAAAATAGTAAGAAATGGAGAGCCATTGCACACATTGAAGCCAAAGTAAGCAATCCAAAGAGTAGTTAGCATGATAATGCAACATCCTTGACACTGACAACATTCATGGTTCGCACTTTTTGCAGGGCTTCAAGCAAGGATTGAATAGATGCAATATGTTGTCCCTACCCAAGGAAATCTTGGACCTTCATATTATCTAATGAAGCATGGGAGGTTTAACTTCTCAATAATCCAAAATCTCAATGCTAAGGACTTAGAGAGGACTTACTTTTTCAAATACCAAGAGTTAGTGCCTTCATTTAGTGCTATTATCAAAGCCTTCATCAACTATTGAGACCTCTCCTTCATGACTACATATAATTACCTATAGCTTCTTACAATCCTATGTTGCCAAAGACAATCTCTGTATGAAAAAATATTGTATCCACTATTTTTTAATGTCAAGTGCTAAGATTGACAATAACTCCATGGCTTGATGTAGTCTTTGTGTAGCAGTTTTTTTTGCCTACTACTATCTAGAGTTGCTAGAAGATAGGAGCAAGAGTACAAAAGATGAAGATAAGAACATTTCCACCTAATATGTATTGCTGTGTCGTTATTTAGCACTAGAAAAAACTAATCCTAAGGACTTAAAAAATGAGAATAAATAGTTTAGCGCAAAGAATTACGAATCAATTATTATTTGTCATTCAAGCACCAAAAAGTGAGGTAAGGTAAGAAATTTGCATAACCACTTAAAGCCCTTAGAGCACATTTGCTTCAAGATGTCACCATTGGAAATTTTGCATCAAATTACATAGCCTAGTGCTCTTCCACATAGTATTTGATCACATCTACATGTTGAAATAAGAAGCCTAGTAGAAACACGTACATGTGTGTGTGTGTGTGGGGGGGGGGGGGGGGGGGCATACACCTAGATGCCACTATCTCAAAGGATCAAAATGTGTGTGTGTGTGTGTGTGTGTGGCATACACCTAGATGCCACTATCTCAAAGGATCAAAAAGTAAGTTTTTTACTATCATAAGAGGTCAAAGAATTTCTTGTGCATGATAAATAGGCATAATTGGTAATTGAACTTAATGGAGGGGGGTAGAAAATAAAGCTTTCTACTCTGTGTTGGTTTCTACAATGAAGTTGCTTGTCCCATGTGAAGTGTTCTCTTCCTGCGAAATTTGAATAGAAAATCTGAGTAGATTTGTGTACCAAATTTAAAGGGGATAACAAAGGTTTACCTTCAAGTAGTAGTTGTTGAGCCTGACGCATAAGAATAAGAGTGTACTTAGCTCATGTAATCTCATACAATCTATGGACTCCATGGTAGCCCAATGTCTCTCCTCTTATGTCAGATCCTTGTGGACCAAGCTGTGAAGCCCATTCTTGTTTAGGTCTTTGCATGGAAGGCTCTATAGATTGTAGTATAGATGTGTTCAAAGTCATCTTCCCTCTGTGAACTTATTTTTGATGATGAGATCTCTAATCAAAATCCTAGGCTTCTTTTCTAAGTACATAACTTTGATACCATATAAATAAATACTCATCTATAGATAACAAACACAATTTTATGAAAAGCACAACCTGATAAAGAACACAATTAGGGTTACGGTAACTCAAAGACAATGAATATTGAAGAAGTTAATGAGTGAATATATACAATGCTCAATGTAGTAAACGTACTATGCAAAGATGAAATACTAACCCCCAAAACTTTGATGTCTTTAGGACCAAGGTAGAGAGTATGAGAAAAAGAGTTTCTCATACTTTGATAGATCCCAACGTGTAGCAAACAGTCTCCATGAATGTCAAACAACAACAAATGTAGCTTAGGTGTGGCTAGATCAATACAAATGGGCAAGCCAAGGGTGAAATAACAAAACACTGCTAGTTCTAATGATGTGGCAGGTTGACGATGATACAAAAAACAACAAAACACTTTGACATGACATGTAGCAACATAGATGATGGCTAAAAACAATAAATGCAAGTTGCAAATGGTCATAAACAAAATACATTGATCTAAGAGTTGCTATAGTAAGTGATAGGCTAAAACAATGTGGGAAATAGTCGCTAGTTGATCAATAGCATGATTGCCAACTAATGGAGATGGTTGGACAACATGCACCGTATGATTTGATAGCAATGGACAACAACTTGAATTGTGATATCCTCTATGAATGTAGTGTGAAGAGCAGAGATAAGGCACCTGCAAAAACTATAAAAATGAAATTGGTTGAGTGGTGGTTAGCCTATTTATTTATAGATGGATGAGTCCTCCTAAATCAAGATTTGGTTTGTGGGACATAGACACTCTTTAGGATCATGTTTCCTTTTTATAAAAGTCTGGTAAATTTGAGTTTTGGAGTTGTTATTAAGAGTTCATTAAGTTTCGAATGCATTTTTAGCTCAACACCCACTCAATATACTTTATTTGCTTGTAAGAAATAAAGGTTGGGAAGAAGCATGACCAAAAAACTTAGTAGCCTTATCCAAGGACTATGATGAGTAGTATACTACTAACCATGCAAGAAGGAGAGGGAGTGCTGCTAGAGGATTAAATCAAAAGTATGCTAGCATTGTTAAAGGGTGTGTTAAAGACCCTAATCATAATAGAATCACACTAATGATCCAAGATGATGAAGACCTCACTATTGTATGACTACATGCTTTGGCCTCTATAGAAACCAATCAAAGATGTGGAAAGCACTCAAAGCTTTACATTGCCAATTGTACTAGCAAGAGACTTTAATAAGGTGGAGAATACAATAGATAGGCTGGATGGGAAAGGCATAACAATATAGGGTCAGGAAAAAGAGGCTTGGCCTAGTTTAAAGGGCTTTTATGGGCTAGTTGGCCCCAATCTGCATGTGGACTTAACATATTTCAATAATAAAAATTCCTCCACCTATGGAATGCTCGGTTGGACTAGTGCTATATTTCCTTAGGCATTCTCTATAAGTACTTAGATTGTAGCTAGAAAGCTATGAATACTATTGTCCTCTCAAACCACAAACCCATGCCAACCACCCTCTCTTAGGACTAGAATTCCACTGTCAAAGCAAGCTAGTTCCGTGCGAACCCCCCTTTTTGGTAATTTGACTACATAGTTGAAGGCATCAAACAAATATGGAACAAGCATTTCCTCACCACTATAGCAAAGTGACCAAATCTTGGACCTTGGCAAAAAGAGAATCAAAAAGCTTTCTAAGTAACTTACCAAAGTTGGGCAAGAAAGAAGAGACAAACCCTACCATGAAGTGTCTTAGAGGCACGAATTGACTACGGAGAAAAGTTCCTCCAAAAATAGAAACAAGAATCATCTTTAGAGACTAATGCTCTACAAAAGAGGATAGACCATCAAAAGAGACATTTCAAACCCTTGAATAGGAAAAAGAAAGGAAAAGGTACTGATGCTTAGGAAGAGAAGGTTGGGACAATACATCACTAGAGGACAAATTAGCAACTACTTATGATTTTTTTTGGCATCTTCAGTAAGATGGAATAGCTAGTGAGATCCAAACCATAGCCAAAGCTAAGATTTCACTATGAGGAAAAAGGTAGCACCTCCTAAGGTTGCCCACCTACTTGACATGGACTTGATTTAAATTGAAATAGTACACACCATAGACTCATTTGGCCAAAGGCAAGTCCCCACAACTAGATGGGCTATAGTCTCCATAGATTCTTTGGCCAAAGGACTTGATTTAAATTGCAATAGCAAACACCATAGCCAAAGGTAAGTCCCCATGACTAGATGGGCTACCTAACAAATGTTTTCAACATTACAAGGAGATTCTCCAACCACCATTAGTTAGAATTGGAAATAAATAATATGCTATGGGGCACTCTCCACAATCATAAATGAGGGAGTGGTGAGTCTAATTATGAAAATAATGAAAAAGACAACTTGGAAATTGAAGACCAATCACATGCCTTATATTTGCTTATAAAACCTTCTCCAAAACATTGGCAATGAGACTTAGACTCCACATGGACAAGTTTATTAGAAGGGAGTTGAAATGATTTGTGAAGGGTAGATATATTCTTGATGCTATAATCAGAATAGAGTACACACAAAAAGCTAATCAAGATTCTAAATTCTTGAAATTAGATTTTGATAAATTGTATGACAAACTTGAGTGGGATATCCGCTTGATGCGAGCAGAGTGATTATGTATCAAATTTGTTTGAAAATGCATTCATGCAAATATCAAATAAATGGAGGGATAACATACCCTTTCCCACTTAGAAGGCCAATAAGATAGGGTTTCCCTTTATCTCCTCTTTTTTTTTCCATTGTTGTAGACAATTTAGGGCAATTAATTAGGAACAAAACTAAAATATGCAACATTAAGGGCATTAAACTTACTAACAAATGAGACATGGTCTTGAATGTTTTTGTTGATGATACTAATGCTACCCTAAATAATGATGAGACCTCAATAGAAACCTTTTGGGAAATTCTAGAGATCTTTTGTTTAGCCTTACAATCTCAAGTCAACAATAAGAAAATAGGGAATAAAAAATTAATCCAAGATCCTCCTAGCTGGATAATTGAAGCTAGCCATCAACCACTTGAAAAAGGATAGACTAGGCTCTTAGATATCCTTGGGGTGACACTCCACCAAAGATGGTAATGGGTAATGGAAAGGTTGGAAAAAAAACTAGAAAGATGAAATGCACTACAATAAATCTTTGCCTCAAGAAAGCATCACCATGCTTATCAACTTGACACCCTGAAACAAACCTTTCTTGGCATCATCAATGATGGTTGGGGGTGCTTTAGAAACTTATCTTGTGCCCATTTCCATTAAACCACTCTTGCACACATTCCTCCATATCCTCTCAATCCCCTCTCTTTGACGAGTCCTACCACTTGTGTGATGTGGAACCATGGCCCTAAAAAGGTGTGTTCTAGCCATCAGACATACCTAGCAACCATGAATATGGCATTTCTTGCTCCAGCCCAAGCACTTGCAGATAACACAACTCCCACAACACCCAATCCCTAGTGGAGAGTACAACTCCTTCACCCCCATTACCTCTTCCCCCATCAATACACCAAGTGCATTGCAATCAATCTCTAGACTCTTAAACTACTCAAACCATAAGTTCTTTACAAATTGCATATTCGCAATTGCACTTATTTTTTCATGTTATTCTCATATCACTTTCTTGAAGTCGGGTGCTACTTGCTAGTGTTCACAAATCATGGAGTTATTACGTACCTTATGTTGGGTCTAATTATAATAATTAGATACCAATATTCAATTGGATAGATTAGAAAAGATTAGTAATCTTTTTGATTACACAAAACAATTGTGCTAAGGTGAAGTTATAGGTAACTACAATGTTTTCAAAGGATTGTTTGCATTAGCTTAGCCATTGTTTGCTATGGTTGTGATTTCCTACATACAACTTGAAATGTATTTTTCATATAGGTGGCATGGGCTTTTTCAAGGGTGGGTATCCCCAAGCATCACTCAAGGTTCCCTCTCCAGGAATCAATTTTCGACATGGATGCTAGGGACTGGCCTTTGTTGAGAGGTCTCTCCATAGGAATATCCACTTCGTTGAGGGTTGTGGTGTGACCAGCCATGCTTTGGTTAGTAACTACCATGATGCTGATGAAGGAAAATTATCTTACAAGCCCAATGGATTTTGGAAGACCCCCATACTAGTTAGAAGGTAGTTTGGTAGCTATAAATATGGGACAATAGGGTTATACTTCCCTATTTAGATTGGGCAAGGTTTTGCAATCATGGATCGAATTTTTTGTACCTCTTAGTTTAGGATAAAAATTGTTTGTTTAAATAATATTATTTTGTGTTGTTTTTATATCAATTTTTATGTTACATAAAGGAACAGGCATTAACAAGAATAACTAAGGAAGTTGATTTTATATGCCTCACTTAGATATGCTTAAGTTAATTAGAAAACTAAAGAATATATTTAATAGAGGGAAGTGGAAGGGAGTTCTCCTAATATCTTTAACTAGAATATCCTACAGCAGGGTGGACCCAATAAGTTAGGTGGTTTCCCAAACTTAAATAAGATAGATCTTAATATGATGACTTCCTAGCATTCAATTTGGCATAGCACTGTTTTAAGGGGCTAGAGCTAAGATTTTACCTTATGGGTAGAGGGGTTGAGCTACACTTCCCCTTGTCTCTCACTCACTTAGAACCAAGTGCAATGCTTGCCGTGCTTTGAGACTTGACTATATGCACAAATGTGCTCTCTTTCTCAACTCTATAATGCTATTAGGAGGCATAGAGTATCCTTAGGTCCCATAGCATGCACTAGATCCCCATACATCCATATGCATTGTGCACTATTAGTGCACAAGTGCACCTTAGTATATACACATTGCACTCCACCTTAGTGCAGTACACCTAATGCATTGCATTTACTACACTACACATTGAAAACTACACCACCTTACCCATAGCCTAACACATAAGCATTATTGCTGCATACACTAGCCATTCATCATAGTACATAGTGCACTAGCTCATTATACTAATGTACAATGCACACACATTGGTGCACATGTTCTAGCACACACATGCACTTGTGCACCTAGTCACAATCCACCACTTGTGCAGCTACTTAGCATCACCCTAATACACTTATTGTATACTATACCTTAAATTTAGTACACTAGAACGTGAGCTCTATCTTACATCTACCAGCTATAATTCCACCCTAGTGCAAATCACTAGTGCATAGTACATACTACATAATAAATTAATCCTTGCATATAATGCACATGCACTAGCATATAGGTGCACTAGTGCACTCATCCATAGGTACCCACTCATGCACTTACCTATCTCCACCCCAGTGCACTCACAGTGCACTACACCCACATTGTAGTCCAGTAGCACATTAGCTCTATTCCTACAAAATATCCCTAGTGCAATAGTGCATACACATAGTGTACACATGTACAATGCATGTGTATAGTGCACATGTGCACCACACACACACAATGCACTTGTGCACTATACACCAACCCTTGCATCAACCCAACTAATCAACTCACATTACACTTAGGACTAGGATAGTGCACACACACTAGCGCACGATGCATAATGCACAATGCATAGTGCATGTGCACATGTGCATGGCACCTAGTGCACATGTGCATGGCACCTAGTGCACATGTGCATGGCACCTAGTGCACATGTGCACTAGTTCATCACATTTCCAAGCCCACATAGTGCACTTATCTTGCTTATTCCACTCATAGGTGAGTGCACTATGTGCACTTGGAAATGTGGTGTATGCGAATGGAATATGCAAAGTGAATGCACTATGCGGGCATTGCATATTCCACTTGTAAACATCATGGCACATAGGGCACATCAATCCACCTTTGTGTGCATGTACACTAGCCTAACCTCACCTTGATGCATTGTGTACACTTGCATATCCCTATATTCACCTAAATAGCTATATCCTTGAGTTCATCACATGAATTTAATTGTGTCCCCTAGTGCACTAAATTATGCACTAGCCCACCATATTTGCACACAATGCATATGTATTGGTGCACATGTACCACCGCACATACCAATACACATTACATGGTGCACGTGCATAGTGCATGGCAGGTGCTACATGGTGCCCAGGCCTACAAATACAAAAAAGTAGTGCGTTTTATGAAAAGTGGTGTTTTTGGCTAGGAAAAGACAATTTTCATAATTCTACCTATGTTACCTTGTAGATCCACTTTGTTCCAACCGATTTGAGTACTTAGACGACCATATTTTGAGTTTAGAGGAGAAAGTTAGGGCAAAAACAAGTTGCAAAAACTCAAGACATGATTGCTATCCTTAGGGCTTTGGATACAAGGTTTCTTACTTCATTATTCTTTCCATGTTGTCTATTCTTCTGAACATGTGTGGTCTATGGTTTGTTGGCACATATCCCCCTCGACATTCTAATGCACATGTGCACTAGTGCACTGCCCCATCTTGGGATATCTTAAGGCATTCATCATTGTATATCCTACACACAGATCATAGCACATAGGCACCCTAATTCACCCCAGTGCTCATTACTCTTATTGCAATGCATGATGCACACACACTAGCGCATATAGTGCACATGCATAGTGCATGTGTATAGTGCACTAGTCCCTCACAAAACCACACACTACCTTTTCATACCCCTCTTGCACACAATCCCTAGTGCACACTTGATGTACATTGGTGTACCTAATAACACCTAGGACTTGAATCCATAATGTAGGTGCATATGCTTAGAAAGTGGACATGAGCTTTCGACTCCCACCACTAGTAAAGATCATAGTCCTAGTTAATCTATTGATATCGAAAACACCCATATTTGCAACCTTATCAATCATGCCATCCAATTAGTCAATCTAGAGACCATGGGGGTTGTACCAAGTATGATGGAGAGAACCAAAAATTTGAGAGGAGTCTTGGATAATGTGTAGGCCACTACCCACAATTTTCAACATGTTTCTAACTTTGATATCTTAAACATGACCCTAAGGGGATGAAGCAAAAAGATCATAGAACTATAAGGTAAGGAATAAACATCCTCAACTATTCAATGATGATACCAAACAATAAGTTGCAACAATGCAACCAAAAATGGATAGCATCTGAAGGATGCTATTAAATGTTGGAACTGTAGGACCCTCGTAAGGTTCATTGTTGGATCTTGTGCAACAATGTCTATTTTATTGCATGGACATGTCACAAGTAGGCATGCACATTGCTTAAATTCTCTTAATGAGAATGGGTGGCACACTTAGGAATAAAGATCAAGTAAAGATTTCATTGGTGGCCAAGCAATAGGATAAGAATCATGCTAGATATAACCCTTATAGCTTGGTGAAACTATTCAATCAAGTTTATGATGCGAACAACCTTACGGGTGTGATGCTAAGCAAGTGCAAGCATTCAAACTATGGCTAGGCAAGAAAGGGGAAACCTAGTTCATCATGCTTATTAATGCCACTGAGAAAGCTTCATTCATACTACTCAAGGACCTTTTTATTAAATATTTCATAGTGGTTGTTCATGTGATGATAAGCTCATCGTCCAGTTGATGAACATTGAGCAACAAGAGGACGAGAGGACTATGTCTCAAAAGTGAGAAGTGCCTTTAGGCATATTTTAGTTGCTAGAATATCCACTATCAAGATGGTAACAAAAGTTTTCATCAAGGGTATCCAAGATGAAAAGATTTATGAAACCATGGTAGATATCGATGATATACTTGATGAGGCAATCCACATTGATGACCTACACAGAGAAATCAATAGAAACAAAGCCCTAGGTACTAGATAAGACCCTTAGCTAAGTTGCAACAAGGCTAAAGCAAGTGATACACAAGACATTATAGCTAATGTCAAGAATCCCTAGTAGTAAGAGCCCTTAAACATGATGGAGACCTTGAAATTGTCCCATCCTTATTGTCACCCAATACAGTGCATTCATTGTAGTGGAAATCGTCTCTTTGGAGTGCTTGAGGCTAACATGCACTTGCATGAACTACGGATGCTTTGATCATGATGCGACTTATTGTATAGCTCCATGAAGACTTCTAGGGCCAACACTAATTTTGGCTATGCACAATACAATTGAGGTCTTAATTATTCACGACAACCACAACTAGTACTACCCTTTGCCTTACTAGGTCCTCAAGAGTAGAGACAAATAATGCTAACAACTGAGCTAAATCTCTCAAGGATTCCTAGAACACCACACTTGATCATTACTCGTTCTCTTAGTGATGCTTCTATCCATTACATTGAAGAACCAATCGAAGATAAGAAGTGCACTAACCCCTTTGAAGACGAGGAGTATGCTAAACCCCTTTATTTTCTGTGATGAAGAGGGTCATCCTATCCTAATGGATTATAGGCTAGTATTAATCAGGATGTTAGGATGAGGAAGAGGGTAAGGAATGATTTAGGCTTGGGAAACGATAGCTTACTATAATTATAGACAGCTAGGACATGTGTCCTTATGTTGTCCCCAAAGACAAGAACAACCAACTTGGGAAAACGAAGTAGACCAATATGGTGCCCAAACTGTGGCATCACCCACCTATATCAAGGTTGCCCAATATGTAAAGTTAGTAGTAGCAAGGAAATTGTACCTTTGATACTCGCGTAGCTTTGTTATTGAAGTGATCAAGGATGAAAATGTCATCCATATTCTAGTCAACACCATCACTCACATCCATAGAGCAAAAAGTGGGAGTCGCCATTGAGGGACCAACCACAATGAATGGGTCAATGGTAGGTAAGAAGTATACTAAGAAAAGACAAAAGGCACTGAACTTAAGTTGAAAAGAAAATGTTTAAGTATCTTACAAGGCACAGTCTCTATTTCAAGTGTAGAGAGTGTAATTATAATTCCCCAAAATAAGAAAGCATCCTCAACTAAAGTCGGCAAATATCCTCATCTTAAGCAACAATTGGGCAGCATAGATGAAGTTAAGGAATGGGTAAAAGTAGCATAAGAGGAATCACTACCTAAGAAACTTTGGAGACCTTTAGTCTCCTTGGTCTCTCCCATGTGCTTTGCATGCATCTCTATCTCTATTGAACCCCTAAACATTGGTGATTCTACCACTAAACCACTCTACTTTGGCCACATATACAAGAGTGAGAACTTGTAACTTCGTAAGATACAAGCCATCAAAACTTAAAATATTTGGAGGTAGAACCTAGTATCATCACACCCTTGCATCTACAAATATCTCAATTCTACTTGGAATCTTGATGAAACGAAACCCTATCATATGGTAGGCATTCAAGAACTAGATGGGTAGAGTTGATCATATACTATCAAATAAGGGGAAGAACATCACACCACCCTCCCAATGGAAGCCTTTAGAGACTCTATCAAATGTGGAATCATTAATGCAAGATGTGGAGTTAGCATAGTTAATGAAGATGTACTCCATATATGGGGAGACTCACCGATCAAACTTGTCCATTTCAATTTGATTTCCATTGATGGATTTCAAAGTCCACGTGCAAGGTGTGCTCAAAGATTTGCTAGTCAAAGTACAAAATTTTTAATCAACTTTGTTGCTATGAAAGGGGTTGACTATGATCTATTGCTTAGACATCCTTGGATGTAAAATACACACCTCATTAAGGACTAGACTAATAGTCTACTCTTCCTAGGGAATGGGAAGGATGCATTATGAGTCAAAGTGCATACTTGGAGAACCTCTCTAGTCAATCTTGATGTAATTCTCATCATGCTTTGTGGAGATACTAACTCCCCTCCTGCCTAGTAATCTCTTGCTATGTACAAATTGTGCCCTAAGGATGAGTAAGATTGGATGCACATACTCACCACTCTAGAATTGCTATTCACTTAGTGTAAGGGTTTAGAATAGAGAGGGTGATTGTAGATGTTGGGAGTCCTAATGTGTGAAGATCAAGGGTGGAACTTTTGTTGTTTACACTTATATCCAAGGAAGATTGCTTTAAAGGCAAAAAGGCTTGTGCCCTTATTTAAAGGAAAATGCACTTTAAGCAAGGGGATTGAAATATGTCAAAGGACTTAGTCTACCTAAGAGGTGGTAGTAGAGGGTGAAGTGCCTAAGGCATCCTTGTATGGTCTATATAGCCTAAGGGTTGGTCCTATGTGGCCTGTGCAAAAAAAGTAAGTGATGTTAGAGTGTAAAATTGTATGTGTGTGTATTTGTGTGTATGCACATGCACATAAACTAAGAGTGTGTGGATATGCACATGCACATAAACTAAGAGTGTGTGGACATAAGTGTGTGAATGTAGATATGCATATGAAAGTACTTGTGTATGTTGGAAAT
Source organism: Lygodium microphyllum (assembly GCF_053477565.2). NCBI lineage: Eukaryota > Viridiplantae > Streptophyta > Polypodiopsida > Schizaeales > Lygodiaceae > Lygodium > Lygodium microphyllum. The sequence continues at coordinate 14,124,185 of NC_141152.1, forward strand.
GCAATCCACACTTGCTAGAGAAAACTAGCTCACTATTGGTGCAACGGTGATGAGTTGAGACTAGGTTTGAATCCTAGGCTAAACGGAGGAAGATTTCCATAATTGGATAGACCGGAGGCCATCCATCACCTTAATGTTTGGGGACTAGATGGCTATCCCAACTATGGGAAACTTCTGGTTAAGTGCGGATTGGCGTGAACAATATTGGGATGGGTGACCTCTTGGGAAGGGGAGGTACAAGGTCCCCCACCTAGTTTCTAACTATGCACAAGTGATGCATGTATGCAAGTATTGTATGCGCAAGTGATATCTGTGTTCTTAAGAGTATATATGCAATACTTGATATGTGTAAAAGTGAACTATGTGCAAAACAACATTGCATGTGAAAGTGGTATGTGTGCAAGAGGATGTGTGCAAAAACAATGCATGCAAAAGTGGTTATGGTACAAAAGTGGTGTGTGTGTAAGTGGCCCATGGAAGGAAGTGGATGTAAGTGTGAAAGTGGAGATTGTGTATGTGAGTATAGAGACTACGAGAAGGAAGAGTGTGTGCACAAGTAGAGAGTGTGTGAATAGGAGTATGCAAATAGAGAGTGTGCACAGAGAGAGAGAGAGAGAGAGAGAGAGAGAGAGAGAGAGAGAGAGAGAGAGAGAGAGAGAGAGAGAGAGAATGTGTGTGTGTGTGTGTGTGTGTGTATGTGTGTGTAAGGGTGTGCATGTGCAAGTAGAGGCATGTGTGGGAGTAACAAATGTGCAAGTAAGGGTGTGTGAAAGTGGAACATGTGGAAGTGAAGGTGTGTGAAATTAGGTGAGGGGTATATGAAAGTGGAATAACTGTAAGAGTTACTAGTGAGTGTGATAGGGGGTGTGAGTGGTAGAGAGTGTGTGCATGCAGTGTGTGATGGGTGCACAAGGGATGCGAGTGTGAATGAAGTTGTGTGTGTGTGTGTGTGTGCACACGCGCGCGCAATTGGTTCCTTGGATGTGTATAGGAGTACAAATGAGTTGTCGTTGTGCATGAGTGAGAGGGGCTTTAGGGGAATATGCACAAGAAAATTTAGAAAAAATAAAAAGACCCCCTTTCCCATTGAGAAACTTTCCACAATGTGTTTTCCAAAGGAAACCCTTTCCCATTTTCGGAGAAAGGCTTCAAGGCCCATCTTCACCTTCCCAAAATTAGGAAAAAGTGATGTGCTTTAATATATTCTTTGGAATGAGAGGGTTTTAAAAAACCCCCTACATGTCCCGATCTTGCTTTGGAAATTGGGAAACTCTATAGAAAACGATTTCAGATTGGAAACACATGCGCAAACAGTCCTTAGGTATGCACGAGTCCATTACACGTGTGTACAAGTGCTCTCTTTGACCACTCGTGAGTCCTTCCTTGGCTCCTCAACGCCTAAAATTTGAAGGTTGCAACACCCTTCAAAGGGGGTTTTGCCCAAGTTCTAGAGAAGGGTGATACATATAAAATACCCTTCAAAAGAAAGGGAAGAAGTTTAGAAAAATAGTTATATGCCCTTCCAAAGAAAAGAAAGGAGAGGTCCCTTCAAATTGGAGCGGAGGGAGAGCAGATCGAGGCAGCATAAAAGTGCCACATAGTCAACAATCAAATACACCGTCCGCCAAGTTGCCAATACCGCTCCATTCTGGTGATTCCGCTAACGCCCACCGGGACGAAGAGATCAAACCGTCGACCTTCATGATGTGAGCGCAGCATTCCTTTTTCAAAGTATTTTAACTTCAGCTTTACAAAGATATGGGACCAAATTCCGTGCGTGCTCTAGAAGGCATTAAGCCATGAGTGATAGCATCATGCCCAAAGGACATGAAAGGAAGGTGGTTGAATGGTATTTCTAAGGTCCTAGATCTTAATCCTCGGTCTTGCCCTTCGTGACCCTCCTTCCTCACACGACATCACCAGATCTTTTAATCGCCATCGTGCCTCAAGGCTTGATTATGAAGGCATCCTCCATCCCTATCTTCTCTCAAGTTTCTCATTACAAACAAGGTACTAGATGCATGACAATCAATACTAATGCCACATGAGTTAGTGTTTTGAGTTGTGTGCTTTTATGCATTTGGGGTTTTTGAGTGTTACAAACTTTTCTTCCTTGCATGGACACACAACCAAAGATGATGATGGTCAAGACACATCTCACATCCACAATATTGTCACAAAAACTAATCAAGTAAAAAATATTTGAGTTTAGTGTTTTGCACTTTTGGGTTTTGAGTTTTTGCCTTGTAAATTTTGTTTATTTATGCTTTTGCGGTTTGCATTTTGAGTTTTGAGTTTTTAAGTTTGTGTTTTCTTCTACTCTAATAAATCTAATCTCATAAATCTCAAACCAACAAACTAGTTCACAACCAACATTGCAAGTAGGCAAAGTAAAATATCTATCTTTACACCTATAGCCATTTTTGTGGACTCCTTCTCTAGCACTAAAGTCTGAACCTCAAGAACAATGTTTCTAGTGAAGTCTCCAGATGCAGGTAGCATTCTAGAGTTTGTGGACATAAGCTAGGATACAAAGGTCCAAGATGGAATCTCTTGTAAGGTCCAACTACATTCTATTGTCTACAAGTATATGATTGCTACTCAAATCTTTATCATAACATTCTTGTATAGAATATAGTATCATGTTTGTAGGAAGTTGGTGACATTAGACCAAGACATAAAGTAGTTTTCTAAATATTTAATATAAGAAATTGATGTTTGGCTTAACAGTGAACTATTGATCATTATGAAGCTAGGGTCAACATGCACATTATGACAATAGAGAAGGGACCTACACAATAAAGGCATCCAACTTCCTACTTCATTTGACTTCAATATTAATGATAAAAATATACATTTATATTTGGATTGCATGTTTTGCTTTTGTGGGAGCTTCTCCCTCAACCACCAAGACCCACGGACCGCTTATTGTTTCAAGTGTTTCAAGCCAAGTGCAATGGCTACCTCTCATATAGCCATATACGTTGTCACACCTATGAGTGTAGTGAGCTTACCTCTATGCTCAATCAAGTTGCCTCCTCTCTCAAGCACTCCAATAGCTCCACGATCCAAGGTGCAAGCTCAAGAAAGCTTGATCCTCAAGCTCCATGCTCCATTGTCATACGCAATACAAGAGAAGAGAAGAAGAAGAGAGGACAGAGAGCTTCTCAACCACACTTCCTCACCCTCACTCCCTCACACTCCCTCTCTCGAGCACAAGCTCAAGTAAGCAAGAATAAGAAGAAGAAGAGAAGAAAAGAGCTAGTTTTGGCCACACACAAGAATGAGCTTCTTCATTTACTTTTTGCCTTTTATACAAAACCCTAATTTCCTTTGGGAGCACCCATCTCTTTTTTTTACATGATTAGACATTTTAGCCTATGTTCTTTTTTCCTATTCTCTTTCTATTTATGGTGTTCCTTCACCCATGTCCATCCACATTTATAAATTGCAAAGGAGGGAGCTCGGTGCTCTTTTACAAGGATTAGAGTGTGCTTTTATATTTAAAATGTGCCTTTGCTCTTTTGCACTTGCTCTGAACTTTTAAGATTGCCCTTACACTTTTGATCTTTTATGCTCCTATTTCTTTAGCCATGCTACCTTTTTTCATTTTTCCATGTGTCTCTTTAATTTTTATTTTGTTTTATTTGCATTGGGGTTAGCATTACCCCCTCCTAATGCCAGTCCCATGGCACTTGTTGGTGCTTGTTAATGAGGGCTCAGGTGGTTGAAGGATTGTCATGTGGATCGATGATTTGGCTTTGTGGAGATTTTCCATGGAGAAGAAGCATCACAAGATGGATGTGAGGTTATGGGGGTCAATAGTAGATTGAGTGGGTGATGGGGGCCTTCAAAGTTGGTGGTCGATCATGCAGATTGTCGAATGTACCTAAAAAATAAAAAGGAAGTGTACTACCTGGGGGTGTGTCCACCTCACTGTGCAGTGCATGGTGTCTGTGCCAGTGAGACTAGGAGTTGGGTCGTGAACCACAGGGGAGCCTGTGGTGTTGTTCCACACTTGAGGACATAGTTTTTGTATGAGGGGAGATGCTATGGATGTAACTTAGTGAGACAAATCTACCGTAGGTGAGCACAACCTCCCTAGGTATGTCTTACCCTTGATGTGCTCTAAGTGTGAAGTGGGGAAGGGGCTAAGGATATGATTTTCCCTAGGTGCAGTGTTTGTGGCACTCTAATGGTACATGAGAATTCTATTTCGTCATTCTCTTGTGCTTCTTCTCTGTCTTTTCTTTTCCTTTTCTCCCTTCTTTTTCTCTTTTTTTTTTCTTTTCTTTTCTCTCTTTTTTGAACACTTAATACATGGGGAGAAAGTATGCTAGGTGTCATTCCTATGCTCTTCAGGGGGCTATGCTACAAGGGGGCCTAAGGGACTTGGTAAGAAAAGGTCTAGTCTGCAAGTAGCCTTGTATGTTAACACGTACATTTAGAGGTGTCGTTGATAGGAAGAGGTGGTTGCACCTAATGAAGTGGCATATCTTCCAGGATGGCCATGTAAAGAGAAGGCAGGAGCGCAGCCCTCATCATTAGACGGCGGGCCATCGCACAACTATCAATACCTATGTTTAGATCAAAAAAGAGTGGCGAGAATTAGGTCTCTTCTGCCGTGGGCTTTTGTTTGAGCAAAATCCTAAGTACCCTAGGATAATTACATGTGGTAATAAAGGCAAGGTCGGGGCAGGATAAGAAATGGTTGAGAAAGTGTGTGATGGATGGACAGATGTCCCACTCAATGAAGATTAGGCACTACTTTGGGCTTTATGCATTCACATTGTAGATACTTGGAAATTCATACTACCTCCATGCATATCCTGATTATAATCTACTCCTATTATCCACGGATATGACATGTAGGTGGGTCATTGCACTCGTCCGGTATGGTGCCATAGAAGGCCATCCAAGCATCAATGTTAGTGTCCTAGATGCATCGCCGCCATTGTGGTTGGGCTTTGTATGTGCCGTGACGGTCTTCGAAATCTCCCAAACCTTGTCTTGCCAATAATCTCTAGGCTCTCTTTGCCACCTTGTGGGGTTTCTTCTTCTCTCCTTTGTCCACCTATTCCCTAGCCATTGCATGAGCATGATCACTTGCTCCACCACCTTTAGAGATAGAACTCTGTCTAAAGAACGAGGGTAGTGGAAGGAGAACTCGAAAGGTCAGATTTGGTTTTTCCATTACTCCCAAATAGCCAGTTTCCTAGGCCTAGTTTACAGGGTAGCCTTCCTCTCTTTGTGGGACCTGGACCTCAAGAACTTGCTAGGGCCTTGCTTGGAGTCTCCTTTGTGCCAGCTCTACATGCTCTCTTTGCCTATGCTTTCCTTCCATAATCCTCTCAAGGGTGGCTTTCTCACCCTACTCTTCCATGTGTGCTTACATTTTTTGTGTTGGGCTCGGCACTTGCGACTATTCTTCTTCATCTTGGCCTTATTTGAAGTCTGGCCCCTTCTCCTCTTAGCGGTTCTGTTGGAGCTGCAATGGGTGGTTGAACTGGTAATTCTTACTCTTCAAATCCTAACTCCTCCAACTCCTTCTTCAAGAGCCTCAGATATTGTCATTGTTGCTCCATGCTTAGGCTGGTTCTCTCTTCCAGTACTCTTTCATGGAGGTCGTATCTCATGGCTCGTCTTGTAAGTTCTAGTTTCCTCTACAACCCCTCCATGGTATCTTCATCCTCATCTCGGGTCACATGTATGACTGTGTTCAAAAAGTCCTATTGTTGAACCTCAAGAGCTACCTCCATTGCTTCCACACTTAATAGCATTATGATTTATTTGCTTTCTGCCAAGGTGGGACATTCGATGAGATCTTTGAGTCTTTTTGTGGTATGTTCCTCCCATGCCTTGGCCTTTTCGCTCATCCTCTCTATGCCTTGATTCTGGTGCTGAGATAGCATCATGACCATCTACTCTTGCTCCTTCCAGATTTTGAGCATTTCCTCTTTCTATTGTTTGAGGTGGTTCAACTGCTCTTTTAATCGTTCTCGTTCTAAGAGGGCAACTTGAATTTGGTTTTCCAACTATGTTAGTTTTTTGGTTGCCATTTCGTCTCTTTGTGCCTTGGCCTCACATAGTTCCTTAAACATCTCTTCCTTTTGTTGTTTCTCCTTTCTACACTCTGCGTAGGCTTGGATCCCAACCCTTTCTAGCTCCTTAGTGAGCTCATCCCCAATTCTCTTTAGCTAGTCAAGGTACTCTTGCATTTGCTCATTCTGTGCAAGAGGACCTAGAAGTCCCCCTCTAGCATCACATGTTCTCCTTCTTCCTCACCATAGGACTCTTTTTGCAACTTTATCCTCCATTTTCCCTTTTATTGCCTATTTGGCTTTAAACTCTTTTCTCAAGTCTCTTATCTACCTTTGTTGGATGGCTATTTGGAGTGTTTTTCCAAGTTGGCAAACTAAGAATGTTTCATTTTCAGTACCAGCTCTGCTAGTGCTACCTTCCTCTCCTCTTTTATTCTTTCCAGCTCGCCTAGCAGTTCCTTGACATACACATTGTGCTATACTGACCCTAGCATGGCCAAGGGTACAGACATGATCAAGGCTTCCACCCTAACCTTCTTTGGGTCCTTCCTGGCTATGGACTTAGCATCCACAGTGGTAGGCCTCTTTGTTCATGGCATGGGGGATCCTCCACTGGGTGCTAGTCCAAGATGTTGCACTGTGTTGACTAGATACTGCACCCAAGCATTACGTTGCTTTGATCCACTATGGCATCCATGGTTTCCTGGGTGGTAGTAGTGGTGGCAACTATGACAAGCAGGGCTGGTTCCAATGGGGCCTTCCCTTTGCCTTTCACAATGGGTCCTCTAGCTGCTTGTGCTCTACAAAGCTGGTTCCAAGGGCATCATCTAGGCTCCTTCTGGCCGGCTATTTGGTGCGGGAGGTTTGCTTGATCGACAACATGATGGCAATAACCATTTCCTCATCCTATTCTCTCCTTAGCCTTTCCTCCTCCTCTTGTTGCTTCTTCCTTTGTTCTTTCTCTGTCCTTCAAGATTCTTCTTCTACCTTCCACGGGTGTTTCTCTTCTTCTTTCTGCTTCTTCTTCTTGCTTGGAATTTTCAGCGAGATTTTCTTATGCTCCCACTAGCTTGATGGGACCAAACCCCCCTTGCCTTGCTCACTCACGGTCCTTTCATTGTAGTCCTTATGTTGCTACTAAGCTCAGGGTTCAACTCCCTTCTTTCTTGAGGCTCACTTTTCTTTCTCTTTCTATGGCTTGCCCGCTTCTTTGTTTCCCACCTTTCTTACTTTCGGAGATGTTGATGGGCTTTATGGGACTAGCGACAGGTGCTCCTCTTGGATGGAAGATTTCTCCAGAGTCTCCCCTACTTCCTCTTTCTTTCTCATCTCACCCATGGCTTCTTGGATGATGGCATTCTCAGCACTCCTCCAAGCCCTATCATGGTTGCTTTTGATGCAAGTGTTTTTCGATCTGATTTCGTTGTTGTGGTGGCTAGTGACTTTCCTCTTGCTGCAGGTCTCTAGCTCAATGACAATGCCTTGGCTAATGATTCAATCGACTTGCAAACATAAGTATTCAAGTTTACTTCATCTAGGGCCCCTTTTGCAATGCTTTCAAGCATTGTCACTAGAATCCGAGCCATGAGGGATTGTATTGGTGACTAGAGAGAACAGGGCATGCACCATCTTGACTTGTAATTGGACAGCATGGTCAGGGATGTCTACCAGAGTGACCCCACCACCTTTTTCTTCAGCATCATCAACATGCTATGGGCTAAGCACAACCTCTATCCTTTTAGGGGAGCCTTCCTTCCTACAGTTACCATGTCATTGTTCTTCCTTATGTCAAAGGCTCTCAAGAATTCCATGCACCTACTGTGGTCAATCTTCTAGCCCACCTTCTCTACTTATCTACAGAGGTGCAATATTTGACTATTTGTCTCACCGCTCCTTCCTTGTTTACCAACTCTCCCAAATTGCTGACGCTACGGTACTTCAACTAGTTGTAGACTTGCATTTCAGTGGGGCCAGTCAATACCTATTGTGCTCTTCCTTTGAGAATGGAAGTTGGCCTACCATTTTGAGTTCCTATTATGGCACAACAGCTTACAATCAGCTCATTTGAGAGTACCTTTTGCACAAAAAAAAAAGAACAAACATTATGGAATGGTGTGATGTTTCAATAAAGAATGGAAACTTTTTATACTTCAAGCAATCCACACATTCCAAGCACGAATTCTATAAAAGCTTTTCTTCAAGTGCAAGTTCCCTTTATTCATTCTTTTTTGCTTTTACCTTTTCCAATTTGAAGTTCTAAAGTTCAAGTCATGATTTCTTTTCCACCCTACCCCCTCCCCCCCACAAGAGTGATGAAAATCCTTCCTAGGATTGGAGAATGAAGGGTTAAGGGCATTAAGTGCATGCTTGCTATACTTTACTTCATTATGAGCTAATTGTGGAAATTTGGGTTATACTCAAAGTGGGCGGACCATCCATGTCATGAGGTCTAATGTCTACGTGTGCAATGTAGGTCAAGTCATCAATGAAGAAGTCTCTAGAGTTCATCCTACTGGCAACGTGTAGTTCTTCATCAATCAAGGAGTCAATCCAACGAGGGATGGGCCATGACATGTTCCTCTAAATGTCATTTGCGCATCATGGCCAAGACTCTCAATGAGATAGGAGCCACATAGGTAGGGTTGTACTCAGCAGTTTTGATTACACATCTCTACTCGACGTTGATCATAATATTTGGCAATCCTTTTGTACCCACTAGAGACGTAGAAAGCATACCGTTTTCACAAAAAAAATAGTCAAAGTCGGCTAGCTTTGTCAGCTCTTCTAGCTCCTGGCTTGTTGCATAGACTTTGCTCCTATTATTTGATGTGATCCGTTGTTTGCAAGCTTGCTTTGGAGAGATTTCATCAACAATTAATTCCTCGGGTACCTTGGGAATCATGATGAGCACAAACTCAAATTCCTCCCAAGTGCATGGCAAGGAGTGTACTTCCATTGCTAATGTCTCATTGAGGAGGCCTAAGTCCTAAGGCCACCAACCATTCATAGCTCCTGGCTAGAGTGGTGAATGTGGCATCCAATCGTCTGATGCACGTGAGAGACCATCCCCAATGTTTGTGGCTAGGTCTAAGGTCAATGTAAGGATAGATATGTGCTCGTAGGAGGGTTTGAGGCTTGTGAAAGATTGGGGTTTGGTTGAGTTGGATAACTCCACTATTGAGGCCTGCCTCTCCTAGGATGTTCAATGGGGTGTTTACTAGCCACTTGTGCAATGGGTTGGTCTTGGGGCTCAGATGATGTGTTATTTTCCACTTGTGGAGTCGTTGGGATGCTCGAAGTGTCAAGTTGAGTTGGTCTAGGGGTAGCTGGTTGTGATTCTGGTTGATAAACTCATTGAGGTTTTATGGGTTTGGTGCCTTTTGGGTCAACTAGTTTCTAATTCCTCACTAGCTTAGCGTTTTGTTGAGATGGAAGGCTTGGATTGAGAGGCACGCATGCCACTCATAGTCTTGGGCAACCAAATCCTGTTATTTCCTTTGTAGTAGCCTTGAGTGTGCAATAGGTCTTTAGGCAACTATTGTGGCTTGACCATTCATCTACTTCGGTAGTGCTAGCTTTGCCTCCTAAGCCTAGGGTGTGATGTTTTGTGGTTACAAGTTCATGTGATTTGGATTCTAGGCAAGTGTGGTTGGCATTTGGGCACCCATTTGAGCTGTTGCTCAGTGGTCTTGGGGTGTGGGTCCTTTAGGTTCTAAGCAGTTTGTCTTGGAAAGGTGGGACAATTTACGACCCCCTTCCTTAAGACTTTACACTTGGTTCCTCTACCAATGGCATGGAAAGCTGAGATGGAGCCGTGTTGCCCTTGCTGAAAGCCATCATTATCCGAATATTGCCAATGGCGAGATGAATGTGTTGCAAGTCATAATCAACATTGTAGTGTGCTTGTTTCTTGAATGTGCATCCTAGCAATGATTCCTTACCAACGGCCTTGGTGTTAGGCATCACATAGAAGATCATAGGTAGGCTTTCAATCTCAATAGAGACCACTATTTTACACTTTCCCAACAGTAGTGAGTAGAACTGCCCCTCCAAATGGGTTGACTTTAGCATTAGTAGGCTGCAATTGGAGCTCACTAATGAGGGTCCAATGGTCATGTGTAAGGATATTACGGTCAGCTCCCTCGTCAATAAGCACATCAAAGACATGTGTCTCTTGGGCAGTCACCAATGTGCGTAGGTAGGCAGGTTCTACCATTTCCTCATCCTCATCCTCTAACTCAGTGATGGTGGCTACTCTTACGCTTTACAGGGAGTTCTAGCATTGGAGATTCATGTGGTGGGTGAGCTAGTGTTGGTTGATTGCTAGAGCTCCTGGCCATCATGCAGAGTAGCACTGATGGTGGGATCTTCGGGAGCAACTGAGATTATGTGACTTCTTGGGACTCATCGACTGCCGTGGTAGCCTACTTATAATAGCCCTCTTCATCTGAAAATGGTAGATCAATGGTGGCTAGCATATGCTTCTAATCCCACTCATTCACAAGGCAAGGGATATACTTTGTTAGTAGCCATAGGAATTGTTGACTTGTGAGTTTTCTTTCAACATAGTGAAGATGGCATCTAGGTCTCGACCAAAGCGGTCTTCCAAGTATCCATCTCGACTCTCATGTCTTTTGATCTATTTCCTAAGAACATTAGACTATTGCCCTAGTCTTCTATCACTCATGCATTTCATATCTAGGGCCAACCTAGTAGGATGTCATAGCCTACTCCCCTCATGACTATGAAGTTCATTGAGAACTAGACTCCCGCTATCTTCAGGGACTGATCTTTTAGTACTCCAAATGGTTTGACCTTCATTCCATTAGCTAGCATGATATTAAACCTTGTGGTCTCCACATGTGGGTTACCCCAAGTCTGCAAGAGTGCATGGTTAAGCACACTGACTCCAGCTCCCATATCTACAATTTCGTTTCTTGTAGCATCTCCTAAGGCATTGATAGGCAAGACTTAGGCACTGAGTTCAACGTTAAGCTTGGTATATGCGTTACTACATCATGGTCAAGTAAGTCAGTCACTCAAGGCTCATCATGTCGTTCTACCCACCGCTGCTTCAACCCTTGCCATAGTGATCAATGTATTCCCAAAGCTAGGGTCACATGGGCTAATATCAACATCGTGAGCAAGTTGCCAAATGCCTACTTTTCATTGGACTGTACACTCTTTTGCCAATCATCTTGGGCAGTCTGCCCACCTATGGCATCTAGGCTATGTCTATGCAGTGTTACGTGGGGTGCGGATGCATCACTTGATTTAAACTGAGTAGGCGAGACCAATGTGCTCACACTAGAGAGCTCATCGATATCATCTTTGATAATGGGTTCCACATCATTTAGGTGCGCTTGGGCTTCTCTCACCCACTCCTTGATCTTATCCACTACTTCCAATTGGTGCCTCGGATTGGGATATTCTCCAATCCTAGCACTTTCCTTTTTTTATGTCTTAGGAGCAAATGTCTCTACTTATGCATATGTGACTTGCTTATCCTTTGGTAATGTGGTAGCAGTGTCTGTCTTAAAGCGTAATCTTCATCTCAACCCTCTTTTTCCTTCTTCTACAACTTTTCTTCTCTATTGAAGCTACATTCAGGTTGCTAGGTCCAAGTAATGAAATATTAGTGTGCCTTGGGTCAGAACATTTAGTAAAATTGATGTGGCTTCTCCATCAAGTGTTTCAACTCGGAACAATCCCAATGGTAAGGATGGCACGATAGCTGAAATAGTGGAAGGTTTTCGCCTGGGGCACTGGGCATACAAGTGTGTGATCCCTCACTTAAGGCGCCTCAAGTCGGCCTTCTCTCAATTGGCTTGCTCCCTTTCAGGGCATCGTGATGAGATGCGTCCTGGGTGACTGCAAGTCCAACATGCAATAGGTTATTGGTTCTGTCCTCTCCTAGACCTATACCTCTTCCCTTGCCCAACACCATCACCATCGGCACTGGTCTGAAATCCATCTAGATGGGACCGCCCTCTTTGTTGTATGAGACGTAAGGGTTTATATATGCTTTGTCCTTGTTTGGCTCCTCTACTTAATGTATTGGAGCATCATTATTATTTCAAAAACATTTCAAGTCAGGTGCAATGGCTACCTCTCACATAGGCGTACATGCTCTCACACCTATGAGTGTAGTGAGCTTACCTCTATGCTCGATCAAGTTGCCTCCTCCCTCAAGCACTTTAGTAGCTCCGCGATCCAAGGTGCAAACTCAAGCAAGCTTGATCCTCAAGCTCCAAGCTCCATACTCCATTGTCGCACATGAGACAAGAGAAGTGAAGAGAAGAAGAAGAGAGAAGAATATGGAGAGCTTCTCCACCATGGTTTCTCACCCTCACACACTCACTCACTTACTCCCTCACACTCACTCTCTCAAAGCACAAGCTCAAGCAAGCAAGAACAAGAAGAAGAAGAGAAGAAGAGAGCTAGTTTTGGCCACACATAAGAATGAGCTTATTCGTTCAGTTTTTGCCTTTTATACAGAACCCTAATCCCCTTTGGGCATCGATCCCTTTTTTACATGACCGGCCATTTTAGCCTAGGTCCTCTTTTCCTATTTCCTTCATATTTACATTGTTACTTCATCCATGCCCATCTACATTTACAAATTGCACAAGAGGAAACTTGGTACTCTTTTACAAGGATTTAGAATTCATTTTTATATTTAAATGCCCCTTTAACACTATATTAGAGAATTTGGAAATCTCCCAAGTCTCACTTTTAAATATGGGGTAAACATTTAGCCATGTGGCTAAATCTTAACCCATGCTTTAAAGTGGGATTTGGAAAGACAACCGATATAGTAATTAGAATAGACTCTACTTTCAAGTAAGGTGACAAAATTTAATCATGTGGTCAAATATTAACTATATTGGGAATTCCCAAACTATATGAGAATTTCCAAATTCCCTAATATAGTGTTCTTTCCTCTTTTGCGCTTTCCCTAAACTTTTAAGGTTTCCCTTGCACTTTTGGCCTTTTTTCCTCTTATTTCTTCAAGTGGACTGCCTGTTTTGTTTTGCCCTACGTGTTTTTTATTTTCTTTTTGCTTTATTTGCACTAGGATTAACAGCTTTACATACACATAAGTAAATTTTTGCATCACATTATCTCTAATTACTCTCTCTTGATATCTACTAGGTTAGAACAAGAAAGGAAAATAGCATTATGTGCAAAGATATAACAAACAATGTTGTGCATCTATGCTAGAAAGCCATTAGTTTGATTTATGCACTTGTATTACTAGAGGCCATTACACAGGCCTTTTCCACATAGAAACAAAAACATTTTAGGCACCTCTTAGTTACAAGAAAGGCCATTCTACCAATAAATTATAATCAACAAGTCTAGCATATGAAATAGAACACTTTTTTTGCATTTCCATTTTCTCATTACAGCATAAAATTATACAATGCAATCGATGGACAAGCCATTGCCAAAGTACAAGTCCCCTCAATAGTAGGGGCTGAAAGATCGAGTGCGAGGGTGATTGTAGCCTGCAAGATGAGATTATCATGGGTGGCAAGGTTGGGTTTGCAATTAATAGCGAGGTTGGGATTAGGATTGGATGTCACAAGGTTGGGATTAGAATTGGTAGTCTTCGTGAGGTTGGGGTTGGATTTGGGCTTGGGAGGGTTCATGTGGGAGTCCTCCATATCATGCTACAAAGCTTCTAATCTCAACCCACTCATCCCCACCCCCTCTTGCTACTCATTCAATGGTTGTGACCCACTCTCCATAGCTTGCCTCGATTGTATTCATTCTTTGACATCTGCTATGTCAGCTTCAAATTGCCATCTGGCCTGTTTACACGCATGCACTTCCACTAATTCTTCTTTATTCTGGAGCCATGCTTGCACACGTATGCTCTCTCTCTCTCTCTATTCACTTTAGTAACCACCCCCCCCCCCCGCAGCATATATGAGATACAATGAACTAAAGAGTGATGATCTTGAACTTTTTAACATCAAATTGTGAGTAGCTTTGTATATTGATATCCCACCCCAAAAGCAAAGGTGTGTGAGGTTTGATTGGTAAAAATAAGCTCGCATTGTAGAAGCCAGTCACATTTGAAAGATCAAATATAGTGTTCAAGATCAAAAATGCATTGAAGCATGTTCTCCACCCCCCACAACTCATGTCTTGATCCGCCTGTTGTGGGATTCGCACAACTCAGTGTTGGGGTAAAGGCGCCTCCGCCGTGCCGCCCCGTGTATTACTACACTGACAGTACCCGCCACTGCACACTGCAGGTGGCGGGCGCCCGTCATGTCACTTTATTCTTTACATTCATTTTTTAGTGACTAGTAAATAAAGGAAGGCCCGGTCACACATTGTGACTGTTGGAGTTCCCATTTCTTGTCTCTCTCTTTCTTGCTCTTGCTCTCCCGCCATAGCTCGCGTGCAAGCTTCGATCCTTCTCACCTTTCAACTGGTAACAGAGCTTGGCTTCCTCTTGCTCGAGCTCAACTTGGTGCTTCTCTACCTTCGCATCGACTCCCTTCACGCATTGGATCTCCATCCCGGCAGCCATATCCCATCTCCCCGAGCTCCCGTCACTCCCCGGCTTCCCGAGCACCTTCCCGGCCTATTGAGGCACCTTCAAGGCATTGGTACTGAGGTATTTGATCATTCTTTCACGGTTTTATTTCAGTCTATAGGTTGCAAACAACAAGGGCAGCCATGGCTTCAAACCCTTGAAGCTTATTCCCCTCATATTGTGCCTTACACCTATCAAGGCTCAAAGAGGCTTGTCATAGGCCTTTGATAGGCCCTTCTTGAGCCCCCATTGCCCCCTTTCAGCCCACGTGGAGCAATAGCAAGTTCAACACCAACAGGGTAGATTGTGCCATTTTTTTCCAGGCTGTTAGCACTCGTCTACTTCAGCTCCACACTTGGCCATTGCTTCTTGCTCTCTACCTTGCTCAAGAGGGCTATAGACTTCATGTTTGATGTCATTCAAGCTTTGGGCATTGGTCTTGATCATTCAGGGCTGATTTCTTCAGATTTGGGATTGTCATAAACTGTCATAATAGGCTGAAAATAGGGCAGCACCATTGGCATTAGCATTTGTTGCTTACACTCCATTCCGGTTGTGCTATTTGATGCCTGTATGCGGTCTACATGATGCCTAGTGCCTTGGGAATGTATGCACATGATTATGCCATGATTTTGGCCTAAAATATTGGCTGATTTGGGACTATCATTTACTGTTATACAGTGCTGGAAACAGGGCAGCCACACTTGGCATTGGCATTTGATGCTTATACTCTACTCCGGTTACCTTGTTTGATGCCCGTATGCGGTCTACATGATACCTAATGTCTTGGAAATGTATGCATTTGATTTGCCCATGATTTGGCATTGTTTTTGGGCTGGAAATTGATAGTTTTGGATTGTTTAGAGCTGCTGTACATGAGCGGGCTGAAGCTCATTTGGCACATGTATTGCTTCTCTATCGATATCGGATGTATGCTATGGGTTATGTCATGATGTATTACACTTTGGGGATCGACTTCAAACTCATGATCGTGATTCCGGAATGCTTTTGAGCATCGCATTTGCTCTGTTGTTATTGGTTTGTCATTGGCAGTTTGGTCGACTGGCATTTGGGCCGCTTATGCCTATTGTCTGTACTTGATGGATAAGCTCTATGCATTACATGCTTTAGTCCGTGGTTGATGCCTCTTAGTTCGTCCATGCTTGACATATATTTTGGAGCTCCGATTTGGATGTTTTAAGCACTTCCGACTCACAGGGATATTGACTTTGGCTTGCTACTGGATGTATTGACTTGACAGAGATCTTGCCATTGGGATTATGTCTTGCTTAGTGGTTGCTACATCAGTTGCTTCATGTATGTCATGCTCTTGGGAAGCGTATGACGCATTGACTTGGTCACTTGTCACTGGTACTTTGTCTTGGGTTGCTTGAGCCCTTAACTCGATTGTACGCCTTTTGTGCCAGTGGGAGCATCTTGCATGCTTACTTGACCTTGAGCACGGATTACATGCTATTGGAGCAGTCTATGTCATTGAGCAGTTATAGATGTATTGAGACTTTGGGATTATACTCCGACAATTGGATGTTGCATTGAGTATATGTCTTGGTTCACAGGATGCTTATGAGCTGAGTCTCAATTTTGGATCCGCTTTCTTTTGAGCAGACACCTATTTGTGTCAGGTTTTGGCAGTTGGTTCTACATTTTGCCTAGATTGTCTGGGGTGTGCCTCTTACTGGCAGATGCTAATTGACATCTCTCAGTGTTATGCTCATGTATTTTCACTATCATTTGGCTTTGCTTTGTCCTCTTTATGCCGGCTTTGGACCTAACATTGTTTAGTCGACATTAGATCCAGTTTTGGGATAGTTTGCTCTCATTATTGCAATTCTGAAATTTATTACAGCAAGCATTTACTGGTACACTGAGCAGTATTTTTTATGCTGAAATATCCTGATTTGGTGTACCGCACCTAGTACTAAGTGGGCAGCATCTTTTGGCACACTTTTCTCGCCATTTGGAGCTCATTTCAGTGGATTTTGGGCATTTTCTGCAGTAAAACAGCCAGCAGTTTTACATTGTCTGTGCATTTCCAGCCTGCATTATGGCGTCCTCTTCGACTGATAATGCCATATTTAACATCACAAAGTTGGATGGTACCAACTACTCTTATTGGAAGAGTCTAATTTGGCAGGTCTTGGTGCAGAAATCTCAGATTAAGCCACTTCAGTTGAGTGGGGAGCAGCCTGAAACTATGGACAATGACGACTGGCTTGAACTTGATGAGCTATGCAAGTCCATGATTGTATTGTCTCTCACTGAATAGGTACATTATAATGTATTTGAGGAAGCACAGAGTGCATGGGATCTATGGAATAAGATCAAGAATCTTTATGATAAGAAAAGTCCGGCGAGTCAGATGTACTGGTTGAAGCAGCTTATGGATCTGCGCATGAAGGATAATGCGACTATGTCTGCTCACTTGAGCCAGTTCCATGCTATACTGAAGAACCTGACTTCGCAGGATATCACCTTTGGAGAGGAAGTAACTCCTCTTTTCTTGCTTGGGACTCTGAATGAGTCATGGGATGTATTCCGCACTACCCTATGTGCCTCTAGTGCTACTCTAAAACTGAATTATGTTGAGAGTGCTCTTCTACAGAAAGAGGTTAATCGCAAAAACTTGGATGCCTCTCGTGTTTCACATGCTTTGACAGTTAGAGGCAGGAATGACAGGAATGAATATGGGAATGGCCGTGGCCGTGACTCTCAAAAGGGTCGATCTAAATCTCGTGGAAAGTCGCGTAGTAAGTCACGTGGGTGCAACGCTAATATCACTTATCCTCATTGTGGAAAAAAGGGCCATATCAGACCACAGTGTCATGAGTTGCGCAATGAGAAGCGCAAGGATAAGGGGAAAGAGAAAGTGCAGGAGAAGTCCTCTGATCGCAGCATAATACCTGCGAAGTCCAGCGTCAAGATTGAAGAAATTAATGTCACACAGACCGAGGATTCCGATGGTAGTGATGAGTTCATACTTGCAGCTAGTTCTTCTGATGCCTCACACTTGACTGAGACACCTAGTATGTATGCACAGTGCTGGTTATTGGATTCAGGTGTGTCCTTCCATGTGACGCCTTACCGTGAGTGGTTTCACTCTTATCGTACTGTATCTGGATCAGTCAAACTTGGAGATGACAGGTCTCTTGATATTGTGGGCTGTGGAGATATTCAGTTGCAGTTTTCCACTAGCAGTTCCTTTTTGCTCAGGGATGTACGTCATGTACCTGCGCTTATGTGTAGTCTTATGTCTGCAGGATAGTTGGATGATGCAGGGTTTCATATCTATTTTGGGGATTCTGCCTGGAAGATTATCAAAGGCAGACTTGTGCTTGCTAGAGGCGCCAAGGCTGGCAGCCTCTATCCTCTTGTTGTATCTGGGTCTTCTGTAGACCATGTTTTGGCAGTGGGTTATATCCCACATGTATCACTTTGGTATGTCCGTTTGGGGCATATGTCTTTGAAAGGAATGAAAATGTTATCTGGTTTGCAGTATCTTCCGCCTTTGGACTATGCACGTTTTGACTCGTGTGATCATTGTCTTTATGGTAACCAGAATAGGTCTAAGCATAAGAAATCGGGTAGGCCATGCATGAGTGAGCCCTTGGCTTTGGTGCATTCAGATGTTTGTGGGCCCATGCCGTGTATGTCTATGGGTGGCACGAAGTACTTTGTTACCTTCATTGATGATTTTTCTAGGAAAGTGTGGGCTTATCCCATAAAGCAAAAGTCCGATGTCTTGGTAGTCTTTCAGCGTTGGCTTGCTCTTGTTGAGAACTAGACTGGGTATAGGCTGAAATGCCTTAGGACTGACAATGGGGGAGAATATGTTTCACGTGCTTTTGAGCAGTTTTGTGATGACAGGGGTATTAAGCGTCAGTTGACTGCCCCTTACACCCCCGCCCAGAATGGTTTGGCTGAGCCCATGAACAGGACTATTCAGGAGCGTGTCCGCTCTATGCTTAGCCATGCAGGCCTACCACAGAGCTTTTGGGCTGAAGCAGTTAGTACGGCAGTGCATGTCATAAACCGATCACCTTCTAGTGGATTGGATTTCCAGGTTGCAGAGGAAGTTTGGGCTGGTAAGCCACCCTCTTATGCGCATCTCTGTGTCTTTGGATGTGAGGCATTCTGCCATGTGCCCAAGGACAAGAGGAGTAAGTTGGATCCAAAGAGCATTAAATGCAGCTTTCTTGGTTATGGTGATTCAGGAGAGATGGGCTATCGCCTATGGGATCCGCAGGCGCGGAAAATAGTACGCAGCCATGATGTAGTCTTCCATGAAGACAAGATGCACAGGCAGCCTGAGAAGGTGGTTGAGATCCGTAGAGTGATCTTTCAGGAGGAGCCTAGAGCTCCTGCACAGCCAGTTGGATAGCCTACAGCTGCAGCCGATGCTCATGGTCAGGGTGTTGGACAGGCAGCTGGGCAGGCAGCAGAGCCTGTAGTGAGACGGTCTGCTAGAGACATACGTCCACCTGATAGATTTCAGCCCTCTATGCATTATATTTTGGTTACAAATGCAGGAGAGCCTTTCACTTATGATGAGGCTATGCGCAGGGGTGACAATCACTCCTGGGAGAGGGCTATGCAGTCTGAGATTGACTCCTTGCATAAAAATGAGACTTGGGATTTGGTTGCCTTGCCTAAGGGCAAGAAGGCTTTGCCATGCAAGTGGGTGTACAAGCTGAAAAGTACCCCTGGACACCTCAAGCCGGCATACAAGGCTAGATTGGTAGCAAAGGGTTTTAAGCGGGAGCATGGTGTAGAATTTGATGAGGTCTTTTCTCCTGTGGTTAAGATGACCACCCTGCGCTTGGTCTTGGCTTTGGTTGCTCAGCTTGACTTAGATCTATATCAGATGGATGTCAAGACGGCTTTCTTACATGGGGACTTGCATGATGAGATCTATATGGAGCAGCCTAAGGGCTTTGCAGAACCTGGCAAGGAGCACCTAGTGTGCAAGTTGAAGAAAAGTCTTTATGGCTTGAAGCAGGCACCTAGGGAATGGTATCATAAGTTTGATGCCTTTATGCAGTCACAGGGCTACATCAGGAGTGCTATGGATATGTGTCTTTACACGAAGAAAGCCCGTGATGGTTCATTGCTTATTTTGGTACTCTATGTGGATGATATACTGATAGCAGGGGAAGCTCATGATGAGCTAGATGCTCTTAAATCTCAACTGAAGAAGAGCTTTGAGATAAAGGATTTGGGACAGGCCTCTCACATACTTGGTATACGCATTAGACGCGATAGGCATTAGGGACTCCTCTACTTGTCACAGAGGGAGTATATTCATAAATTCCTTGAGCGCTTCCGCATGCAGGACGTAAAGCCTATTGGTCGTCCATTGCCTTCTTATGTGAAGGTATCACAGGCTGATTGTCTGCAGACAGATGAGCAGAGGGCCGAGATGGCCCAGATCCCCTATGCTTCAGCCGTGGGCAGTTTGATGTATGCCATGATAGCCACTCGTCCAGATATTGCCTTTGCAGTTGGTGTTGTGGCACACTATATGGCTACACCTGGTAGGAAACATTGGGATGTCGTGAAGGGTATCATGAGGTACCTGAAGGGCACAACAGATATGTGTATTTGCTATGGCAGCCAAGATACAGGGGTCGTGGGGTACACTGACTCCAATTATGCAGGACATGCAGATAGTAGGAAGTCCACTTCTGGCTATGTATTCACCTATGCTGGAGGTGCTGTCTCTTGGATGTCCAGGGTTCAGAAGTGTACGGCTTTGTCTACCACTGAGGCCGAGTATGTTGCAGCCACTGAGGCTTGCAAGGAGGCCATATGGCTAGGCCGTCTAGTTGCTGACCTTGGGATTGATGCTATACCTACACTGCATTCGGATTCTATGAGTGCCATTCAGTTGGCTAAGAATCCGGTTTTCCATGCGAAGACGAAACACATTGAGGTGAGGTATCACTTCATACGTGGTGTCGTGGAGGACAAGTCTGTTGACCTTGTCAAGATCTCCGCTGACGAGAATCTTGCAAATCTACTCACGAAAAGCCTCACTACTGAGCGCTTTGCCTTCCTCAGGAGATTGATGGGCGTTGGATGAGATGCTGCCTTTCCTCATCCCTTGTACCTATGTACAGTTGTACTGTCTTTTTCTTTTCTTTTCTCTCTCACTGGGGCAGATTCGCCTTTAAGTGGGAGGTTGTTGGGGTAAAGGCGCCTCCGTCGTGCTGCCCCATGTATTACTACACTGACAGTACCTGCCACTGCACACTGTAGGTGGCGGACGCCCGTCACGTCACTTTATTCTTTACATTCATTTTTTAGTGACTAGTAAATAAAGGAAGGCCCGGTCACACATTGTGACTGTTGGAGTTCCCATTTCTTGTCTCTCTCTTTCTTGCTCTTGCTCTCCCGCCATAGCTCGCGTGCAAGCTTCGATCCTTCTCACCTTTCACTCAGTTGCTCATCTTACCCATAATGTCCTAAATAGTAAGAAGGGCCTCCATACAGATAGCAAGATTGCATGAGGATCTAGGGATAGAGGCCCTCAGTTTATTCTCAGTAATACCTTCAAATGACAAAAAATAACCTCAAATGAGAGATTTACTATCAAGCACTTCAGTGATATTCTCTGCTAGCAATATTTGCAAAGTAATATAAAATAATTTAATATAAGACTCTAGTGATCCCTATTCAATCATCAAAAAAGATAAGAATTCCAAAGCACTAGCGCCAAAACTAGGATAGAAGAAGCCAATGAATACACAAACAAGCAATGCTCTTAATCAAGCACATATTGTTCATGATAGGAAATAAAAATGACTCACAAATAATCAATTCTTATGGTGGAAAATCTTTCCAAAATGATGGGATATGATTATCTATCATCTTGTGGGGCCCTTAACATTAGTGGATCAAGACAATTTATGTAATTGTGTAGGACCAGTGGTGGCAGAAAAGACAACATAGCTATCAAAAATTGGGGGGAGAAGGAGATTAAAAAAGATACCTAAAGCAGCATACCTAATGAGATCAAGGATAAAGATGCATAGAAAACAAACAATAAGAACTCACTATTGTAGATTGACAATGATGAAGTGGATCAATGGCTTTGAATGAGGATAAGGGAGCACATTAATGTTGACATGGTCAAGCTCAACCCATTCCTCATTTCCTCTTAAAGGGTATAATGGCCTCCATGGGGGCTTGTATGTCTGACAACATGACCACATACTCATCGAGGATGGCATTGAGAGAGAAGAACACACCCCTCCATCGAAATTGGTGGTGGTTGGCGAGCTCTATTGGGGCCACCTGCATTAGAGGCAAAGGATCAAGAATGTGCGAAGGAAGAGATAGAGTTTGGTGGTTTCTGGGTCTCGGTTGGGAGCATTTGGGACTGGGGCTTGGGCCTGTGGGGCAGGGGTACGTCGAACTATAGTTGGAGCTAGGGTTGAGGCTTAGGCTCGAGCTCCTGGGCCAAGGGCACTTTGGGCTCGAGCTCATGGGGCAAGGGAACTTGGGGCTAGGGATCGTCGATTAGGGCTATGGGGCTTACGAGGCAAGGGCACTTGGGCCTTTGGCTAGGGCTAGGGCTCAATCTCAAGTTTGTGGGGCAAGGGCACTTGGGCTTGGAGCTCAAGCTAGGGCTCATGGGATCATGGGGCTCGTGTTGGGCTTGGGGCTTGGGCTTGGGCTCACATGCTTGAGTGAGTGGTAGTCACAGGCTTGAGCTCAGGCAAGTAGGGCTCGAGATTGTGGGCCTTGGAAAGCTCATGGGGATCAACGGATTGGGTATGCTTGTGGGGCTCAGTGGGCAAGGACTCTGTTCAAGGGTCGGTGGGCTGGGGCGTGTTAACACGCTCATGCTCTTCACAAGCATCGACATTGTCTAACATGGGCTGTGTCCCAAACTCGAGCTATTTTGCTACTATTGCTCTCTATAACCATGTGTCCCTCTCATATCTATCAAGGGACCTCGGCCTAGCTCGTCATCAATGAAGAGGTAGGACAGTAAGAATTTCCCACATGCAATGGTCTGTGATCTCCATAAGATTTAAAAGCTTTTCATAATGTACTCACAAGTGGTGGAAGCTGTCGAAATCTCTGGGCATGGACTACGAGAAAATATGCATCCTCAAAAAATTCTATGAGAAATCCTTTTGCAATCTCCTAAAGTGTGAGAATTGCTAAGATGGTCCATCGCATGTCTATGGCTTAGCAATCACAAATTTCTCAAACTCATATTTACAAGAGCTAGCATAGTATTATGGGCACCATTTGTCGCTCTATCCTATGTAGATCAACTAAGAACCGCCCAATGATCTTGATATCTTTTGTGCCTTCTACAACAAGAGGGATGAATTATAGACCCTAAAGAGTGACCACAAAGCCATAAAGACTGGATGAGGGCGACCATTGAGCAACAAAAGGCTACCCCTTTGAAAAAAGGGTAGCCATGGGCCACTTGATGGTGACCCTCGATAAGAAGGATACTAGATGAGGGTCATCACCAAGTATTAGAGGCTACCACTTAGTAAAGGGTAGCCACGAGTTGCTTGATGGTAGGGTAGTAGGTTGAGGTGTTTCCCTATGGGTAGAAGGTCAACACACTAGCTCCCCCTCATTTCTCACTCTCTTTGCACCAAGTAACACACAGGTCCACTTCAATTTGGTTTGATTTGCATAAGCAACCACCTATAGTTAATGCTAGGTAAGCCATTTGGTGAACTTAGCATTGTTTAGGAAACTTATTTTCAAAAGTTAATCCTCATGGGAATGAATGGAGCTTTCACTCCAAGGTAGATTCAAGTGATCCTACATAGTAAAGTCTATGATATTCCAATTTTTAGATTTCCTCACGTAAGTTTGTGTTTCTTGATGGGCTACTAAATTTATGCCATCAAGGGAGCATTTGATAGCATGTTACAATAGAGATGCAACAAGATTGATTGAAGTTCTTGAAAGAATACTTCCAATGCCTTCTAATAATCTGCTTCCAAAGATAGAGTATAGACAAGTTGTTGTGGTAACCTCTTGATCAAAAGATGTTAAGATAGTTTATCGTACAAACTATCATAAATAACTTTCCAATGATTGTTACAAGAATGATCATGTTTGGTATCTAAGAGTAAAGTTTTTGAAGTATATGATCACCAATTGTATGAAACTACAATAAAATCAAGATGTTAAATGCAAGAAGAAGATTCCCAAGAAAGGGAAAAGGCATACAGAGACCAATGTTGACCAAGGAGACAAGGGGGCATGGAGAGTATGAAAGTGGACAATGAGGGAGAGATATTCACAACTATAGCAAGTGAAGGCATGTCCTCAACATTGAACGCAACTAAAATGTCAAAGAAAAGCGAAAGGCTTTAGGAGAGGCAACACAAAATAGAATAGCTTTTTGTTGCCTTGTAAATACTTATGTATCTAATTATGATGAGCAAAGGGAGATTTGCTTCAATATTTGTATATTCTCTCTCCTCTTTGATATCATGAAAATTTTTCAGCATAAATGTTTATCATTAAAGAAGTAAAATTGAATTTACACTTACGTTTGCATAATATGATGTAGAAACTTACCCTTTAGTTGGAACACAAATGAGCTTGGAAATTCAATATCTTCATTCTACAAGTCCATCCTTACTTGATGCAGTGTACACAATGATCTAACCTTTAGGATTGTGAAGACAGCTTCCTCATTATACCAACCATTAAGATCAAATATAAGGTGTTGACTAAAATCATCAAGGTTTTGGTCTAAAGTAACCAAACTATTACCAACACAATGCATCTACTAATAAAAACTAAGAATGAAATACTATGTAGCCATCATGTATTTACAAGCAATAGAATCATGATCTACCTTATAATTTATCTTTCCTTTTATCCTTGTATCCCATCCTTCATCAACAAACTGCAAGACGTGATCCTATGCTAGGTTTTTTACTAAGAACATGGCCTTTGATCTTCTTATCTCACCATTGAAAAAAATGTTTAAAAATACATCAATAGGCATAAATATACTGATATTTCTTAACCTACTTGAGATGTTAGATTTCATTCCTATCTATATCTCAAAAAACATTTTGCACTTATAGCTTTCACTACTAGCTAGACTTGGTAAAGGCCATTCAAAGCTTGAAATATTAGGCAAACGAAGGTGATATATTGCCCCCATTGGCAATACTATGTGCACACAACATAAGAATGACAATAAAAGAATACCCCATTCTTTGCAAGTTGTGTCGCCTAATCCTACCTTTGTATATCTCTTCTTCAACAAAACCATGCAAAATATCACTAACATCAACAATAGGCTCAACCTGCTACCATTCCTCAAGATCGCATAGGTAGATATCTAGAAAAAAATGAATTTTGTCATAACAAATCCTAAGAGAAAGTTTGAGAAAAGATAAGAATTAAGGATCAAATACTTACAATTAGGTCTATGGCATTAGAAGGTTTGAGGTTCCAAGCTACAAACATAACTCTCTAGCATAAACAGAGGTTGTACTAGTACTTCCTTTATGCTATTCTTGTTCGTTCCATCTAAAATCTTTGATTCTACTCTTCCAAGCAAAGATGAATGAGCTCTCACACATGTATTTTCCTACGTCTTACTTGTTGCATGGTGATCCAACTAACTTTGCTAATAATAGTAGGAATACATGTTCCATAATTTTGGAATGAATTAAAAATTGATATGAATGTCATTTGAGAGCTTGGGCACCTTGGTAAAGGTCGAATTTATGTATCCATGGTTGAAAGAAAGGGAGAGGAATAAGTTAAAATAAAGGAGGAAAAGAGATGAGAGGAATAAGTCTAATGAAACAAACAAGCACCAAGCTTTTTTGTGATTTAAATTTAGATTCAATTGTCATTATCACATAGTCACATATATATGTCATTAATCTAAAGTGTTTGAGACCCTATGCCATCAATGTAAAGGATGACATAATCACAATTAGAAGATGTTGAAAATAGATATTCACAATAATATAATATGTGCATCTTTTTGTAAACTTACTTTTTTTTTTTTCCGTTATAGCATTTTTGCTCCTATTGTTCTAGAACACTCTCTCTATATCCTAAAAGGTTGGTTCAAGACCTCAAAACTTTATTAATGTGTACGAATCTCATCAAGACACCCCCACCATAACCTAGATAGGGGGTGCATGACCTATGAGATCACCAAATGGAAATTCGATGGATCCATCAAGACATATGTGGGCTTATTTTTTGATAGATTCATTGGTGCATGGACTACAGGAACTTACGGCTTAGGGGGAATAATTTTATGCTATAAGGATGCGCTATATGGTGTAACACATGTTCAAAAATGAGACAATGGGCAAACGCTTGTGAATCAATATCAAGTCTAACAAGCCAAATGATATTTATATTGCAATGTGCTACTTTTCTCTAGCCAAAGTCTAGATATGTTGCCACATGGAGCAAGTCCCATATCTCTCACTCTATGTAGACATCATGGAGTTATCCAACATGTGGGACATTTATTTTCAAGGTATTCAATGCTCACATTGTGAGCCAATAAGCCCCCTTTTTTAACATGCTAGAGCCCAAATATTGTGAGATGAATCTAGGTGAGATAGGCTCACAAAAATCTCATAGGATACATGTAACATTAGAACATATAGAAAACATCTATTGGGTCTAGGAAGAGCATATGGCCTTGACATTTTTAATGGCATGGCATGATGGCCATCATCTAACCATTTGGAGGTAAGTGCAAGCAATTATTTGGTGGGCTCTCTCTCTATAGTACCTCTCATCTTAGTTGGAAGCAAGTACAATTGAGTGTTGATCCACTAGATATCCATTTGGAAGCATGTTTAATTGATGATTTAATTCTCTCTCTCTCTCTCTCTCTCTCTCTCTCTCTCTCTCTCTCTCTCCATAGTGCCTTCCACCTCAAGATTCACTATCTCAAACTAACCCATAGGAGTAGCAACGTATCATGCTTACCTAGCACTATTCTCATGCATATATACATGTGGGAGCTTTTGCTCAACCTCCAAGACCCACGGACCGCTAATTGTTTCAAGTGTTCCAAGCCGAGCACTATGGCTACCTCTCACATAGCCGACGCGCCATCCATATCTATGGGTGTAGTGAGCTTACCTCCATTCCATTCGAGTTACCTCCTCTCCTGCGCACTCCGGTAGCTCCACGATCCAAGTGCAAGCTTCAAGCAAGCTCCATCCTCAAGCTCCACGCTCGAAGCTCCATCACAGCGAGCAAGAGAAAAGAAGAGAAGAGAAGAGAAGGAGAGAGGAGAATATGGAGAGCTTCTCTACCCCACGGTCCCTCACCCTCACATACTCACTCCCTCACACTCTCACACTCCCTCTCTCAAGCACAAGCTCAAGCAAGTAAGAACAAGAAGAAGAAGAAGAAGAAGAGAGCCACTTTTGCCACACACAAGAATGAGCTTCTCATTCACTTTTCAACTTTATATACAAAACCCTAGATCCCTTTTGGGCAGTCATCCCCTTTTCCCTTTTTTACATGGCCGGCCATGGCCTAGGCCCTTTTCCCATTGTCCCTCTATCTTCCTAGCTTCCTTTCCACCGCCCGTCTACATTTACAAATTGCACGGGTGAGAGCCCGGCGCTCCTTGAATTAAACCATGATGCGCTTGCGCTCTTTTACAAAAGTTTTGACTTGCGCTTTTCCTTGTGCGCCTTTATCTTCCATTTCTCTTTGCCTTGGTCTTCTGTTTTAGCTTTTCGAATTTTCCATTGCCTGGCACTCTTCTATAAGATTTCAGGGTGCGCCTTTGTATTTTAAAATGCACCTTTCCCCTTTTGCATTTGCCTTGGGCTTTTTAGGTTGCCCCTACTCTTTTGGCCTTTTCTCCTCTTCTTTCTTCTGTCGGGCTACCTTTTTTCCGCCTTTGCCCTGCGTCTTTTTTATTTCCTTTTTCTTTCTTCATGTTGGGGTTAACATTACCCCCCTCCGAGACGAGTGCCAGTCCCATGGCACTCACTGTCGTAGGTAGCAGGCATTAGCATGCACCGAAGACGTGGGTGGCAAGGGCGTCTATGTTTGCCATGGCGGAATGTTGGTAGAGGTGGGGAGGAAGACCATTGAGGGCACGTTGGTGGGCTAAGTGGTAGGTGGTAGGGCAATGGGAGTTGGGGGTAGGGCTGTTCTTTGGGGGGAGGGGGGGCTGCCGGGATGCAGTACACTAACAAGTTTACAGGGTGATATGGAGAGGAATGCAGAGTTGAGTGTTGATGAAGATGGAACGATACCCTCGTTGGATTCTTTAATACCTACAATTGAAAACCTCTCGTATGTGATTTCTCCCTAGGGGCATTGCTAGTCTTCTGTATTGTGCACAAGACATAGTTCAATTAGTTTGGGAGACAGGTCGAACTCTAAGCAAGCTGAGAGTGTTATCCTACACTTGAGGACCCAAAATGTGTATATACTTCGGTGCAGATATTATATGAGTGCTCATGCATACTTAAATATTACGTAGGTAGAAGACCGCGAGTTGGTTTCTCATAACGTCGTGTGGATGAAACCAAGTGGTCCATGGTGGGAAGAAGTACACATGAAGGTGGGTGTGACATCCTGTGCACTGTGATTGCACGACATAGCAGGATAAAACACAGGGATAGTGTACTATCCGTAGGTGGTAGACATTGGGCCTGTGCAATGACGACAGTGTACTGTTCATGGCCATTCGTGCGGTGCATGCCCCAATTGATTGCCATGGTTGTAAGGCAGAGTGTAAGAGGGAATTGTATGAATGGGTCAGGATGACAAGTCTAACCATAGGTGAGACAAACTCCGTAGGTCTATCCTGCCCTTGATGTGCCCTAAACTATTGTGGGGGGGTGCTAGGGGGCTAGGGGACTAGGGACGGAGCCAGCCGACCAAGGGCACTGGACGCACCTAATTTGAGGACCCCTAGGTGCGAAGCTGTGATCGTGGGTGCTTTTTATTTTTTCGTTCTTTTGTTTTCTTCTCTTTTATTTTCTTTTCATCCCTTTTTTTTCTTTTTTTTTGCCACAGTACAACCATTGCAATATGCGGAGGCTATGAGCCTTTCAATGGGTCGGGAAATGTCAAGCCTCGGAGGCTCAGGAAATGGATATGACCGTGATGATTTTGCCCTAGCCTCGTTGTTAGGGGAGCCATTGTTGCGATATCGGTGTGATTGTGGTGACACCCGTCGTGAGCTCACTGTAGAGCTTGGCCCAAGAAGAGAGTGTAGCCCATGACTATGCTTTGGTTCGTGCGATGTGGACACTCGCAAGGGTGATTTTTCACATTCAGCAGCGTGGCTTTGTTGCGGTTCTTTGTGTGGTTGGTGGTCTTGCGGTGGCCTGGTCGTTGAACACGTTTGCACGAAGACATGTGTCATCCTGCATCCACTTGTCACTTCATGAGAATATATGCTTGCTTGCGTTAAGTACATCGAATAAACGCAATCATGTTAAGACATAATTTTTCAGAATGCTATGATATCTATTGCGATGCCTATTCCATTGCTTGTTAAGGTCGCATTTAACGATAGGTAAAGGAAGTGTGTACAAGTGGGGAGCTTGCCCCTTTACTCATCAAAAGATAAAAATTTATGGCATGATGACTTGTCAAGCTACTTGTACATCATAGGGGCTTAGTCGATTTGCACTAGGCAGGGTGAGTCCGGTGGTTAGGCGACTGGGGCTCTGCTAGTGCGGGGCTCCCGTGAGGTTGGGCAGGGAACATGTCGCCCAGGACATGAATGGTGTAGTCTCGGGCCGCCACCATTTCCAAAATGCCTTTAAATAATTCATTGAATTCTTCCCTGTCTCGAGCTACCCTTTCTGCCCTTGAACACCTCGTGCCTGAGCGTCCGTTGCAGGCGTGTGCAACTGGTGCCGCCACATCTTGTGTGCTTCTTTGAGCTTCGACTTTTCTAGCCCGAGGATTTTTTGGCCTTCATCCGGGGTGGTGTCGCTTAGGACCTCATTTCTTTGCATATCTTTTGAGAGTGGGCATGTAGCGCACCGATGGAGGGGCATGTGATGCATGTTCCCGTCGTCCGCGAAGAGCGTCTCTGCAAGCCAGCTACCCAAGGTTCTCTATGTTTTCCTTATGGGGGGCATGCAAGATGCAAACCAAGGGTTAGGCCTTGATACGGAATAAGATCGTTCACATGGGAGGGATTACATTGTGGGTTATCAAACGCGTATGACTAGAAGAGGAGGGGTGGGACGCGCTATGATTGTTGTAGAGAGATGGCCCCCGTGATGATGTTGACTTAGCCTCCCGCCATTAGCAGATCTTGGCTCATGCCGAGTTACATCGGCTGGTGGTCATGGGTTTGGGCAAGGCTCATTCTCGGAAGGATAGACCGGAAAGGGAAAGGTGTATAGAAAGGGACTGCACCCTGCTTACATCATCAAAGATGTTGGTCTCAGGGCTTTCCACGGTGGCAATGTGGGGTGCATGCCCTTCGCCCGAAGGTGGAAATGGTCATGTGAGAGGGGGATCGGACGAGCCTAGCCCGTTGGCCCCAACTCTTCTGTTTGCGCTTGACTATTATTGCTTGTGTGTATTGATAGTGTCTATACAAGGTGACAAAAGTTATTGTTTATTTATATACATGTCCATGGATCCATGTCGCCTTATGAGGATAAAAACCAGCTATAGAACTCCGGATTGTACTGGAGCGTGGCACACGCATCCAGTACTCGTGGCAGCTTACTCAATACCGATAGATATTTTGCAACATCGAGTAGCATGGAACCTTGTCCGAGTCTACTGGTGACATGTAACTCCTCTTCAGTGAGAACCTTATCGAACAGCGAGTCCTCTTGGCTAGGTTCAGCTAAGTCCGTACCTCGAATGGCAGTCAGCACCTCGAAGGGAAGTTGGTGCCACATAGGTTGGGTCTCTTTAAGACCGCCATTTGGCCAATCGCTCCTTAAAGACTGTCATGATCTGGGCTCCTAGTTCGGCCATTGCAACGCAATTCTCACACCAACACTGTTCAAATTGACTTCGGCCCTCTGATAATCGCTTTAGTTACTCTATCTCTAAGAGATTTGGTTGGCAGAGTGCATCATTGAATGTGACAGTTAAGCGCAATTCGTCAGCTTCCTCGCCAAAGATGAGTCGCATGCGTTCATACAGGAGCTTGTTATAGTGCTCGTCAAGATGTTCTTGCTCTTCCCAAGACAAGGGAAATGGCAAGTACTCTCCGAGCTGCTCTTTAGGGAATGCGTGCATGTCTGCCAGGACATGGACACGTGCGAACACTTTGAGCTTAGCATCCAACTCAGTTAAGCATTCTGTGACACTTCTATGTTCAACGAGGACTTTCTCGGTTGCTATCTCATGCAAGGTTCTAGGAGTTTGTCTAGGTTTTAGCGTAGCTGGGGGCTCTGGCCTAGATGCGCAAGTTTGGCCAATGCTAGGATTTCTTATGCTCTTGGGGTCTCCATGTGTCCACTGCGGCTTCGTTATTGCGTCATGGCTCTCGTTGGATGTGACTGGTATAGGCTTGTCACCCTGCTGTGACGGCATTATATCCACTCTTAATCGGTCAATGCAAGTTCCATTGTCGGTGGATTGAGCGTTGCAAGCAGCCATTAATGGTAACGACTGCTTTGATTTTTCAGAGCACACAGAGGTGTCTGAGGTTTCACCGCTATTAGGAGAGGCATCAATGGGTTCCTTGGTGGATGGACTCGTTGCTTTATTCATCATCTCTCCAGTGCTCTTCGTCTCAACGTTCTTGGGGTCCTCAACCACCTACAATTGTTGTTGTTTTCGTTGTTTTCTCCTCTTTTTCTTGGTCAGTGAAGGTGCAACCCTCAACAACTCAGGACCCTGGACTGGGTCAACCATTGATGTGCTTGGTTTGGCCTTAGCATTTCCTTTCTCCAGTGTGTCCTCATGGGACATAGCCGTGGCCCACTGACTAGCCTCGCCAGGTTGTGAGGGTACAACTGTGTTACTTTTGGGAGAGTCTAGCTCTTCAGCCAATTCCCATGTGTGTAACTCCTCCAGCCTAGGCTTTAGGCACTTTGGGGGTGGTGGAGTTGTCAAGGAAGTTGGTTGCGACATTTCCTTCACATGTAAACTGTTAAGGACACGCTCCGCGAGGGGCATTGTCACAGCCAAGGGTTGTGACTGTTGTGATCCCTGATTTGAAGTACCAGCAGCTAGTTGAGTGAACTTGCTACCATTGGTGGATTGCGGTGTTAAGTCTCTAGGGCGATCGGAGGTGGTCGCGTCTTTCATTGTCCTTAGAGCATTCACTTGCATAGATCGAGTATCGGTTGAGCTAGCCGTGGTGGATTGCACTAGCATATCCTTAGGTTGAGAGCTAAGGATGGTGTCGTGTCCTGCCTCTTGGACATCTGGAAGCTTTGATGGAGATAGAGATTGGGTGTGAGCAGCCGCCATTGAGACGACCACTGTTATGCTTCCCGTGTCTGTTTGGAAAAAGAGGATGTAGGAGATCTAAGACTCATAGCTGGACCTGGCACTGGCTGAATGGTTTGCTCGAGGCTATTAGACAATTGTGCCATTTTCTTTGTTGAGCGATCAGCCTTGCCATGAGCAATGTTGTGCCTATAATGCCTGCTATCCTCTTGGAGAATCAAAGGCCCTTTGGGCACTAATGGCTTTTGTGCACGCTCAATAGCTACATATGACATCTGCTTAGTGAGCATGCTAGGATAAGGCTCTTTCTTTCGAACACTCGTGTCCGGTCTCTCGCCTCGAGACCTAGAGTTTCTCTTAAATTTCCTCCTGTGCTTCGTTGCTTTTGATGCAATCTTTCCTTCAGCTGATAGAGATGGTTTAGCAGGGGATTTTGGTACCCAAATCCATCGGTTACCTACGTAATACCCTTGAGCACGTAGCAACGCTTTGGATATCCATCGCGGCATTGTGTTGGCCCTCCATCGATGCCTTCGCCTATAAGGCTTGGGCTTCCTTTGGGGTCTTCTACGATATTTGTAAGTCCCAAGCCCGTCCTTGGCATTGTCTCTTGACCTTCTTGTTTCAAGCATGGCCTCACTCCCTGGTTCTTGTTGTTCGACCTGTGCTTGTATCAACTCTTCCAACAAGCCCTTGCTCTCGTTAGTAGGCTTGACTGTTACGTCAGCACCTTCCTTGCCTTTGCCTCGAGGTTCGATGAGGTCACTCTTGCTAAAGGTTGTGACTACCCTCACACCCGATAGTGTCAGGTGTATCCTCTGTGCTATATAGTTAGCCTCACATTTGGTTGCCCTTTTGAAGGGTCTTCCGAGGAGGGTTTCCTTACCATATTTAGCACTATTTGGAGGAACATGAAATAGGATAGGCAAGCTTTCAGTTTCAATTGTTGCAAGGATATTGCACTTCCCTATGAGTGCTTCTGGAGGTCCCCCATAAGGGTTAAGAGTTGCATCAGTTGGTTTGAGCTCTGGTTGGCCTAGTAGGGTCCATGATTCATAGGTCAAGATATTAAAATCTGCTCCTTCATCAATCAAAGCGTCGATAGTATGCTCTCTTTTCGCGGTGAGTTTGACTTAGATAAGCAGGTGGCACTATGTCTTTATCTTCCGAGTCTTGGTTTACAGCTTCAAGCCTTCTGATACATGCCTTTGAGTCCCTAACTACACAGTCAGACGTGGATTCTCTACTGAGGTCTTGGGTCGTCTGTGCAGTGCTACTCAAGGTACATCTATCATCAGGACTGTCATTTCTAGTCATCCACGCATTGATAGCTTGATGATGTTGCATTCTTCTTCGACTAGACGCAGTTCGAACACAATGTACATGTGTTCTTGCGGTGTGGCCTTTTTGCCCTTGATGGCTAGATTGGCCCATTGAGGTTCTAGGGTCTTTGTTGGTCTTTGTTTGGGTATGGGCTTCTGTTTGCTGCTTTGCAAGTGAAGATCTATGCTTATGTAGAGCCATTACTACACTAGGGCCTAATCTGGAGGACCTGTTGCAGCGTGCATTTTCTCTCCCACCTACTCGAGGGAGGTGCGGAGGGGGCAGAGCCCCCATACAGGGGTCCGGGGGGGGCAGTCCCCCCCCGCCCGCAGGGCCGTTACGATAAATGCCATCCGTGATTTGAAATACCATTTACATCCAAATTTTGAAATACTTGCTCTACGTTTCAGCCTAGTGGTCAATCTATGATATGGTTTCGGCTCTATATGGTCTCTCGGTCAGTTTCACTGTGTTCAGGTTAAAATTTGAAAAAATATAAATTGGGCCCAACAGGTCCGAATTGCAGGGGCCGAGTGTCTGATTCGGCCCGTCCGAGGGCCGAGTAGAAGGGGCCGAATGTAATTGGTCCAAATGTCAAACTCGGCCAATCCGAGCCTAGATGTCCGAGGGCCGAGTGGGCCAAGGCCGAGTCAGGAGGGCCGAGTCGAGTGGTCCGAGGGCCGAATTCCAAAGTTAGATTGAATGCTTGGTTCGGACGGGCCGAGCGGTGGGTTTCCGAGTGGGAGTGGGATGAATGGTCTGAGGACCAAATGGCCGAGGGCCCAGTCAAGTGGTCCAAGGGCCGATTCTGGGACTCGGCCCAGAATCGCCGTCACTTGGACACGCCGAGCGTGGCGCATTTTTTCGCCGGTCCTTACGAAATTCACTGTGCCGAGCATTGGAGGCCTTTCCCCTAGTCAAGCAGCTCCAGATCTGACCTACTCGTGTAGGGGAAGGTGTAGGATTACCTAGGCTGGGCAAATATCTCTCGGATGACAAGATCAAAGCAAATCCACTCACAAAGCTTTCCTCTTCTCTCCTGCTCTCCTGAAACTCTGCAATGCACAATGTGGCTTGCCACTCTTGGCCCTTATACCCCTTCCCGGGTATGGTATTGATGCCCCCAATCACTGATTGCCGATCTTAGGCATCACAAGCCAACTTTTAACCATTTTTTGCATGATTTTTGCCATGTTTTTGCCCTGTTTTGCAACAGTAAATCCTAATGCTTATTTTCTTTGTTTTTCTTTGTTTTCTCCTACTTTAATGCATCCAAATCACAAAGTAAATACCTACACTACCCATCTCACAACATAAATCTCAAAAAATCAAAAAACCTACTTGCCAAGGAGATCGAATACCATCTTCGACCCCCCTCACTTCCTACCTATCTCAAGCATCGGTTCGGGAAAACCCTTACTTCGATGCTCGATTCGAAGTGCGCAAGCACTCAAGGCTTGAATCCGTTGGTCCCGGCAATGGAACCAAAATGTGGGAGCTTTCACTCAACCGCCAAGACCCACAGACCGCTTATTGTTTCAAGCGTTCCAAGCCGAGCACTAATGGCTACCTCTCACATAGCCGATGCGCCATCCATATCTATGGGTATAGTGAGCTTACCTCCATGCCGTTCGAGTTACCTCCTCTACCGCACACTCTGGTAGCTCCACGATCCAAGTGCAAGCTTCAAGCAAGCTCCATCCTCAAGCTCCACGCTCCAAGCTCCATCACCGCGAGCAAGAGAAAAGAAGAGAAGAGAAGAGAAGGAGAGAGGAGAAGATGGAGAGCTTCTCCACCCCACGGTCCCTCACCCTCACACACTCACTCCCTCACACTCTCACACTCCCTCTCTCAAGCACAAGCTCAAGCAAGCAAGAACAAGAAGAAGAAGAAGAAAAAGAGAGCCACTTTTGCCACACACAAGAATGAGCTTCTCATTCACTTTTCAACTTTATATACAAAACCCTAGATCCCTTTTGGGTGGTCATCTCCTTTTCCCTTTTTTACATGGCCGGCCATGGCCTAGGCCCTTTTCCCATTGTCCCTCTATCTTCCTAGCTTCCTTTCCACCTCCCGTCTACATTTACAAATTGCACGGGTGAGAGCCCGGCGCTCCTTGAATTAAACCATGATGTGCTTGCGCTCTTTTACAAAAGTTTTGAATTGTGCTTTTTCTTGTGCGCCTTTGTCTTCCGTTTCTCTTTGCCTTGGCCTTTGTCTTTGTCTTCTGTTTTAGCTTTCCGGATTTTCCATCGCTTGGCACTCTTCTACAAGATTTCAGGGTGCACCTTTGTATTTTAAAATGCACCTTTCCCCTTTTGCATTTGCCTTGGGCTTTTTAAGGTTGCCCCTGCTCTTTTGGCCTTTTCTCCTCTTCTTTCTTCTGTCGGGCTACCTTTTTTCCGCCTTTGCCTTGCGTCTTTTTTATTTCCTTTTGCTTTCTTCGTGTTGGGGTTAACAATACAACCATACTCACAATATTTCATAAGGAGAATTGTTCATGCTAGGCTCAAGTGAAGTTTTGTAGTATTGGTAGCCCTAGATAGAGTGTGCCTAGATCCAATTCCAAGATCCGCATACAAAGCGATGGCTTTTTTAGGGGCATGATCTCCATCATAGATGGCAAAGATGGAGAGGCCACTAGTATTGATTATATCTAGTATGATACACAACAAACCATTTGTGTCACATGAGATTGTGTGAGCAAAGATAGTTTTCAGTGCATACCTCTCTTCCAAATAGTCACATATATTCATAGACTACATGAGTCAACTCCCAAAATACACCCCCTATAATTGGCACTACACTCCTCAAAACACCTTGTAGCAAGAGGAGACACAAGACGTTGGTTTTCATAAACTAACACATGGCTAAGGGACCATGTATCCAAATTAATGCCCTACCACCATTCTAGTATAATTTAGATGCACTCACCATGTGGCTCACCCTTATGGAAATAAACCATGTCATTAGGGTGGGCATCATGTGGATAAACATTGAGAGGACATGGATTATCCCACATCCACCATGTATTCGTATGGAGAAAACCCTTTACCAAGGTCATCTTGTTTAGATTTCTAAGGATAGCTTCATTATCCAACCAAGGACATAAATCTGCATATGTCATTTGGGATGTCATGTGTGCCATTGGCCAAATGATGAACTCTTCACACTAACTTCAAGTTGAGATAAGTAGACACTTTAGGGAGGCATGCAAGGACACAACATCTTAGAGGGCAAGTTGATATGGAGAGACAGAAGAGCATTACATCTATAGATGTCCTACCTATTGTGAGATGCGGCAACACTACCTTTGCCTTCCCCATGAAGGTTTGGCCCTCTTTGTCTAATCATGGCCTACCCAATCAAAGATACCTAGTATTCTACCTTTTGAAGATCCCTAGGAAACAAGATTCACTAACCCATCCTCAAGTAGTAGCTATGAGTACACATGGCAATAGACAACAGATGTTGACATACTTATTCTCTAGGTTTCCACCCCCATGTGTAAAGGCTTCACCATTTGCCCCATTGAGTAGAGGACCACTTGGTGTGACAATTGAAAAAGCTACATAGTTGTGTAGAAAAAGGATCCCCACCCCCTCCCTAATTGGGGTGCCAAGCATCTTCCCAAATTTTATTTTAGGATATGGGCCATCATATTCCCTATCATCCAACATTCTCAAAGAGCCTCACCATAGGTGATGCAAACACGAATGGTTTGAGATCCCTTCATTTTAGCTCTATATACTAGATATTATATATAACATGAGAGCCATGTGCTCTTGTACACATATATGAGTCTACTTTGTTATCGTTTGTTGATTTTATCTACAGCAAGACATACAATGAATTAATTGTAATCACCATTTTCTTCTTATAAGTCATTTTTTGCTTCAATAGACATTAATAGTATTCTCTCTCTCTCTCTCTCTCTCTCTCTCTCTCTCTCTCTCTCTCTCTCTCTCTCTCTCTCTCTCTCTCTCTCTCTCTCTCTCTCTCTCTCTCTCTCTCTCTCTCTCTATGGTTGTTCAACACCCTAGTCACACTTACACTACTATATGGAGCAAAGGTATGGGGATGCAACTTGTACCATGTGCGTCTTGGCCCACTCACTAATCAGATAAAAATAGAGAGAGATTATTATGATGGCTAGGATAGAATGGAATTAATCATGATGACAGCATGTATCATTAGGAAAAAACCCTCCATCCACATCCCATTGTCATAGCAGAGCTCGGGACAATACCTACAATCACAAAGGTGCTCTTCAAGGCAGTGTCCTTTCGGCATAGATTATGGGAGCTCCCACATCATAGATACTCTAGTTTGGCACTAACTTCATCTAGACAACTAGCAGCAAAGTAAAGGGCAAGAAGAACTATTGGTTTGCATAGATGACTATCCGAATGAGCCTACATGGCCGCCTTCCACCTTTTGACTATAGCCTTGGCTTCCCTACACTTTGTCTCAATCGATCAAAGCTAAACCAGGTGACATATATGATATATTGAGGACTGAGAAAATGATGAAGATATGGATGCACCCACCACTCTCTCTAGGATTGACAACTGAGTTAAACACCGAAGTCATTTATTGTGTCTCTCAGATGGTGGATTCAATATTTGGCTAGCATACATGGAAACCCATGTCTCTCCCACAACATACTGGTCGATATCGAATAGATTCACACCCCTTCTCAAACGCCATAGATATATATAGGTAGATGGACAAATACTCTGGTAGAGGATAGGACTTGCCAACATTGTGGCCGAGAACCTAAGATAGAGGAGCACTACATATGTAGATGTATAGCATATTATGACATACGAGGATGGCACCGCTACCTCTTCTGCAATGATGATTTTGGGCCTTTTCATCATGTCATGGGGTACAACGACTAGAGATGCCTAGGTCTCTTCCTCCTACAGCTCTAGAAGCACTGCCCAGCACTAATATGAGATAGGAGGCCAACTCACCCAAAGGGACCCACATAGAGAGTAGAGACTAACTTTTTGACAAATTTGATCCTATTGACACTACTAGCCTGGCAGAGACAGAGCCACCCCACCAAACACCTCCCATTCCCTACCATGGAGTCACACTAGAAAGAGCCATTTCACTATGTCAAGCATGATGACCCCATCTACTAGGACCATGCCTAAGGAGGCTGCACACAATTGGAACAGACGCATTAACTTGAGACAGCGAAGACTCACCAGTAGGCATATCATTGGAGCAATTAGGGACCACATCATAGCTGAGATCATTTGAAGACCTCGAGATTAACTTTAGCCTATAGTTCCCGCTACATTTTCTATACATAGTCTTGTCAAAAATGATTTTCCTTTTTCTTTCTACCAATAGAACAACACTACACATGGTTCTACCTTAGCACAATCCCATCGTAGAATTATTCTCAACATTGTTTCATAGGCCACTTACTTATTTTAGTGTTATTTCCACCTTGCTGATAAGATGACATTAAACATGGATGTACTCTGGGTTTTTTTCTCATAGGCCACATTGGCCTTATGTAGACATTAATATTTATTTATTTATTTATTTGTGCATAACAGGTTCTGCTCTAGCCTAGCCCCATCATATAATTAGTCTTAGCATTGATTCATAGGCCACTTACTTATTTTAATAGTATCTGCATTTTACTAATGATAAGATAACATTAGACATGGATGTACTCTGGATTTTGTCTCATAGGCCACACTGGCCTTATGTAGACATTAATATATCTTTTTTTCTTTCTTTCTTTCTCTACACATAATAGGTAATTGTATTAATTATGAAGAATGAACCAGAGTCACATGACTACTAAGTACTACACATAATGACTAAAGAGATTGCAACACATCAAGCTCTCTCTCTCTCTCTCTCTCTCTCTCTCTCTCTCTCTCTCTCTCTCTCTCTCTCTCTCTCTCTCTCTCTCTCTCTCTCTCTCTCTCTCTCTCTCTCTCTCTCTCTCTCTCTCTCTCTCTCTCTCTCTCTCTCTCTCTCTCTCTCTCTCTCTCTCTCTCTCTCTCTCTCTCTCTCTCTCTCTCTCTCTCTCTCTCTCTCTCTCTCTCTCTCTCTCTCTCTCTCTCTCTCTTTGTGTTCATATACATCCCTCCCACATGCTTCATACATTCTTGCCTTCAACTTACTCTTCAACTATTTGTTACTTTGTCATGGGATTGCATACATCATAAGAGGGAGGAAAAGAGGGACTTGAAGAGCTGTGAAACTTAGTCTATCATGTGTTTTGATGGAGAAGGCAACTCTATTTAGAGTATGCATTTCTTTTCAATCAGGTGGTTTAGGAGTGCTTACACTAGCTAGTTATTTTCCAACTCACTGCATTTCTTTTTTAGTGGGATTGTACATACTGGTTGGGATGGGGCAACCAACTTTTAGGTGGGAATTAGTATTTTCTTAATTATTTTATTGATGATGTGCGGCCAGCTAGCATTTATGGCTCCTCTTAGATGAGTTCATTCAATTTTTGGCATTTTGGGCTATTTATAGCCTACTTCTCAATTGGTTGCTAGTCACTTAGCTTTACAGGTTTTCTACACACTCCAACTTTCGAGGCATTCCTTGGTCTTATAGTGTTACCTTTCGTCACTAGCCTGATTTGGCGCCCTCACTAACACCTTGGGTTGTGTTTGGGGACTGATCATTCATTTGTGTATGGAGCATTCTTTTGGAGCTCAATGCAAATTTTCTTCTTCCATTCACTTCTTTCATTGCAGTCTTTATCTCCCTTATCTCTCCATTTTTGTGTTTCCTCTTCCATTGCACACTCTCACATGGTATCATCACCAAAGTGAGGATTCCAAGATTCTACAAGAGAAGACCACACTAAGCTTGCTATTTGGAGTAGAGCTATTACAAAGAACACAAATTTTAATGCCTTGATTGGGCCTTCTACGAAGTATGTAGGGCATCTACAACTTCTCTTTCTAAGGTGTAGCTAATTTTCCCTCCATTCAGCAGCCGGATTGCCAAATGTAGGAGTTTTTTGTGTGTTTGGAAGTTTATTTGAAAGAGTCATGGATTACCAATTTGACAAGTTTGATGACTCAAATGAGGAGACCATTCAATCTTCTTTCGATATAAACAGTCCCATCAATTAGACCTTCGCAAAGAGAAGCGTGAAGATCTACCCTCAAAGCCTCATTCTCTCTCTAATAGATTGAGAAGATTGGAGTCCCCCTCCCCACAACATCTCTACATGTTTCTCACGTGGCCCATACTC
This sequence comes from Lygodium microphyllum, assembly GCF_053477565.2. Classification (NCBI taxonomy): domain Eukaryota; kingdom Viridiplantae; phylum Streptophyta; class Polypodiopsida; order Schizaeales; family Lygodiaceae; genus Lygodium; species Lygodium microphyllum. The sequence continues at coordinate 14,164,773 of NC_141152.1, forward strand.
TAGGTCCTAACATAGACATCATGGCTCCTTTTGTGTTTAGGTGTTAGTGCTTCTTGCTCTTTCCAAAGAAGATTGACTTGATAGTGCAAACTACTCCCTTTAGTCCTACAAAGTGGTGTGTAGCCTAGACATCTTTGACTTATGGGACTTTGTTACTACCCCGATCCCCCATCCAGTGGAAAATCCCTATATTAGTTCCACGATGAACCAAGCAGTTGTTTGGAATAGCCTCAATTCTAGGGTATGATCTTTTTTCTTCGTGACTTTGTAGGATTCTATCCTTGTGCATGTGTGCAGACTTTAGACTACACTAGAAGTGTAGGTGAAGCTCTTTTCTCTATGCCATCAAAATCCCATGGCCCATCGTATCACCATAGAGAAGACGCTCTAAATGCTCTAAGTTGATTATTCCCCTTCTATGCAAGATCACATCAACAAGATGGAGGACATGTAGGATGAGATTGCATCCCTTTATAAGACGATCTCATCGGCTGGCATGGTGATGATTCTTCTTGCTCAATTGCCATGTCCCCAGTATTGTCTTCTACACCAACTTGCTTATCTCAAATTTGGGAGACTCTTCTATGGGAAGAGATAGCTTTGCTTGTTTGGGGCACAAAGAGTGACTTAAGGAGATTGGTACTTGCGGATCCAACCTTACTTCAGACTTTATTGTAGGTTTTGGAGCCCCGAAGCAAGGATAAGAATGCCAATAACAACAAGAAGAAGTGTGTTAAACATTTTAAGTCTTCTTCAAGCTTGGACACAAATTCAAAGAAGCCTAAATGACCACATTGTGGAAAGGGTACCCACCTTGAGGAGAAGTGTTGGAAGAAATAGCCTCACTTTTATTTGAGAGTGAAGGATGGAGTCAAAACATTTGCAATCTCCTCCACTTTTACACCCACTATTAGGTATGAGTTTGTGTTTCTTCATATCCATGAGATGGAGGAGCCTTCTTCATCAATTTCCTTGCCTTCAAAGAGGCCTTGGCTCATTGATAGTTGTGCTTTGAGTCATGTGACTTCTTGAGAAGATTTGTTCCACGAACTCCATCCATCAAAAGGTGGTCATTGTTGATGACATCTCTTCGATGCCTATGAGTGGTGTTAGGTCAATATTGTCTAATTATCCATTAGCTCGTTTTAGAAGCCTTGCACGTTCTAGACTTGGGCTTCCCACTTCTCTCTATTCACGGCCTTCCTATACTCCATAATCATGTCTTCATTGACTATGCCGTTTTTATTATGGATTCTTCTTCAATAGCCATTTTAATGATAGGTTAATAGGAGAGAGGGCTTTAGAAGTTCCAACCCCCTTTCACTTGTATAGGGTGTACCCATTTCCAATTGTGCACCACCTATCCCACAATTTCTATCCCATCCCCCACCATCTCCTTTGATGGTTCCTCACTCCTCCCATTCCTTTCCAAAGGGAACAATATTGGTAATGTGGTTATGAAGTCTGTGGCTCCTTTTGTTTCAAAGGGGGATTCCCAAGATTATGAGGAGCTTCTTCATCAACAAACTACATCAATAAACTTCAGCAACTTTGGCACTTCTTCTGCCATCCTTGGATTAATGTGATCTTTGGTCTTCAATCATGTCCAAGTTCTAAGAGGAGTATTAGCACTCAAAGTGTCTAGCACAATTATCTCCAGCTTGTGAGCCTGAGTCTAAGTCACAAGGAAATACTACGAGCTCAAACACTTGGTCTATCATGTGTTTTGATGAAGGAGGTAGCTTTATTTAAAGCATGCACTTGGTTTTCTATCACAGAGTATTTACACTTGGTGGTTAATTCTAGCTCAATGCATTTCTTTTTCACTGGGATTAGACTATTCACATTGGCCAAGATGGGGAGATCATCATTTATTATGGCAACAATATTTTCTTAATTATTTAATTAATCATGTGTCGTCAACCAACATTTATGGCTCCTCCTAGATTAGACCAACCAATTTTTGGCACACTTTTGACTTTTGGGACACTTCTTTTAGTGCTACCTTCTATCATTGGCCTAATCCGGTGTTCTCATTGACATCTTGGGTTACATGCAAGGACTAATCAATCCTCTTTGTATTCAACATTCTTCTACAATTCAAGATAGTTTTTCTTCTTGCATTCTCTTCTTTCATTGCAATCTTTCTCCTCTCTTTTATCTCTATTTTTATATTTCCTCTTTTATTGCACAATCTCACAAGAGAGGAGGGAGAGAGATGTGTGTGTCTTTATGGGAAGCATACAACCTTTGATGCATAAGCTATATCTATAGTTGCATTGTATTATATCAATAGTATAACACAAAAATATCATATCTACACATTGGATATATGGGTCAAAAGGTGTTACTTGTCTTGACCATATTAGACATTTACATGATTTACTTCAAAATCCATAAATTTCATGTCTTCTCAACTTTATTTATTCACAAGATGGTCCTCCCAAATGGCTTCTACTAAAAATAGCTTTTTCACTTTGTGAAAACACATAATTTAAGGTTGCATTGAGAGTGATCTTCAAGTATGATGACCTCTACACAACTTGCTCTATCACATTGTGCAAAATGTATGTGTACATGGGTTTTGGAGTTTCAGGTTTGCCATTTAAGAAGAGTGAAAGCCTTTGGAGCAAAAGACATGTATCAAAGCAAAGGTTCATGAAGAGTACAATTAATAAGAGGATGGGTAAAGATTTGTCAATATATACAAAGTATCTATGGAACTATGGTAAAAGAAACAATAATGAAATGATTTGTGGTTTAGATTCACAAAAGCTTCTATTCAAGAGATAAATGGAAACACATCTCTATGCACACAACGTTGGCTTACTTGCAAAAAACACATGTTTTGTCAACTCATTATACATTGCACAAAGACCAAAAGTTGAAGGGCTTAAAACTAATCATGAATGAATTTGCCTATCCTCCCTTCAAAGTATTGAAGCATGTACCATTTAGAAGGTTAACTAATGGAAAATGGACTACATGATTTTAGCAATCAAGAAAGATTTGCTAAGGCTTTGCACGAGAATACAAGAGTACGGATGTTTAACACAGATTTTGCTTGGTCATTTTTTAGCAATGGCCCTTAAACACACATTATGTGGCACTTTACTTGTTCACTATTTTCAAATACAAGGCATCTCCCTCCCATGTGTAAGGTAGCTTAGCAATCTCTAGTTGACAAACACTAGGCGCTCCGCGCCTAGGCTCGCCCCGGCCCTACGAGCCGGGGCGGGCGCGATTTTTCCCCCGGGGGGGGTTGGACGCATGGCACCCACCCCCGCATTCTCTTTGTTTTTTGTGGGGGAGGTGGGGGGCTGCCACATGGCACCCACCCCCCACCTTTCCTTAACTATACTATAGATTCTACCCACAAACACGTAGGTGTCTATCACCTGCAAGTCATAAATGCATTATATTTTCATTCTATTAAGAAATGTACTGAGTACCACTCATATAAGTAGCATGTTTATGTTCAACTATTTTACTCTATGAAGGTTGCATTCATAAGGAACAAACATCAAAGTTCTTAGGAAGCAAACATTTCATATTCAACAAATTTCCCATTGCCTCTCCTCCTGCAGCTTTTATAGTCGTTATGAAGCACCAATAAAGATGATGTACTACATCAAAAGTTTTAAACCCAAAATCTTTAGCCAATTTTTCCAATACAAACATCCCTTCAACATAATAATTGCACTCTTTCTACATATGTTTCTCATAGGCCTACATTGTTCATTGCTATTTTACCTCGTGCTTGTGTAAGATCATGCCAATAGCAAGTTCCTTGTAAAGCCTATTCTTGCCTCATCAAACTATTAGCTAGAAATCTGTTGTGGTTTCACAAAGGCTTCCGTTAGCTTGAAATATGAAATAAACATGGACATAATATATCTTTACTTGTTTCTCGAATGACACAGCACTTAAATTGATTTTTCTAATATCTGTCCTCCGAAGTGCTCTATCAAAATCTATGACACAGTGACTGAATCAAAAGCAGCACTTTCTCATTATTAATATAGAGGCCAGTATTTGCTAAAATGATTCCTCCCACCAAAGCAAATGACATCGATCATCTACAAGATTTAACTTAGTTCTTAATAAAATGTCTGGAGCACTTTCTTTATGATGACTGGTGAAGGATCCCACAACCTCGTTGTAATTGATCTCTCCTGAGCACTTCATGTCCTTTTAGCAAATGTCTCCACCTTTAACCAACTCATGTACATTCTACACCTTACATTGACCCCGGGTGCCACGACCTCATCACTTGAATCAAAGTGTCAGAACAAATACATTCCAAATTACACACGGTCTAAAGTTCCAGTGGCAATGCATGAGCAGAAAACGTGTTTAACATTTGGACTAAACTGAACACGTTGATGAAACAGGACACTGAAAGCAAGTTTTTGACATACAGTGCAATGCCCACCGATTTCAAATAAAGATTCCAATTTCCACCTTCCAGAAAAAACTTAACCCAAGCTACAGTCAATGTATACCTCTGCAAGTATTTGAGGCTCGAACAATATTTGAGGCTCCAATGTATACAGGACTCTTGATTGAGTATTGTACTAAGCAGCAGGGACCTACTGCTTGCATCCCAACAATGACCAAAGGCAATAGCTGACACCAACCCACCATTTTGCAGGCAATAAAAACATGATAGATTCCATTTTGAAGGGATGATCTCACACAAACTTCACAATCAGTTGGTGCAAGAACAAATCTGCTAAGAGACATCTGGTTTAAGAGTAGGATAAATAAATAATCAACCATGAAACATATATAGCACAAGTTTTCCCTAGAACTTGCTTTTTCAGATGGATGCAATCCTTAAGACTGTTATTATTTTTCAACTACAAAACTTAACTTCTGCATCTTTCGAGAAGAACCTAATACTGCAACTCCTACAGTCACGTGTTTCTGCTTATAATAAAAAAAGTCCAAGCTGTTTCCTAGGAGTAAAAATCAAATAAGACTTGCAAAGCAAGAAAAAATTTGTGGCCCCCAACCTCGTGACATGGCATAAAAGTAAGTCAGCAGCTCATATAAGGAAGGCATTGGGTATCAAGTACCCCCAGTAACTTTATGAACCTAAAGGAGCATGACCACATGAAGGCTACGCTTCAAAAACCCCCAGATCTCTCAATGCGTTAGCACCTTTTTCTCAAATTCCGAGATTTGCCTTCAGTATATCCATTAGATAGGACTGACGTAACCCCTAAGCATACCTGTCATGTGCAAATTAAAGAGACTTCAATACACATGGCATGAATAAAACCAGGCCACTTCACACCCAAAAAGAAAACTCCAAGCTGTGAAAATGAAGGTAGATGAAACTCATGCACTAGTTAATATTTAGACAACGAGTTCAAAACAATCTTCACACATTAATTTAAGAGTTAGTTGAGTTCTTAATTCTAGCCACTACGCATGTCTGAGTAAGAATGTTTCCTGTTACATATAAGTCTCTCAAAATCATTCTTATGAAAGCATCAGATGGTCCATCTTAGAAATCACACAAATTCCTGTCAGGTGTAGAATACCTATAAAACCCTCTGATGCTCTAACCATGACTAGAGGAAAAATTATCTAAATTGAAGATGATTCATGTGCAATAGAGTACTGTATTGAATAAAAAGCAAATTAGCAGTCTTAAAATTGAATCTTGTGATGCTTCCCTGTTAATAGAATTTATGTCTTTGTTGAGATCGGAGACATGTGAGGAACCCATTGATACAGGTAGCACACCTTCTAGTAAGGTGTATTCATGGGGATTTGGTTTTAAAAACCAGTCTTAAATTCCTTAGGCAGCTCTTGATATAGACCCACAATAAAGTAGTGACCAAGAAACTAGACTCAGGCTATCCATTGGAACTTCTGTTAATGCCCAGGCTATTATATGCAAGTGTAAGATCAGAGCCACTGACTCAGTAATCCAAGCTGTTAATAGCATCTTCTAGTGAAATTTTTCATCTAGTAGCATTCTATTAGCCTTGGAATACCAGAAATAAGCGACCCCAAAGCTGAGAATATGATCTAGACATTGGATTCACGATATACTGAGTTCGAACTTTGGATACGTGCAAAGAACCACCAGTTGTTTTACCAATGACCATCACTCCAGTATGTGTTGGCATTGATGCTTATCTCAAACAATGAGATGCATTGACTTGTCAGGTTAGCTAGGTCTTCTTTGTATTTTTAATTTATCTGAGTCCATCCTCTTCTATGATCTCATGCAGACAAACTATTATGGTGGGAAACCTCAGGACTCAAGATGGACAACAAGCTGGATATTCTCCATCTCCGTCAACGTCACTGCCTTTGTCACCATTGGTGCTGCTATCATCATTTCAGCCTAATCCGGTGCCCTCATTAACACATTGAGCTACGTGAAGGGACTAATCAATCCATTCTTTTGTATTCAGCATTTGTTTTCAATCAGTGCAGATTTCTTTCTTTCTTTTCCTGCTGTCTCACTCCTCATGTTCTACGTTCTCTTCCATTGCATACTCTCACAGAGAGATGTAGATGTGTATCATCCACCGAAGATAAATCGGAGTGCTCTGGACGACGAACAGCAGCACGGCAGCCTGTAATGATGAAAATGCAGCAGTGCACCAAGTCCCCATGATGGAGGCAGCAGCTGGTAACACTCAAACAGGGGCACAGCAATCGTATGGAGGGCTGGGGTGATGATGACAGAAACTGGAACCAAACGCAGGTGCAATCAGCCTTCAGATGATCACAGAAGGAACTACAGATGATGAAGAATAAGTGGACAGCAATAGGAGGAGCTGGCATCCACATGATGAAGAATAAGTGGACAGCAATAGGGGCCAAAGAGAGAGAGAGAGAGAGGCAGGCTGTTTTGCTGCAAGCAACTCTTGTCCCTGGGGTTTCAGCGATGGAGAAACACCAATCAGCAACAAATGACAACATTCTGGTGCCCTCCAACACTGAATGACATCTTGAGCTCTCCTGACAGCACAAACAGCAATTTCACTCAATTGTCTAAAGAAATGTATCTTTGAAACTCACACATGCAAGAATGGGATCTACTGAAACTTTAGAGTAATTACAGCAGATCTACGAAGAATTGTCCATCTACATTAGTTCAAGTGATTTGCATGCACATGAGAAAGACCCAATTTGTGCCTAAATGTGCTCGTAATCAAAAGGTAATTCAGGTATTTCTGCTGCTCGTCATTTCAACAGCCCAAATTTCCAGAATTTGAAGAGGGATAGGATCAATCAATAAGGAAATGGTTGTACATTAGCTTCCTTTTGTGATTTTTTGGTCATTTAGAGATTTCAATGCATCCTAAATACAAAACATACGAGAAAATATACAATTTACACAAGAGAGAACACCCTTTACACAATGAAGCATGTGTTGTCATCACATATGCCATAGGCAAACCATGATGCCAACTATCTCCAAACATGTTAGCTTGACACATTAATGGAACATTGAAAATAACTTTTATGGGATAGCTGTCACAGGGACATGTGCTTTTTATGCATAGCTTAGGTATTATTAAGTTGTGCACATGTGACGTCGAAGTCAATTAAGTCACAGCATAACCTAAGTACCCTTTTTTTTTTGCAATTAAAATGTGGCTAATTATATTACTCAAAAGGCTGATTACAACAGAGTGCTCATGCTCAACAGACTAGCTGGAGCTGATGCAACATCACGAATACATCATGTATACAAGCCTCTCAAGGCAGTCAAAGGGAGATGGGGGCAAGAAGCAAGGTTGATGTGTACGTAATGTATGTAATGTACGGTACGTATTTGTACGTTGTTCCGTACAGATAAAATTTTTGTGTAGGTAAAAATACATACCATTGTAAAAAAATATCAATGTGCCCTTGATAAGAAATGCAATACAATTATATGTAATACTTGATCTCAATGGTCTTCTTTTACAACGATTCTTTGCTAAGTCTAAAAAGTTTCAAAGTTTTCAAATGGGAAAACAATGGCTGGTTCTTGGACCGAGATGTATGGAGTTTCTTGAAGCTTTGTTTACAAGATTACAAGTGGGAGTTTTGTCAACAACTTTACATAAGAATGTCATGGCAGTTATTAAGTGCTTGGAGATCCATGCAAAAAGGAAGTATCCTTTCTTCATGAGTTGGGGCCACGAACAATGTCATAGGCATTGACTCAAAATCATATATAAGCCAGATAAGATGGGACTAAAAGCAATGTTCAAGCCTCTAAAGTATGCATGGGATCAATATGCAGATGTTTGTCAACATACCAAGACTATTCTCATAGATGATAGTCCTTACCAAGGATGTCCAAGTCCTATTGAGAACTGTATTTATCCAAAAATATTTTATATTAATCATGGAGACTCTATTTTTCTCAAAGAACATCTACAATACTTGACTTGCTTAAGTAAATACCATGATGCACATTGTTAACCTCAACTCAAGGAAAAGAAAAAGAAGGCATGATAAAATACAAGAAAAATCTAAAAATGCAGAAACAATGGAGAAAATGATGAAGAAGTGTAAGGACAACCCCCAAAAATCCAAGGCAAGTGCAAAAGGCAGAAGGTGCATGTTTAAATGCAAGGCGCCCTTGAAATTTTTGTAAAAAAGCGCCAAGCTTCCTCCTGTTCAAATTGTAAAATCTAGACAAGTGTAGGGGAAGGGATAGGGTGGAATAGAAGGGAATAGGAAAAGAGGACCTTAGCAAGATGCCCCGTCATGTAAAAAGGGGATGGGTGCCCAAAATTTTTAGGGCTTTCATATAAACCCAAAAAGTGAAGGAGAAGATCATTCTTTGGTGTGTGGCTAAAGTGGTCTCTTCTTCTGGACCTCTTGTCTTCTCTTCTTCTTGCTTGCTTGTGCTTGTGCTGAGAGAGGGAGTGTGAGAGAGTGAGGGGAATGTATGGCACAAATCCCTATGGTATGCAATAGCCAATGCATGGCTCACAACACCCAATGTATCCGGGTAATGCAAGTGGAATGCCTAATCCCATGTATGGCAGCATGAGCATGCTACTTGGAGCACAAAGCAGGGCATATGGATATGTATCAGCACCCCTAGGGACTGTTGGAGCACAAGGATTTGGTGCTGGTCATGTAGGTGCTTCAAATAGTGTTGGTTTTCATGCAAATACAGCCAATGCACCCTTTTTGCAGCAGCCCATTTATGATAACTTGACTCCCATAAGTCCGTCGAAGGACTATGATGAAGGTGGCAAAAGTATGAAGTCTGAGCCTTTCAGTGGTGCACAAGATGGGCTGAAAGAACTTGTTTTTATTCAGCAATTTGATGCAACCTATTCTCGAGACAACTTCACAGAGGCATCTAAGATACGCAAGGCAGCCATATTTTTGACGGGAAATGCATTGCAATGGTGGTCTACACTCCTTATTCAAGGAAAGTCACCTACCATTTGGGCCCAGTTCAAGCAAATGTTTTCTTCAAATTGGTTGACAAGTACCTTTGAAGTAGACATTATGACAACTTAGAATCAATTGAATTCAAAAGACTGCAAGAACTTGGATCAATATAATAAGAAGTTTTGGGATGCATTGTTGCCAATTACTTCTTATCGCACAGTACCCCTCCATGAGCAGGTGGAGAAGTATATTTGTGGTTTGCCAAAGGAATCAAGGATTTTTGCATTAGGTCCACTGTTTCCAACATGTCTCAGCTTATAGAAAATGCTACTACAGCCGACACATTGCTGCGTGGAAGGATGCAGGATTCCACGATGATGATGCTAGGTCACATGTCAAAGAGACAAAGGCTGAGAAAAAGGGTAAATCTGAAAATAAAGCTGAAAATCGAGGCAAATCTGAAAAATAGGGCTGGAAAGAGGAACACATCACAGAGAAAGAGTGGGAAAAGTGATGCATTGTCACGTAAACCTCAGTTGTCGACTGTCAGCATGGTTTGTCAAACTAAGTTGGATGCCATGAAAGAGCAATATGCTGTTGATTCGGACTTTGCTAATGTTTATGATCAGCTTTGCAATGGCCAAAGGCATGGGCACTTTGTGTAAGAGAGATTTATGATTATGCATAGACGACTGTGTGTCACAAAGCAGTTAAGGGCTAGAGTTATCACTGAAAGTCATGCTCCTTTGTATGCAGGACATAGAGGTATTGATGTCACGGTCAAGGCAATGGAGCATTTCTTTTGTTAGCCAGCTTTGAGATATGATGTAGAACAATTTGTTAAGACATGCATCGTATGCCAGAAGGAAAAGCGTGATAGGCAAAAGATGTTGGGTTTGTTGCAGCCCTTGCCTATTCCAGATAGGCCTTGGCAAAGCATTGCAATGGACTTTATTTTTGAGCTTCCTAAGACACTTACAGGGAATAATGGGATATGGACTATCATTTACAAGTTTAGCAAACAATCCCATTTCATTCCGATGAGGAAGAAAATAAAGACTGATCATATGGCACGATCGTTTTTGCAGCACATCTTTAAGTATTATGCTATGCCAGAGTCAATCATTAATGATTGAGACCCTCGGATGAGCAGTTTATTTTGGAAGGACTTGCTTGAGAATATGGATACCACGCTGAAATTCTCATCATCCTTCAATCCGTAGACAGATAGTCAGTCTGAGGAAGCAAAATTCCACAATGTTAGATCTTTTGAGGTGCTATATTCTAAACCACAAGACACAGTGGGAGTAGTATTTGCCCTTGGTTGAGTTTGCTTACAACAACACAGTGCATAGTTCTACGGGCAAAGCTCCATTTGAGGTGGTAGAGGGTGGTAGGAAAGTACCCCCTATTTTGCACACAAAAGATACGATCTTTGAGTTTGATCGTTATGTGGAAAACTTGGATGTAGCCTATGCAAAGATAAAATGTGCACTTCAGAGATCGCAAGAAAAGCAAAAGAGGGCAGTTGATCGCCACAGACATGCTTTGCAGTTTGTAGAGGGTGATTATGTATTACTGCATTTTGAAAAGTCAAGGCTGAAAAAGATGAAAGGAAGAGAGATTGTATCCGAAGTTGAGTATGAGATACTATAGGCCCTTCCAAGTGTTGGAGAAGATCAGCGATGTGGCATGTCGGCTGAAATTACCTCCACATTGGCGGATACATAATGCCTTTCATGTCAGTTTGTTGAGGCCTTTTCATGGTGATGTGCCAGATGATATGTTTGCTAAAATTCAGCTTGAGGTTGAGGAGCTAGATGAGATTTTGGTACCTGAGCAGATTTTGGCACACAAGGAAAGAAAGGCCAAAGGTAAAGTTTGCAAGAGATACTTGGTGAAGTTTCAGAATTATTCACCAATGGATGCCAAATGGATGGAAGAGGATGACTTGGCAGACCATCCTTAGTTATTGTAGCTTTACCTAAATGCCTTTCAATTAGAGCCGACTTTACTTCGGGCTCCGTCAGTTTCAACAGAGCAAGGGTCCGAAGTATTGCCTGATGCTCAGGGGGGGGTAGCATTTCCACTCCTCCAATTATGGACAGCTCTCATATGTAGTGGATCTCTTATGTATTCAGCATACATTCAAGGTACTGTAGCTGAACAGTATGTTTGCCAGGAGATCACTATTTAGTGTACTAGTCACTATGTTTGGTATGCAAATCAGTATGGTTTTCACTGCAGCTCTGAAATTGTACATTTGCATCCGTTATGCTCGGGGTGTAATCAGTTATGCTTGGTATGGCATTGGTTATGCTTGGTATAGCATCAGTTAATGATCATCAGGGGCTGATTATCGAATGCTGGTTTTCAGCGTATGATCATTAATATTCAATGGTATTCAGCTTAGTTTTTGATTAGCTTGAGAGTCATTTATGATCGCTTTTTGGATCAATTGTGCATCAGTTTTTGCACTGATTGCTGGTCAGTTTTTGCAATGAGTTTGTGACCGGTTTGGGGTCACATTTGCAGCAGTTTGTGATCAATTCTCAGATCAGCAAGTGATCAGTTTATGATCAAATTATACTCAGTTTTCAACGGTTTACATCTAGTTCCATGGACAACAGCATATGTTATGATGCCATTGATGTTTTAGCCATGTTTTATGCTTGGTTATGCTATGGTATGGTTTGGTTTTGCCAGATGAGTTGAGCTCATGAGAAATGGACATGTCACATGATAATCTCATTTGCACTTCACATGTGCGGCATTTACTTAATCATGTGATTAAAATTAATCCACATGGTAAGTGAGGTTTCAAAAGTACATGTCCTCATGACAGCCCTCCCCCTTGAGATCCTTGCAATCGTCCTTGATTGCACTGTCAAATGCATCAAAAGCAAAGTACTACATTGGAATTTTCAATAGGGCATCATAGTCAACACAACATTGCGCACTGCTGTGCAACCATTCCATATGCCCAACATATGCTGAAAATTACCAACCCACATAACATAACATAAGACTCACAAATAATCTCAAAAACATTGCCAGATTATCATGTGACATGTCCATTTCTCATGAGCTCAACTCATCTGGCCAAACCAAACCATAGCATAGCATAACCAAGCATAAACCATGGCTAAAACATCAATGGCATCATAACATATGCTGTTGTCAATGGAATTAGATGTAAACCGTTGAAAACTAAGTATAATTTGATCATAAACTGATCACTTGCTGATCTAAGAACTGATCACAAACTACTACAAATGTGACCCCAAACTAATCACAAGCTCATTGCAAAAACCGACCAACAATCAATGCAAAAACTGATGCACAACTGATCCAAAAAGTGACCATAAACAGTTCTCAAGTTTATCAAAAACTGAGCTGAAACTAATCAGAATTTTTGTCTCAAAATGGAGGCAAAATTCATGCTAAATTGATCATAAGCTCAATCAAAAGTATAGTTCTAGTGCCCGGGTGAAACTCATACTCATTTGCATACATCGCACAAGGACTAGTACATTAAGTAGTGATCTCATAGCAAACATACTGTCAGCGCAGTACCTTGGATGCATGTAGAATACATCCGAGATCCACTATATATGAGAGTTGTCCATAACTAGAGGAGGGCAAGTGCTACCTCCCCCTTGAGCATCAGGCAATACTCTCGACCCTTGCTCTGCTAAACCTCATGAAGCCCGAACTAAAGTCTGCTCTAGTTGAAAGGCATCTAAGTAAAGTTGCAACAACCGAGGATGGTCTGCCAAGTCATCCTCTTCCATCCATTTGCCATCCATTGGTGAATAATTCTAAAATTTCACCAAGTATCTCCTGGAAACTTTACCTTTGACCTTTCTTTCCTTATGTGCCAAAATCTGCTCAGGTATCAAAATCTCATATAGCTCCTCAACCTCAGGCTGAATTTCAACAAGCATATCCTCTGGCACATCACACCATGAAAAGGCCTCAACAAACTGAAATGAAAGGCATTGTGTATCCACCAATGTGGAGGTATTTCAGCCGATATGCCACATCGCCGATCTTCTCCAACACCTAGAAGGGCCCATAGTATCTCATACTCAACTTCGAATACAATCTTTCTCTTTCTTTCATCTTTTTCAGCCTTGTCTTTTCAGAACGTAGCAATACATAATCACCCTCTGCAAACTACAAAGCACATATGTGGCGATCAGCTGCCCCCTTTTGCTTTCCTTGTGATCTCTGAAGTGCATATTTTATCTTTGCATAGGCTACATCCAAGTTTTCCACATAACGATCAACCTCAAAGATCTTATCCTTTATTTGCAGAATAGGTGATACCTTCTTGCCACCCTCAACCACCTCAAATGGAGCTTTGCCCGTAGAACTATGCATTGTGTCGTTGTAAGCAAACTCAACCAAGGGCAAATACTGCTCCCACTGTGTCTTGTGGTCTAAAACATAGCACCTCAAAGGATCTAACACTGTGGAATTTGCTTCCTCAGACTGACTATCTATTTACGGATGGAAGGATAATGAGAATTTCAAGGTGGTACCCATATTCTCAAACAAGCCCTTCCAAAATAAACTAGTCATCCGAGGGTCTCGATCACTAATGATCAACTCTAGCATACAATAATACTTAAAGATGTGCTTCAAAAACAACTATGCTATGTGATCAATCTTTATTTTCTTCCTCGTCGGAATGAAATGGGCTTGTTTGCTAAACCTGCAAATGATAGTCCATATTCCATCATTCCCTATAGGTATCTTAGGAAGCTCAAAAATAAAGTCCATTGCAATGCTCTGCCAAGGCTTGTCTGGAACAGGCAAGGGCTGCAATAAACCCAGCATCTTTTGCCTATCATGCTTTACCTTCTGGCATACGATGCATGTCTTAACAACCTGTTCTACATCATGCCTCGAAGCTGGCCAATAAAAGAAATGCTACACTGCCTTGACCATGGCATCAATACCTCTGCGTCCTACATACGGAGAAACATGACTTTCAGTGATAACTCTAGGCCTTAACTGCTTTGTGATACATAGTCGTCCATGCATCATCAGAAATCCATCTCTTAGCACAAAGTGTTCATGCCTTTGGCCATTGCAAAGCTAATCATAAACATTAGCAAAGTCCGAATCAGCAACATATTGCTCTTTCATGGCATCCAACTCAACCTGATAATCCATGCTAACAGCTAGAGTTTGTGGCTTGCGTGACAATGCATCAGCCACAACGCTCTTTTTACCATCAAATTCTACAATCTGAAAATGAAACATAGAGAGAAGGTTTACCCATCTCATATGCTTCTCTAACAACTTTGTATGTGTCAGAAAGTACCTCAAAGTTTGATGGTCTGTCTGCACTGTAAAATCAGCCCCCAACAAATAATGTTTTCACGTAGATAGTGCATGAATTACAGCCAAGAGCTCTTTCTCATAGACCTGCAAATTCTTTTCTGCACCATGGATAATTCAGCTCTCATAAGCCACAACTCAACCATCCTGCATAAGAACAACCCCAATGTTGTTACCACATGCATCACATTGAACTGTGAATAACTTCCTTAGATCGGGCAACACAAGCACAAGATCTAAAGTCATATTTCCCTTCAACTTTTCAAATGCTGAAATTTCCACTGTTGTCCATCTAAATGGCACATCCTTCTTCTGCAAGGCATGCAATGGAGATGCAATTTTAGCAAACCCGCTTATATACTTCCTGTAGTAAGAACATAAACCCAAGAAGCTGCGGATGTCATGCACATTCCTCAAAGGTGGCCATGATTGTATTGCTTCGACCTTTGCAAGGTCCATGCAAATACCATCAGCCGATACAATATATCCCAAAAAGTGAATTTCATGCAAGAAGAATTCACTTTTCTTATCATTGATAACTAGCCTATGGTCACGCAATCCATTGAACTCAATGTCCAAGTGTTTTCTATGCTATACCTCGTTCTTTGAATAGACAATCATGTCATCAAAGAAAGTACGCACAAATCCTCTATGTGGCTTGAAGATACGATCCATCATCCGATTAAAAGTGGCAAGAGCATTTGTAAGTCCAAGAGATAACAAGAAACTCATACAATCCAAAAGATGTCCTTAAAGCTATCTTAGGCACATCTTTCGATCTAATGTGTATCTGATGATACCCACTTTTCAAATCTACGGCTAAATATCACTGCTCCTTGCAATCTATCCATAACATCACCGATCCAATAAATCGGAAAGCGATTCTTTATTGTGATCTTATTCAAAGCACGATAATCAATACACATACGCCATGAACCATCCTTTTTCTGCACCAAAAGCACTGGAGAACAAAAAGGAGATGAGCTTGGCTAAATCAACCCTTTTTCTAACAACTCATTTACCTAACTCATAATCTCCTCCTATTGGGCTGGACTGGCTCTGTAAGGTGGCTTATTAGGTGGCCTACTTCCAGGGATAAGATCTATGCCATGATCTTCTAGCCTTTCAGGTGGTAACTGCCTTGGAAGTGACTGAGAGAAGCAATCAGCATACATTTTCAAAAATGGTATGCAATCCTTCTCTAACTTAGACATGTTCCCAACATTCTCACTATCATCTTTATCCTTAGATCTGCCCCTTTTCTCAACCTTAAAACAACTTTTTATTTGGCTTCTCCCCACTCTTTAAGAAGCCCAAATCCTTCCCACACAGCAAAGCATCCGTTGTAGCAGCAGGCTCTATAAGCTGAGGCATGCTAAACACGGTGGATTTAATGCAAAAATCCCTGATTCCTTTGGGAAACCCACAAACATATTTTTCAACTTGCTCATGAAGAGGTACAGGTCGATAAGAAGTAATAGGCAACAATGCATCCCAAAGCTTCTTATTATATTGCTCCAAATTCTTACATTCCTTAGCATCCAACTTATTCCAAGCTGTCATGATATCAACCTCAAAGGTACTTGTCAACCAATTCGATGCAAACATTTGCTTGAATTGTACCCACGTTGACGGTGCTCTACGTTGCATCAAAAGAGTGGACCACCACTATAATGCATTCCCTTTCAAGAAAGTGGCTGCCTTTCGAATCTTTGAGGACTCCATGAAGTTTCCCCTGAATAGGCTGCATCAAATTGCTGAATGAAAATCAAAGCTTTCAACCTATCTTGTACACCGCTGAAGACTCAAACTTCACTCCTTTTCCACCCTCATCATAGTCTTTTGCTGCCCCTTTGGGTGTGAAGTTGTCATACACTATCTGTTGCAAAAAGGATGCATTTGCTGAATTTACATCAAAACCAACGCCAAACGGAGCATTTGCATAACCAACATTCATTCCTTGAACCCCATAAGCATTCAGAGGTGCAGATGCAGTATCAAACATGCTACTTTATGCCCCAAGCATCAAGCCAATGCTGCCATACATAGGGTTTTGCATATTTCCAACCATACCCAAATACATTGGGCCTTGCACTCCATGCATTGGTTGTTGCATACCATAGGGATTTGTGCCATACATTCGCCGTATGCGGTCCTTATCCAACCATAGCATAAAAAAAACGTGCTTTCACCAAAATATCCTGGCTGCCCCATCATAACATGCACGCCTATCCAAAACCTCTTCATGGTCAATAGTCTAAGATCAACTAAAATGGGTTGTGTATTAATAGCTAAAATTACTACCTTGAGTCTAGTTGTTTAGATAGTGAATTATTAGTGATGAGATAGTGGAGAAGTGGTCAATAAATAAATCAAGGCCAATTGATAAAAACTCAAGTGAGGAAGGTTGGAGGTCACTTTTGGATGAGAACTAATAGTTTGAAAGTAAGAGAGTGAGAGACAGTGACATGATGTACAAGATGAAGGAACCCATTGGGCTCCTTTTATAGCCCATAGGCTAGGGTTTAGGTATCCCTAATCCTCAATCCAATTTTCTCCCACATATAGCCATATACCCTTACTTCTATGCAAAATATATTGACACCAATTTGGTCTAGTGTGTACAACCAACTAAATGGACAAATATGGTCTAGTGTGTACAACCAACTAAATGGACAAATTAAATTTGACTAGAATTAATTAGCTTTTAAAAAGGCAATGAGAAGAGTTAAGTGAGGTTTTAAAAATACATGTCCTCATGACACAAATCCTCCCATATTGATCACGGAGGCTACAAATCTAATCTCCTGAGGTGCAAGGCTGATGCACCTGGAAAAACTCCCTGCACATCGTGTCCCCCTTCCATGCCCAAAAGGCTACTGAGGTACGAAAGGAAAACTCCGAGCGTCTATCCTCGAGAAAAGCGAGGACTGCCCGTGTGAGCACCTCCTGTGCATGGAGAGTGGGATCTCTTGGTGCCTCCTGGAGTAGTCTCTGCATGGCTACTGGGTCTTGCCGAAGAGCTCTCTCCTCCTCCCAACTCTGCTGCCTGGCTTGTAGGGCTGCCTCCTTGCAAATCCTATTCAACTCGGCTAGGACCTCTACAACCTCCTTTGTGATCCGACCCCTCCTGTCCCACTCCCAAGTCTAGAGCTGCTCAATCTACCTCGTCCCTCCTATAGATCAAGTCAAGGATCCGGCAGGATCGTGTATCCAGGGCTAAAGCTGGAGCATTAAGTGTAAGGACCAGGCAGTGATCAAACAAAGTGGTGCCAACAACTGCCCTACCTGGCCACCGCGAGAGCACCTTGACTCTCCCACATAGAACTTATCCAACAGCTCCAAAAGAGCTCCGCCCAACCGCCTGTTTCCCCAAGACAAGTACAGCGACCTCTCCCTCCTATGGAAAGCTGGGTCCCACCAAGCGTCACGTGCTCCTACTGCGAGAAGGAAGACCTCCCATGCCTCCTATTCCTCCCTTGCCATACCCTGATAATCTCAGCCTCTGCCCTGCTGGTCCTCTAAGACCTCCAGGTTGTTGAAGTCTCCTCCAACAATCCAAGACTCCACCTTCAAGAGTCCTGTTGCGATCTCCACCCAGAACCCGTTGTGTGACCTCAGTAGGGGCATAAACATTAAGGACTCCAAAGCACGAGTCCCCAATATCCAATCCTATCCATAGAACCCTCCCTGCCACAATCGTCCCGTGGTCACGTACGCAAGCGGTGAGGCTCGGGCCAATAGAGATACATAGACCTCCACTCCTACTGTGGGCACCAATGGAATAATCCCAATGGGTGTGCGAACTGCCTAGGAGTAGCTTCCCTACCCGATGGGCCTGGGCAGGGGTAAGCTTGTGCTCTTGCAGAAGTAAGATATCGATCCGTTCGGCAAGGGCAGACTGCAACTTCTGCCGAATAATCAACTTCGTCGAACCACGTGCCCCACTGTAGTGGAGGCTATTCACATTCTAAAATACTAGATGTAGACTCATAGGGAAACCTGTGACTGACCGAATAGGCATCTGTTCAATATGAAAGTGCTGATGAAGAAGAAGAGCTATGGAGCATGCGAATACGCTTTGCCACAGGTCTGGAAGGTGAACTCCATTCCCCTATGGTGGCGGACCATGGGGGTAATAAATGCTCCAAGCGGTACTACCAAGGCATCTATCAGCCAAGCTGAGAGGCATGACTGTGCACTGGTAGAAATGGGCAGCCTGTGTCATGGGCCACTCAATCACATCCATTGGTGCTCTCCACTATGGAGGGGCTCAAAACATAATGCTCAGATGTGGGACCTCAACTCCAACCCACCAGTTAATGTCCATCATGCAACCTGGCCACTGCTGGAAAAAGAGTGCTAGTCCTCCTCCTCCCATCCATTGGGAGATGTGGTCTACCACCTAGCCCTTCACCTCCTCCTCTATCTGTGTCATCATCCAATCTCCTACATGAGAGGTCTGAAGGAAGAAAGCATAGTTTGGTCCATCCAGTGGTGCTAGTAAATGGACCTTGCCACTCCGTGACTTGCGGACCATGAAGATCCCCACCTCTAGAGGTAGTGGAAACTCTCCGCGCTCCACAACTCTCAAGTAGGACCACGGACCCGGAAGAACTCTTATGGTAGCCCTGATGCCCAAAGTCATGGCATCGCAAGCACTACCCTAGCTGCCCGATCACTATAATCTGCTACCTGAAGGAGTGTCTACCTGCCTCAATCTCCAGAAACTTTGGTATGTTCTTTGTATCTTTCACAGTCACCCGTACCTTTGGGACTCTTGTGGCCATCACTACATCCACGAAGGAGACAAGAAGAACTGTGCTGAAGAGCCATCCAAAGTCCTCCACTAACTGACGATGCTCTACCGCCAATCCAAGGAATAGTTAAGTGACCGAATGTCTAAGAAACCTATTGCGGAGCACGAATTCCTCCACTGTGAAGCCACTATACCAGGGAACCATGTAGATAACCCCCTTCGTGGAGGCATAAGGTGAGCTATCCACTAGCTCATGGGCTACGCCCGCCGAGGTGAGTCGGACCATGAAGATCCCTTGACCCATGAGAACTACCTCCGCGATCTGCGTTGTGCCAATGTGCAGTGTGGAGTGAAGCCAATCCCGAAGCTGGGCCCTCGATGGGGAGTGTCCTACGACCTGACCAAAGATCGTTGTTTCTTTCAGCTCTAGCTTTGTGGCACGGACGGCTAAGAGCTGTTCCTCAAGGAGGACGATGCACAAGGTGTTTGAATAGGGGGCACTCATAGAATGCACCGATGTCGACCAAAGGTTTCCATTGCGCATCTCAGTCGTCACTAGACCCGTATAAAGCCGTCAGTATCCACCTGCAGATCTATCGGTAGAGCCGCTTTGGCTACGAAGCGCGTGCAATCTACTGCCTGATGCCCAAAGTCATGGCATCGCAAGCACTGCCCTAGCTGCCCAATCACTATAACCTGCAGCCTGAAGGAGTATCCGCCTGCCTCAATCTCCAGAAACTTTGGTATGTTCTTTGTATCTTTCACAGTCACTCGTACCTTCGGGACTCCTGCGGCCATCACTACATCCACGAAGGAGACAGAAAGAACTGTGCTGAAGAGCCGTCCAAAGTCCTCCACTAACTAACAATACTATACCGCCAATCTGGGGAATAGTCTAAGAAACCTGTTGTGGAGCACAAATTCCTCCACTGTGAAGCCACTATACCAAGGAACCATGTAGATGACCCCCTTCGTGGATACATAAGGTGAGCTATCCACTAGCTCATGGGCTACATCCGCCGAGGTGAGTCGGACCATGAAGATCCTTTGACCCATGAGAACTACCTCCGCGATCTGCGTTGTGCCAATGTGCAGTGTGGAGTGAAGTCAATCCCAAAGCTAGGCCTTAGATGGGGAGTGTCCTACGACCTAACCAAAGATCGTTGTTTCTTTTAGCTCTAGCTCTGTAGCACGGACGGCTAAGAGTTGTTCTTCAAGGAGGACGATACACAAAGTGTTTAAATGGGGGGGCACTCACAGAATGCACCGGCGTCAACCAGAGGTTTCCATTGCGCATCCCTACTAAGAACCTACCAATCACAATGTTGTGCTACCAAAAGGGAGGGGGGGGATTGTTGACGCGGATAGCAAGGTGCAACACGACGGGAGGAGAAGGGTTGCTTGGCGCGATGGCGGGGAGGAGGGGAAGAAAGCTGGGCGACAAGAGGGAGGGGAGGAAGGTAAGGCGACAAGAGGAGGGGAGGAGGCGCAGTGCAACGAGAGAAGGGGAGGAAAGCTGGGTGCGGTGGTGGATAACCTAAGTACCCTAAATGTGCAGTAGGTGTCATTGCCAAAAGTTATGTTAAGTAATGCTAGACAATAAGTTATGGGTACCGGATGACAATTTGGACCTAGGCATTAAATGGACCTTTAAAAGGTCTTAGAATGACATTAGGACTAGGCATTCGTTAGTTAATAAATTAATGCTAGGCTAAGGAAAATTAATATTGGGAATAACATAAAGTTCCAAAGAGGTTAGCACATTAAATGTGGATGGGCACCAATCAATTAATGGGCAAGGTCAAATGGATAATTATTTTATTTTTAAGAATTTAATTCTGAAAATTAATTAATTAATGCTAAAATTTGCTTTGAAAGGCTGCCACTTGGCAAACTTGCCCATGCAAGCTAAAAGGCTACCACATGACAACATTTTGGGGTTAGAGGATAAGTTGTAAGACAAGCAATAGCTAATCACTCAATGCAACAATATAGGGACAGCAAGTTTTTTTAATTTGGAAATAACTTAAAGTTCCAAAGGGGTTAGCACATTAAATGTGGATGGACACCAGTTAATTAATGGGCAAGGTCAAATTGATAATTATTTATTTTCAAAATTTTAATTTTGAAATTAATTAAGTAATACTAAATTTTGCTTTAAAAGGCTACCACTTGGCAAACTTGCCCATGCAAGCTAAAAGGTTACCACACGGCAATATTCTCAAGGTAGAGGATAAGCTCTTAGACAAGCAATAGCTAATCGTGCAATGCAACAACATAGGGGTAGTAGGTTTCGTTCTCCATCTTAACAAGAACACCAACAAAAAAGGAGTACTCACCAATCACACAACAGTTTTACCCCCCTTTCGAAGTTGTTAATGCCATCAAATTGCCATCAAAGCTACCATTCAAAAGATTCTCTCTTATTCTCTTACAATCCCTCAATAATTCTCAACACATTCCAATCATTGGTGAAGAGCAGCAGTGATTTCTGTTGCTGAAACCCTAATTTATAACAATAGGCATTTGTCAACCACCTCAGAATCCATGCCCAGTAA
Organism: Lygodium microphyllum; assembly: GCF_053477565.2. Classification (NCBI taxonomy): domain Eukaryota; kingdom Viridiplantae; phylum Streptophyta; class Polypodiopsida; order Schizaeales; family Lygodiaceae; genus Lygodium; species Lygodium microphyllum. The sequence goes on from NC_141152.1 coordinate 14,186,820, forward strand.
TTGAAGACCCCATGCTTGAAGTGTCACCACATGGTGATACTTTTTTACAGTTGCTTTTCTTATTTACTTATATAAATATTTTATTTTTCTTTTCTTTTGTTGTTGTTGCTTCTTACCACCAAAGTTCTCTTGAGATAAGCCAGGATCCTTGCATGGCCAGAAGAGGCAGCCATTGGAACAAATTGGACTAATGGTTTGTCCGAGCCTCAGGACCGGTTCCATATTGAATGGACACTGAAGAATAGAATACCAGTGGTTTGGGACTGTGTGCTTAGCCACTGGAGATGGTGCAAGACAATAAGCCTAGCCAAGACAGAAGATGCACATGTGAGAATGCTCACAAAATAAAAGTCACCGTAACTGAGCCACATTACACTTTTTGATGTGGTCACAATGATAAAAGTTGCTCAGAACAACTTAAAGAATGCAGGGGCCACCATCCCTAAAATCTAGGGAGTTACTATTTTTTGGACCCCAGAATCTGTTTGCATCATTATCTTCATTTTTGCACAAGGATTAATTCTCCAGTCTGTGCCGAGGTCAAATTTTACACTGATCATCTCTGAATTTTAGACCAAAAGGTTTAAACGGGAAAATTGTTACGTGTATGCCATGTGGCACAAATTCCCGAGAGAGAGAGAGAGAGAGAGAGAGAGAGAGCATTAAAAAAAACGTAAGAGGCATAAGGGGCAGATGGGAGAATGAAGTTTTGAGGAGCTGAGGACGGATTGCTGAAAATCAGCCATGGAGAGTACTCCTACGTCTCCAACTCAAGGACGGAGGTAGAGGTTACTCCTTTTGATCAACTCTCTCTCTATTCTCAGAGGAAATGCTTCGCATGATGTGCTAATTCCATCGAAAGTACAATTCTGTGTTTTCTCAGTAATTCTGCACACGAATCATTGAGTTTTGGTCACATGCTAAACAGTAAGAACAGTGAATTCTGCACATGCTGGACAGTAAGAACAATGAATTCAGAGATCTGCAGACTGTAATTTTGCACACGAATCATTGAGTTTTGGTCACATGCTAAACGGTAAGAACAGCGAATTCTGCACATGCTGGACAGTAAGAACAGTGAACTCTGGACATGCTGGACAATAAGAACAGTTAATTCTAGACATGCTGGACAGTAAGAATAGTGAATTCACAGATCTAAAGACTGCAATTCTGCACAGGAATCATTGAGTTTTGGTCACAGAAAATGCTTTCCTAAAAGGGATGTTGATCTGGACATGTTGTATTGTTCTTATGCAGTTGGGATTTACTCAGAAGATATGAAAACCAACTGTTCACAGGTTATGTATTTTGGAACATTATCATTTTTGTAATTTTCCATCTTTTAATTGATAAAGAAATACTGAGAGGGGCGCCGGTCTTCGGGGCCAATCTCGTGTTGAGCAAGGGAGTGAGGTCTCTGCTTATGTGTGTGTGAAGACCAGGTGTCAATTGAAGCAACTACCACTTTATGTGAGTCATAGACCGGTTCCATGAAGTAACAGTTGGGATTTACTCAGAAGAGATGAAAACCAACTGTTCACAGGTTATGTATTTTGGAACATTATCATTTTTGTAATTTTCCATCTTTTAATTGATAAAGAAATACTGAGAGGGGCGCCAGTCTTCGGGGCCAATCTCGTGTTGAGCAAGGGAGTGAGGTCTCTGCTTATGTGTGTGTGAAGACCAGGTGTTAATTGAAGCAACTACCACTTTATGTGAGTCATAGACCGGTTCCATGAAGTTACAGCTGTGAATTGAGAACTTACAACAGATCTAAGGGTTGAACCTATTCCCATTTAATTTGGCATGCATGCAACAGCCCAATCATGGATTTAAGCCCAATCTCCGGTCAAATCATGGGGCAAATTGATTATTGTTGTTAAAACCAATCTTCCTCCTTGAATAGGGTGGTAAATAACCTAATTAAGCACTAGTTATAGAAAGCATAAAATTCATGCAAACTGAAAAATTAAAATGCACACTTCATAACTTTAATCTTGGACATTGAACACCCTATTGGCCCCAAAACTGGCGTCTCTTGCAGTATTTCCTCATCTTATATTACAAATGAAAGTACAACTGAGATTCTCTAATCTCCTCTACTAATCCAAGTGCCTCTAGCTCTCAAAACTAAAAAGTCTGTCTCGAAACCAATTTGCCCCTTGATTTGCTTGGGGATTGGCCTTCACCCTTCTCCTTGAAGGACAAATTCAGCCCTAAATCTGATAATGGCTAGCTGGCCTCTTGGATCTCCTTGAAATCCCTCAATTTCAGCTCTTGGAATTCAAGTCACAGGCCCTCAATTCTGAGCATGTATCCCACAGTGGCTGCCAAACCCTAATTTCTATTGTAAATTAGGGTTTACAACAAAGATTGACTGAAATATCTTTCTCTAATGGCTCAAACTACTAGAGAATGCTCAGATAATTGGAGAGATAGCTAGGGGATGAGAGAGACTGCTGTAGAGAGAGAAATTTCAGAGTTTCATTGTAACATGTCCACCTGTTATCTTCAGGACACGTCTTAGCAGTCCATCAAAAAGTATATCTAGAAGGCTCTGCCCGGCACTCCCATGGAATGTTACGGGGTTTGCGATCTGGGACTCTCCACGTTTGCCACGTAGTGGAAGTAACCCGGCCGTTCCCACTTAGGACCGAGCTGAATTAGGGTTTTCCTATTGGTTATTTCCTAACGGCAACTAACGTCGATCCCAAGCGAACTACTTTACGTAGAAACGCCAGGTCCGAAGTGGATTCACGCTGCACTTGGTTCAAGGAGAATGGGAAACCAGAGAGATGCGAAGCTCAACCTCTCTGCCACAAGGCATAGTACCATTCCGTTCACCTAAAAAAGCGTAAATCGGGATCAATCATAACTCTAGGTCAACGCTTTTGTTGTTCGTGTTCTTTGACGATCTTCCGGCTGTCCATCGTGATTTGAGAAAGTTCTCCGCCAACCGGGACCACCCATCCGTAGGACGGACCTATGGGCCATCCACCACACTTTCCTTAGGTTGTTTTAGTTATTTAATTACCTAACACATTTAGTTGGACAAGTATCAATCAGCTTCCTTAATTAACATGTTAGGCACTAGTTCTTTCACGTAATCATGTCACTTGATATAGAAAAGCAATGTCAAACAACTTCTTTGTTAACAAGTTATCATATTTATCTTGGAAATACATAAAGTCCAGCCCGTAGGCTTATCCACAATCCGCAAGAAGGCTATCCAGCAATCCACAGGGATTACCAATCCAAGTTTCCGCCCGTAGACTAGTATGCGGGCCTCGAGATCCAATAATGAGTCACGTTAGCCTCTTGTGCAGAGCCCGGAAGGCGAGGGATTTACGGCCAGAGCCCCACTTGGCACCCAAGCGTCCTCCTGCTCCAAGTAGCACTCAACAAAGAGACCTCTCACGGCGGTTTCGGTCCACTTTCCCGGCGCGGTTAACAACCCCCTTGGTTAGGGTCAAGCAAGCAGTCGGAGATAACTGAAGCTGCCTCTCCCTTCAGGCCTTCAACCTGAAGCATTAGATATCCATTTATCCTTTAATTCATTGATCAAACAAAGCAAAAACAGTGCTCTTAAATCTGTAACAAGCACAATCATTCCCATTGGTCGTTATTGTTGGCCAACTGCTAAGGAGTGAATCCTTCTTTTCGAATGCATCCTGCACTCGATCCGGGATGACTTGCGACTTGGCAAGATCCCCTATATCCTGGGTTAGGGCCGTACCCTATTAACCCGACTTGATCAATACCTTAAGTTCATATGTTATTCCAATTTATCGGCTGGTCTTTTGCTTCCAAACAATTATCTTTACTCAAGAAAGATACTATATTGGGATGATTATTCATCCTCATTCATCCTCTTGCAAGATAACTTGCGTAAGGATCTGCCAACCTTATTCCGAGAATTGGCCATTCCCTTCTGATCCAATCACAAGATCATACGACTCTGCACTTGTTGCACAGGTGTCGCATCGAACTATGGGACTATTCTACCCATCAAATGGAGTCACGAAACAATCTATTCCTGATTACACTACGTTGACGTTGTCAGTCCTAGGGTTCCAAAGTCCATCTTTTTAGCGAAAGATTCTTAGGGACAACTCTAGATCACTTCTCAAGTATATCCCGTTGTCCCTACATTCGGTGAATGTGGGCAAGTATTTAGGATATAGGAGTTTCAGTTTTAGCAATACGTGCGATTAGGTCACGTATTAAATCCTAGTGAGTTCTTTGGAATTGAATTAACTCTTTCTAAAACGAGTACTCCGTGGGTTTAGGTATTCACGTTTATGCCAATTTGTTTAATTCTTGACGATAATTACGCTATCATTTTCATAAACACATGACTCATTGTCTACACGTAAATTGATTTTCAACCCTAACTTATCGATTTAAGATCAAGCATAGGTTAGGTTATAACCTAATTCCAACTAATCATCCTATAACTTGCGAACAATATTCATGCTAAACAAGCAACCTTTTACTAGTAATTATGCAGTTGAAAAATGATAATTGACTAGAGTTATGCAACGTAAGAATCATTTCATGCCTTGCAATTCCCTATGGATTATTAGCACTTCCCATGATGACTTATTGCGAAGAAGATATGGCCTAATAATGTGACATGAAATTTTATACTTCCATGACTAACGGAGTGCACTATCTTAATTCCGTTTTTGTAAATATGGACTAAATGCATATCAATTTTCTAAAGCATTTAAGACGAAAAATGCATCCTATTTCCAACAATTATCCTCGCATGATTATAACAATACCAAATAAAAATTAGGAAGGAAAACCTGGACTTTGGGTGAGATGTCAACGTGGAAGATAGGAGATGATCCTCCTGCGGTTGCGTCTTGGGCTTTCTTAGGAGGCATTGCGAATGCAGCCTTTCCGTCATGGATGCAGCTTTGCAACTCCTTTTTGAAATTCCACCGTAGCTCCCTTTGTGATAACTTGCACCGTCCGTCGGAAGCGGTTTTAGAAGGCTTCCTCCTTGAAGTAGGGATTTCACGAAAAAGGGGGGTGCTTAAACTTCGGGAGGGCTTTAAACGGTCTTTCTAAGGTAAGGCTTCTTTAAGGCCACGGAAAGGAGGCTTTTTCTTGAATCCCGAGGGGGGAGGGAATACCAACCCTCGTAGCTAGGGTTTCCAAAAGAACCTTGGAAAGGGGGAAAATGGGTGTAGAAGATCCTTAAGAGTGGATTTTCGTGTGGAGGAAACAAAGGGTATGAAGGGGCTTTAAAAAGGACTTTTTGTATGGGGAAAAAAAAACTTAAGGGCCACATGAAAGGGGCTTTTTTTCTTTTTGTGTGGGGGAAAACAAAGGTATAAACAAGGGACTAAGGGGGGGGGAGGGAGCTTAAGGGTCGTGTGAAGGCCCTTTTAAAGTAAGGCTTTCTTAAGGGGGGGGAAAGGGGGCTTATAGGGGCCCCCTTAGAAGCTTTGGAAGCTTCTAGAAGCACGGGGGGGGGGGGGGGGGGGGGGAGGAGCGACAGATAGCGGCGCCGACAGATGGCGAATGCAAGGCGACTCCTCCTTGACAGTGGCACAGTGCAACGATGGGCCTCTCCTCCTCTCAACGAAACGGTCTACTCTCCCTCTTCACGGTAGTTAGACGGCGACTCCCTCTGGCTGCACAGCAGCCCAGCTCCTCATCCCCTCCCTCCGACGGCCAGTAGGACGGCTGTTCCCTCCCTCACGGCTACTGTTCACAGGCCTATTCCTCTCTTTCTCTCTTATGACAGGCGGCAGCGTCTTCTTCTCGATCTCCGGCGGCCCTCCTTCCGCTTGCACCCCCCCCCCCCCCCCCCCAATTTATATAGGTAAGGGGAGGGGGATCCTCCCTCCCCTGCGTGGCAGTGGCCATGGCTACTTATTGCCTGCGAGCTCCACCGAGGAGTTTAGTCACTCCTATTCCCCTCCCCCTCCAGCTCCACAGTCGACTGGGGGGGTTAAGGGAAATAACTTAAAAAATTTGTCATTATCCCAATTCAATTTATCCAAACCAAATGTTATTACCCCATGAGAGCTTTCGTATGCGAATTGTGTATTTCGAAGTTGTTACATTATCTCCCCCTTGGAGGAATCGAGATGTTCTCATCTCGAGATAAGCTGGGGATATTGATGGTTGAGAGTGCTTTCATCTATCCAAGTGGCATCCTCTTCGGGATAATCTTTCCACTGGACGAGGCATTCTCTCAAGGTTTTGGATCTCACTTGTCTCTCCCTAACATCTAAGATCCTGTCAGGCCTTAGTTCAAGGACTCCTTGACTAGGCATTACAACTTGTTGGTCATCAAGTACATGGTTAAGATTAGGTACATACTTCTTTAATAGGCTGATATGGAATACATTGTGAACCTTTAGGTTCTCAGGGAGTTGCAGTTTATAAGCATTAGGTCCTAGGCACTTGAGGATCTTGTACGGTCCACAATACCTTGGACTTAGCTTCTTGCAATCTCCTAAGGATAGGGAACTCTTCTTTGGGCGTACGCGAATGAAGACCATGTCTCCTTCTTCGAAGACTCTATCTTGACGCTTCAAATCCACGTAGGCCTTCTGTCTATCCTTGGCAGCTTAGATGTCCTGTCTTATTGACTTTATTTGGTCATCCATCTCTTCCAACATCTACCTTGAAGCTTCAACCCTCAAGGTTGGATCTGAGAAGTTTAGGGGACTTCGACAGCATGACCGTACAATGCTTGGAAAGGGGTCATTTGAATGCTTTGTTGGTAAGAAGCATTGTAGACAAATTCAACCAAAGGCAAGTATTGAATCCACCTTTTCGGCTCACGACAGCAGTATGCCCTAAGCATATCCTCAATGACTTGATTTACTCGCTCTGTTTAGCCATTCGTTTGGGGATGGTAAGTTGTGCTAAAGCAGAGTTGAGTCCCAATGGCTTCAAAGATAGCTCTTCAGAAGTGTGATATGAAGAGAGAATCACGATCACTAATGATTCTTCTGGGTAGCCCATGTATCTTGAATATCTCCTTGATAAACAATCTTGCAATGTCTGAGGCTTTATAGTTTGTCTTTACTGGAATAAGGTGTGTAACCTTACTCAGCATGTAAACCACAACCATGATGGAGTTGTATCCTCCCTGAACTTAGGTGGCCAACAACAAAGTCCATGCTGATGAATTCCCATTTCATTTGGGGAATTTCAAGCGGTTGCAGCTTCCTTGGCATCTTGACATGTTCGGCTTTGATACGTTGACAAGACAAACACTCGGTGACATATTTGAGAACGTCACCTTTAAGCCTCTCCCAATGGTAGCTCTTCCTAACTGCATTCAGAGTCTTGGCATAGCCAGGATGTCTTGAGAAAGGGGAATCATGAGCTTCCCACAATATCTTCTACTTAAGTGACTGACTTGCCGGTATACACAACCTTGTTCTATAGTAGACAAGTCCACTATGAACGGAGAATTCATGATACTTAGCCTACAGCTTTTGATCTTGATCCTTGATAGAGATCTCCCTTAGCATCTTTTGATAGGTTGGATCATGGCATGCTTCCTCTCCAGCTAACTCAAGTATTGGATTGTTTGGCATAGATACCTTTGTAGCTAGAGATCTAGCTATTGAAGGATTTTGTAAGATTAGAGAATTAAGGAATGCCTTGCGACTGAGTGCATTGGCAACTACATTCTCTTTCCCTGGTCGGTACTTGATTTCAAAGTCGTACTCTTCCAGCACTTCAATCCACCGGCGTTGCCTCATGTTGAGCTCGTTCTGGGTAAAGATCCACTTGAGACTCTTATGATCAGTCACTAGGGTAAACTTGTTACCCAACAGGTAGTGTCTCCAAAGCTTTAGAGCATGGATGACAGCTAACAATTCGAGATCATGGGTAGCATAATTCTTCTCATGACTCTTTAGCTTCCTTGAAGAGTATGCTATAGGATGACCTTACTACATGAACACACAACCTAAGGCAAGTGTGCTAGCATCAGTTACTACCTCGAACTCCTTATTGAGGTCTGGAAGTTTCAGGATAGGTGCCGATACCAAACTCTGCTTCAACCTATCGAAGCTAGTTTGTTCGAGAGTTGACCATGCAATGGAAGTTTGCTTATTCAGTAAGTCCGTCAGAGGTGCTGCAATCAAAGCATAGTTTTTTATGAAGACCTATACCATCATGTCAATCCAAGAAAGCTGCGTATTTCTTGACAGTTGTTGGTATTGGCCATTCAAGCACATCTCTGACCTTGGCTGGATCCACTGAGATTCCTTCCGCTGATACGATGAATCCCAGATATTCAATCTCACGCTTGAAGAATGCACACTTCTTCATTTTAGCATACAGCTTATATGCCCTCATTGTCTCAAGGACAATCCGAAGTTGGGGTTCATGATCTTCTTCCTGTTTAGAATAGACTAAAGTGTCGTCGAAGAAGACAAGCACAAAGTCATCAAGATATGGCCTAAAGATATCCTGCATTAACCTGTTGAAGATAGCAGGCGCATTTGTACGCCCGAATGACATAACTAGGAACTCAAAGTGCCCATATCTTGTATTGAAGGCCGTCTTGGGGATATCTTCTTCCTTGATCCTTATCTGATAGTAACCCGACCTGAGATCAATCTTGGAGAAGATCTTTGCACCCTGAAGACGATCAAGAAGCTCATCTATTCTAGGAATAGAGTACTTATTCTTGACCGTTGATTGATTCAATACTCTGTAATCAATACATAGTCAAAGTGTTCCATTTTTCTTTTTCTGGAACAGTACTGGAGCTCCCCATGGTGAACTGCTAGGACGGATGTAGCCCTAATCTAGCAGTTGCTTGAGTTGTTCCCTCAGCTCAATTGCTTCTAGTATGGACATTCTATAAGGTCTCTTTGCAATTGGCACAGCTCCTGGTACTAGCTTAATCTCATGATTCACTTCTCTTTGAGGCGGGAGTTCTGTCAACTCTTCAGGAAATACATCCGCGTATTTCTTTAGCCAAGAAGGTTCCTCACTAGACTCTTGCTTCTAATCTAACTTGTTGAGCTTAATCAAGTAGACAGGTAATCCTTTTTTGACTCCTTTTATAATCCGAGATGCTTTGGCCAATTGGATTTTTGGATTTCCAGCCTCACCTTGAGTTGTGACTAATTCCCTTTCAGAGTTTCGAAAGGAAACTTGGCCCTTACCACAATGAATGTGGGCGTCGTTAGGCTTAAGCCAATCCATTCCAAGTAGACACTCATGGATACCTAAATTCATAACTCTGAATTTGACCGAAGTCTTCTTTCCTCCCAGAAAGAATTCCACCTTAGCAGTTTGCCTGGTACAAGTAACCTCACGACCATTTGCCAATTCCACAAGCAAGATAGATACTTCTACTGTGGCTATTCCTAATCTTTTTGCACAAGCTGGTGAGATAAAGAAATGTGTACTGCCACAATCAATCAAGGTCTTGAAACTTTTACCTTGATAGTCCGACGGTGTCTGAATAACTGAGAACTAGCGAATCGGGCCTTTCTTGTGTAGAGCGGCATGGACTGTTGCCCTTTCAAATTTTGCTTCCATGGTCAAATCTTCTTCTTCTTCGCACATTTGCCTATTGGCAACGCAGGCGGTTCTTCCTCTACCTCGGGTAGCGGCTCCCTGACCACGGCCCGTTCCTTGGAAAGATACTTGGCGATGTCCTCCTCCAAGTTTGGGACATTTCCTCTTGAAGTGACCGGGCTCGTTGCAATGGAAACAACAGAGGTTTCGGCCATTGCTTTAAGTAGGAACAAAGTTGTTGACATTGTTAGTTCTTCCTTTCTTTCTTTGTGCCTGATTCTGACCTTGAACTCTCTTCATTTGAGGCCTGAATGCTCCTCTGTTCGGGTCATTGTAAGACCAAGTTTTGTTGCCTCTTGGTCTAGCCTGTACCTCCTGAATTATAGGGGCAGCTCGAATGAGTGCGTCCTGAAGGTCTGATGGCCGCATCGATTCGAGACGGGTATTTACTGGTGGGTTTAAACCAGCACAAAATTTGAACACCTGCTATGTCATGTCCATCTGCGGCGCATACTTTAAAAGTGAGACGAATTTAGAGTAGTATGCGTCAAGAGTGAGCCCCAGCTGTTTAAGCTCATAGAACTCATTCATTTTCTGCGTGCGATATACAGGTAGTAAGTATCTTCCCTGCACGGCTTTCTTCAGCTTCTCCCAGGTAACGGATCCTTCCGCGATTCCTTGATCCCAGCACCATTGCTTCCACCAAAGCCTGGCTTCGCTAGTGAGCTTCAACTTGGCGAGCATAGCCTGATTGGCGGATGTAGCACCGACTGCTTCGAAGTAATCCTCCATGGATTCAATCCAAATTTCAGCATCTGCTTGAACGGACCTGCCTCTCCCATCAAATTCGAGCGGCTTAATCTGCTTGAGAAGAATCTCCTTCTCCTGGATTACAGCAGTACTTGATGTAGGAGGCGAACTGGGAACCTGTATCTGGGGTTGTGCCTGGACAAAGGTTTCTTAACATTATTACACGATAATCGTTTATTGATTTATATTACATCTTCAATTCCACTATCACCCAAGCAATCTAACCACTTAACTTTTTATCAATTCTCATGCACAATCAGACATTGATAAAAAGAAGTCTTATTTGTATTTATATGGGCATAGCCCTTTCGGAATACAACATTTCTTGCGATGATAAGCCAACTGTTACATTTAGTTTGGGGAGAATAATGTTGTATTACATTTATCTACAGGAACTGTATAATAGTATGGTTTCAGGTCATGGATCTTCAGGAATCGGCAAGTCATTGGAAGTTCAGAGTATCCTTTCCTTTGGAACCCATTCTTCTCATGGCACCCCAACACTTTCATTCCTGTCGGCGGGGATTACACGAGTCACTTCCTCATATACATATGAGTTCAATTCCACCCTCCAACCTCGAATATGTAAAGTTGAGTTTACGTGAGCTTCCACAAAAATGAACAGCTTCACGACTTTCAGGTCTTCCAACCACTTGATCCTCTTTAGGTTGGTTTGTAGGTAAGCAAACCGGTGGGCGGCTATATAGTAGATTCCTGAGGCACCCGTCCATCTTCATTCCATGTACAAAGGCGATGGATTATAGATTCGCTCTAGGTTGTTCATCATCTCAACCCTTTGTCAATAATCAGGGGAATGCATCGCAGTCATAAACATGACTCGGAACACTAACAACTTTTTCCATGCTTCGTACTTCTGCAAGACAGCATTCAAAGTAAGGAAATGTTTGGAACAACAACATTTGCTTTACTTCATCTTATTAAGATTTCATTAAAACAATTCCTTCGTTGGTTGGCTCTGATACCAACTGTAACGTATCCACATGTTATCTTCAAGACACGTCTTAGCAGTCCATCGAAAAGTATATCTAGAAGGCTCTGCCCGGCACTCCCATGGAATGTTACCGAGTTTGCGATCTGGGACTCTCCGCGTCTGCCACGTAGCGGAAAAATTGGTCCGTTCCCACTTAGGACTGACCTGAATTAGGGTTTTCCTATTGGTCATTTCCTAACGGCAACTAACGTCGAACCCAAGCGAACTACTTTACGCAGAAACGCTAGGTCCGAAGTGGATTCACGCTGCACTTGGTTCAAGGAGAATGGGAAACGAGAGGGATGCGAAGCTCAACCTCTCTGCCACAAGGCATAGTCCCATTCTGTTCCCCTAAAACAGCGTAAATCGGGATCAATCATAACTCTAGGTCAACGCTTTTGTTGTTCGTATTCTTTGACGATCTTCCTGCTGTCCATCGTGATTTGAGAAAAGTTCCCAACCAACCGGGACCACCCATCCGTCGGACGGACCTATGGCCCATCCACCGCACTTTCCTCGGGTTGTTTTAGTTATTTAATTATCTAACACATTTAGTTGGACAAGTATCAATCAGCTTCCTTAATTAACCTGTTAGACACTGGTTCCTTCACGTAATCATATCACATGACATAGAAAAGCAATGTCAAACAAGTTCCTTGTTAACAGGTTATCATATTTATCTTGAAAATACATAAAGTCCAGCCCGTAGACTTATCCACAATCTGCCCGAAGGCTATCCAGCAATCCACAGGCATTACCAATCCAAGTTTCCGCCCGTAGACTAGTATGCGGGCCTCGAGATCCAATCCCGAGTCACGTTAGCCTCTTGTGCAGGGCTCGAAAGGCGAGGGATTTACGGCCAGAGCCCCCCCTCGCACCCAAGCGTCCTCTTACTCCAAGTAGCGCTCAACAGAGAGACCTCTCGCGGCAGTTTCGGTCCACTTTCCCGCCGCGGTTAACAACCCCCTTGGTTAGGGTCACGCAGGCAGTCGGGGGTAACTGAAGCTGCCTCTCCCTTCAGGCCTTCAACCTAAAGCATTAGATATCCATTTATCCTTTAATTCATTGATCAAACAAAACAAAAACAATGCTCTTAAATCTGTAACAAGCACAATCATTCCCATTGGTCGTTATTGTTGGCCAACTGCTAAGGAGTGAATCCTTCTTTTCGAATGCATCCTGCACTCGATCCGGGATGACTTGCGACTTGGCAAGATCCCCTATATCCTGGGTTAGGGCCGTACCCTATTAACCCGACTTGATCAATACCTTAAGTTCATATGTTATTCCAATTTATCGGCTGGTCTTTTGCTTCCAAACAATTATCTTTACTCAAGAAAGATACTATATTGGGATGATTATTCATCCTCATTCATCCTCTTGCAAGATAACTTGCGTAAGGATCTGCCAACCTTATTCCGAGAATTGGCCATTCCCTTCTGATCCAATCACAAGATCATACGACTCTGCACTTGTTGCACAGGTGTCGCATCGAACTATGGGACTATTCTACCCATCAAATGGAGTCACGAAACAATCTGTTCCTGATTACACTAGACTGACGTTGTCAGTCCTAGGGTTTCAAGTTCCATCTTTTTAGCGAAAGATTCTTAGGGACAACTCTAGATCACTTCTCAAGTATGTTCCGCTGTCACTACATTCGGTGAATGTGGGCAAGTATTTAGGGTATAGGAGTTTCAGTTTTAGCAATACGTGCGATTAGGTCACGTATTAAATCCTAGTGAGTTCTTTGGAATTGAATTAACTCTTTCTAAAACGAGTACTCCGCGGGTTTAGGTATTCACGTTTATACCAATTTGTTTAATTCTTGACGATAATTACGCTATCATTTTCATAAACACATGACTCATTGTCTACGCGTAAATTGATTTTCAACCCTAACTTATTAATTTAAGATCAAGCATAGGTTAGGTTATAAGCTAATTCCAACTAATCATCCTATAACTTGCGAACAAGATTCATGCTAAACAAGCAACCTTTTACTAGTAATTATGCAATTGAAAAATGATAATTGACTAGAGTTATGCAACGTAAGAATCATTTCATGCCTTGCAATTCCCTATGGGTTATTAGCACTTCCCATGATGACTTATTGCGAAGAAGATATGGCCTAATAATGTGACATGCAATTTTATACTTCCATGCCTAAACGGAGTGCACTATCTTAATTCTGTTTTTGTAAATATGGACTAAATGCATATCAATTTTCTAAAGCATTTAAGACGAAAAATGCATCCTATTTCCAACAATTATCCTCGCATGATTATAACAATACCAAATAAAAATTAGGAAGGAAAACCTGGACTTTGGGTGAGATGTCCACGTGGATGCTAGGAGATGATCCTCCTGCGGTTGCGCCTTGGGCTTTCTTAGGAGGCACTGCGAATGCAGCCTTTCCGTCGTGGATGCAGCTTTGCAATTCCTTTTTGAAATTCCATCGTAGCTCCCTTTGTGATAACTTGCACCGTCCGTCGGAAGCGGTTTTAGAAGGCTTCCTCCTTGAAGTAGGGATTTCACGAAAAAGGGGATGCTTAAACTTCGGGAGGGCTTTAAACGGTCTTTCGAAGGTAAGGCTTCTTTAAGGCCACGGAAAGGAGGCTTTTTCTTGAATCCCGAGGGGGGAGGGAATACCAACCCTCGTAGCTAGGGTTTCCAAAAGAACCTCGGAAAGGGGGAAAATGGATGTAGAAGATCCTTAAGAGTGGATTTTCGTGTGGGGGGGACAAAGGGTATCAAGGGGCTTTAAAAAGGACTTTTTGTATGGGGAAAAAAAAACTTAAGGGCCACATGAAAGGGGCTTTTTTTCTTTTTGTGTGGGGGAAAACAAAGGTATAAACAAGGGACTAAGAAAGAATTAATCAAGGAGGGGGAAAAGGGGCCTAAGGGATCCTTAGGAGAAAATTGGGGGGGAGCGGGGAGGGGGGGGGGGGGATGGATGAGAGCGACAAATAGTGGCGGCGACAGATGGCGAATGCAAGGCGGCTCCTCTTGACAGCGGCACACTGCGACGATGGGCCTCTCCTCTCCACGAAACGGTCTACTCTCCCTTCTCACGGTAATTAGACGGCGACTCCCTCTAGCTGGACGGCAGCCCAGCTCCTCATCCCCTTCCTCCGACGACCAGTAGGACGGTCGTTCCCTCTCTCACAGCTACTATCCACAGGTCTAGTGTAATAATCCTCTCTTTCTCTCTTATGACAAGCGGCAGCGTCTTCTTCTTGATCTCCGGCGGCCCTCCTTCCGCTTGCACCCCCCCCCCCCCCCCCCCCAAAATTTATATAGGTAAGGGGAGGGGGATCCTCCCTCCCCTGCGTGGGAGCGGCCATGGCTACTTATTGCCTACGAGCTCCACCGAGGAGCTTAGTCACTCCTTCTATTCCCCTCCCCCTCCAGCTCGACAGTCGACTGGAGGGAATAAGGGGAATAACTAAAAAAATTTGTCATTATCCCAATTCGATTTATCCAAACCAAATGTTATTATCCCCATGAGGGCTTTCGTATGCGAATTGCGTATTTCGAAGTTGTTACATTCATCATGAGAAACACCGAAAAACTACTACCACCTTACTCAAACAATCATGGAAGCTATCATTGCAACTTAGGACCACCAAAAAGACTACTACCCTCTTCTATATATTGTCATTTGTACCAAAAGAATCTTTGGTGGTTGTCACCTGCTCCTAGATAGCTCCAAACTGCTATCACATGCTGTAGGACTAATCCCTACTGGCTAAAAATCACATCAGTAGTCTCTCCTTGCTCTTTGATAGCATCCTTCTCTCCTATAATGGCTGAAATAGACTTTCACCAGTCCCTAAAAACGTTTTTTCCACTTGCATGGGCAAGTTTTGCCAAGTAGCTGCCTTCTAATCCCAGTTTCTAGCATTACCCAGATTATTAATCCTGAAAAGTAATTTAATAATTAGCCTAGTGCTTAAAAAATTAATTTCACTAGCCAATAATTAAATTTACTAGGCCAATTTGTCTTCCAAGTATCCCCAAGTTGTTGACCCTTAGACTGACATTAATTGATTAATTAATCTCTAGTCTCTAATGTCCTACCAACATTAGTGGCCAATAAATTGGTCTAGGCCCAAATCTAACACCGAGTACCACATACTATGAAACCAGTCTTCCTTCTCGGATAGGATGGTAAATAATCTAATTAAACACTATTTACAACAATTAACAAATTCACAAAACTGAAATGCACACTTTACCATATAAACTTGGACAATGAACACCTTATTGGCCCCAAAACGGGTGCCCCTTTCAATATTTATTTAACTTAATTGAAGAAGAAGTTGATGTACGATGAGATTCTCCCAATCCCTTTCGGTATTTCAACTCCCCTTGCTATTAAAAATGACTAGCAAGTCTTCAACCCGATTTGCCCCTTGATTCAGGCAGTCAATTGGCCTCCACCTACTTTGATAGAGATGGAAAATGCCCCAAATTCATTGATTTGTTGGTCCCTCCACCTGAATTTGACTGAAAACAACTTCAGCCTTAATGAATCCAAGTCTTGGAGCTTCCAATTTCTGAAATCTGAAATTTCTCAGCCTCTAGTGATCTCAATGCTGCAATCTTTGGAGCAAGGCTGTAGAAAGGCTAGGAGATCATAGAGAATGCTAAGGAGAGAGAAAATTCAAACTTTTTTCTCAAAAAACTGAAAAAAATCTGTCATTTACTGCTGTTGCCCTATCTCAACAGCTTGCAGATACAAGGAACTGAAGAAAATCTGTCATTTACTGATGTTGCCCTATCTCAACAACCTATAGATGCTATCACCTGCTGTTGATTGGTCTTCTCTTGCTCTTGGCTGCCTCAGAAGGTCCTCCAATGGCTGCAAATCAAACCAGCAACATCTCCTCCCCCTCTCTTGTAGACTGAATACACTAAAATGCATCTCTATAGCCTCTAAAGACGTTTTTCAGTCTTACATGGGCATTTTTAATAAGTGGCAACTTTCCCAAATGGTTTCTCAAGCATTATCCATAATTAAATATTAATTTTCAATCTTTAAATACTGAAAATTAATCTAATAATTATTTTGATGCCCTGAAAATAATCTAACTGGTCAATACTTAAATTGGCTAGGCAACTTTCATTCCCGAGTGTCTCTACGCCATCTTTGACCATCAAATTGGCATTAAGTACCATTACACGCTACTTCTCTAGTGTCACCAACAACCAACACGTATGGCCAAATGAATGACCTAGGCTAACAATTGACACTAGATACCACCAAGTACCTGTGCGGCAGAACTTATAGCAACTTTTGCCTTTGACATCCCGCAATTTCCTCGGGTCCTGTGCTCATAAATTTACTCTAATCCCAATTACATCTCACATGTGCAACGTTCACTTAACCATGTGATTAAAAATTAAACCACATGTTAAGTGAGGTTTCAAAAATACATGTACTCATGACATACTACATATCATCAGACATAACTCATTACAACTTTTGCCTTTAGCACCAACTCATAACTCAGGGTCCTAGGTCCCACACTGTGAAATAATTGACTTGCACCTCACATGTACAAGTGACAATAGAACATTTAATTAACTTTTAATCAAATACTAAGCAAAGCAATAAAATTGCACGTCTTCGTAATAGTTTTTACTAGTTCTTTATGACAGTCATTTCTATTGAAGATTAAAAGAGATCGATCCATATATTTATGTATTTCAACTATAAGAGGTGCCAATTTTTGGGCCAATTTATTAGAGTGAAGCAGTGCGAAAGCGTAAGACCAAGACTAAGAGTGAACGAGAGGAAAAAGAGAGACAATGGAACACAAAATCTACAATGAAAAATGTTGTATAAGGAAATAGATATATACACAGGTGCAAGGTGTATGTTTGCGTATGTCTCCACCTCGCAGATCTCACGGGCTCTGAACCTCAAAGTATGTGCAACAATCTCCACATCAGCAATCTAGAAACCTATGATCTGAAAATATGTGAAAGTGTATGGAGCCTGGGCAAAATAAACAGCACAAAAGAATTGCTAAAAATAATGCAAGTCGACTGCATTAAATGCAACAAACTGCTCCTATTGTACCACGCATCACCTACGATGACCGTTGCCTATTGTACGACCAAACTATTAAGTGACTTACCTACTATGACTACATAGAAATCTGCCATGGCCCATGTGGATATCATGTCTGCTCCACCACACAAAACTGCTTGCGAATGCATATAATTACCTGTCCAGGGGGTGACAATCTCTAACACCCCCTCTTAGATCCTAGATAGGGCATAAGGCTAAGGGATCTAGAATGCTGTCAAAGTAAAATATGAGGAAGTGCCTTCATAAACAAGTCTGCAAGATTATCCTCTATCTTGTAGTATACCATATTAATAGTCTCATCCAGAAATTTCTCCCAAATGAATTGGCTACTGGATCTCGATATGCTTCGTCCTGGCATGAAATAGAGGGTTCCAGGCCAAGGCAATGCAACTCTCATTATCACACTGAAGAACAGTAGGACCTTTCTACGTGCAACCAAACTCCTCCAATAACCTACAAAGCCACATTGTCTCACATGTGGCAAAAGACACAGCTCGATACTCCGCCTCAGTCGAAGATAGGGTAACCATGGACTACTTCTTACTGCTCCATGAAATAGCACCAACACCCAAGGTTGGGCAATAATCTATAATGGACCTCCGATGATCCACAACAACAACCCAATCTGAATCACTCCATCTTGTAAGTACCAAGCCTACATTACCTATACCTACTGGATAATAGATCCAAAGATTAGGGGTCCCCTGAAGGAACCACAAAATTCTTTGAGCAGCCAACCAATGCACCATCTTGGGTTTACTCATGAACCCGACCGGCATACCTATAGCATAACATAAGTCAACACAAGTATTGAGAAGCCAGATCAAGGAGCCAACCAACTACCTGTAACAAGTAGCATCCGCCAAAGGATAATCGGAATGGACTGTGGGATTCTAGTTCAAAACCATAGGGGTTATGATAGACTTGCATCCGTCCATCTCATACGTAATCAAGAGCTCCTGCACATACCGTTGCTGGGAGATAAAGATCCCCCTCAGAGTACGATAGATCTCATGACCTAGAAAAGAGAGAAAAAGTCCCGTATCCATCATCTCAAACTTCTCATGACATGTTGCCTTCATCTGCTCAACCATCTAGGCATGGTCACTTGTCACAATCAAGTTGTCCACATAAAGGACAAACACATGACCTCCACCTAAGGTGTGGACATAAAGTTGTGGGTCAACCTTGGAACACCGATATCCCAATCTCTCTTGGAGGAACAAGCTAATCTTCTCATTCCAAGCACAGGGAGCCTGCTTAAGGCCTCTCTCTCTCTCTCTCTCTCTCTCTCTCTCTCTCTCTCTCTCTCTCTCTCTCTCTCTCTCTCTCTCTCTCTCTCTCTCTCTCTCAATATTCATTGGAAAAGGAATACAAATATGTACGCTTATGCATGTGGAATCCAAGTGCATGTATAATACATGTATAGTTGTATACGGAAATCCAAAAAACAAACCTTCAAGGGGAGTCTTATCGATTCTGAGCCTAGAAACCAAGGAAGTTGCAACAGTTGCACTATGCCACAGCATGAGGGACTGTGCTAAGGCAGGGGCACCTCGAAACCTAGATGATTTCGGATAGAATGACGAACAAAGCACCATGAAAGCCTAAATCCTAAAACTCGTCACAAGAGAAGGGTAAGCATAAGACAAACATTTTGAACAAAGAACTGAGCCTGGGCCTGAAGACTTGATGAGGTGAGAATGGCGTACCCATGCAACAACTCTTCGTTGTGCTGCTTGATAAACGGGAAACAAGCGCACTTCTTCCTGAAGTACCTGGTTCACATACCTCACTATGAAATTAATTAATTTTGCAACCTATGGATGTGGCTACCTATGTTGCTTGCCCCTGAAACAACTAGGATATAAAGTATGAATAGGAGGAAAATCTAAAAGTCCCTCCACCATCTTCTTTTAAGAGGCTCGTCAAATAGAATCAATGTTCAAATAACCATATCGAGCATGCCAAAGCAACCCAAGCTCATGGAAGGACCTCATACGAGCAATGAATTCTATGTAATTAGTATTAAGGCATTCCAAACCTCCACTACTCTCGTAGTCCTTGAGACTTATATTGTTCCATGACTCACGATTTTAGAGGAGGGAAGTGTGTCAATCTTTAAAATGATTGTACCAAAGCTAGCACTCCAAATTCCTAATATTACCCAATAGAAATCACATAAAATTACTTCATTTGAGAAGAGAAATCGACAATTTTCTTTGACTGTTTGGTTTTAAAAATTCTATCAAGCCACCTCCCCTTTCAATTAAAACTAGTACTCTCTGCTAGTCCCCCCACAATTGCAAGTGTTAAGGTCATTGTATAGTAAGGATGTGCAATCCCACACTCTCTCTCTCTCTCTCTCTCTCTCTCTCTCTCTCTCAATGCATTCCCTATTTACTTTACCTTACAATGCTTTGTGTGAATACATAGTGGTTCACGCTAGAGACATGCACAGCATGGATGTCAAGCTACTTATAAGTGCGGATGTGCAATACAACTCTCTCTCTCTCTCTCTCTCTCTCTCTCTCTCAATATTCATTGGAAAAGGAATACAAATATGCACGCGTATGCATGTGGAATCCAGGTGCATGTATAATACATGTATGGCTGCACACGGAAATCCAAAAACAAA